>NC_092739.1:48243662-48547972 GCF_047496795.1 Chiloscyllium punctatum
TTCACCTTTAACTGTACAAAAGAATAAACAGCAGAGGCAAAATCAGAGTAATTCTCTTGCAGAATACAAACAAATCTTAACTGTTTTCCATACATTAATCCCCCAACTCACTTTCATGTGCTCTGACCTAGTTTGCTTCTCTGGGTTTGCCCCTTGCTCACCTAGTTCCTTGCTTCCCATCTGTCTTGTAAGCAGCCCTGACCTAATCTCAAGCCTCATGATGTTTGAATGAAACTGTAGACACAGTGATTTAAAATATAATTGTTTAAAAAAATGTCAAAGCAATTTTATTCACAGAAGTTGAACAAATGGAGTTTTCTTAGGCAAGCATGTGGAAGTTCTTAAAAAGGCAAATCTGTTGGCCATTGATAAACATCTGTTCTTGAGATGTTCATCAAAATTCAACCAAGCACAACCCACATAGCTACTGTTGTCTAAAGAGCCCACTACTTTAGACAGCAAAAATAAACTACCATTACCAAAAAAGGAAAAGAATTAAAATGAAAACAACAGAAGTAACAAGACTGATAATATAACATTTTTCAAGGAAAGGAAATGACTTCATAGGAAGTGTCAATGGAGAGTGGCGATGTAAAACATTATTAGGCAACAACTTTTCCATTATTATATTTGAAAGCTAGTTACTTTAGCTGTACCAAGGATCCCAATGGCTGTAAGGTTTTCAACAAATCAACTAACAGCGTGGCTTTTTAGTGTTATTGGTAAGTGATATAGAAAAACAAAAGATTTGAGTTAATGGATCTTCCTCAAATGGAAAAAGATTTGACAATGGTAAAAACAACAAAATGGTCATTGTTGGATCCACTCTTGCACTCAGTGTGTGTAGATTATTTAGACTTGAGCATAGAAATTTTGAAATTTGCTGCTGGAGCAAAAGCAATCAATGTCTATTGTACACATAGGTTCTAACGGTTGTTTCAGAACTGTTTTCAAAAATTAAGAATGAATTCTGATACTAAGATGGTAGTATGTTCAGTTGTAATTTTGTAACCATGTCTTCTAGTCATTGTAAGACTTGCAAGTGTTGCATATGTATTTTTTGAATTTATTTCTCACTGTCAGCTCTTTCAAGGCATTGTGTGCACCAGGTGCAGAATAAATCCTCCTCTGTGGGTATCTCCAGCCATAGGCTTTAATGCCAGTATTAGAGGTTACATGTACATGTAACTCACATGTAGCACCAGTATGTATTGCTGCATTTCTCATGCCAGATCTCATTGTCCTCTTTGTTGATATTCCTGTTTGTGCTTAATTATATGCAAATCCACATTGTGGAGATGTATCAGTTAAGTATTAGGTTGAGAATACTCAGATATCTTTATAAGGGTCCTTCGCTGCTATTCAGTAAGAGTGGAGATGAAAGATCAGTTTTACTTGTCAAATTACTTGATCATTGCTTGCTGCTAAGCTTAAATCATGTAAAAATTAACCCTATTAACAATCATGCAAATTGGTGTACAGCTCCAAATACTAATATTATCAAATTTTTAAAACAATAAAAAAAAATTTTGATTGCTAATTTCCAAAAAGAAAACCCAGTTTTGAACTGTGCTGCATTCACTGATTGTACAGTGATTAGATGGGATAAAGCACGAGTGAAGATCTGTGTTCCTGTGGAACCAGTGGAAGATCTGGAGCTACTTGGGAATTGCCTGGGAACTTTCAACATCCAATGAGCATTTCTCCTCCTCTCTGGGACTCTGTGCAAATGTCCTTAACTTTGAGTCAGAGTCAGACTTTGGACAGATTCCTGGTAATTAGCTGGATGGTTACCGAGGAAGTTTGATACACGAGTGCCCATTAGGGAAGGAAACAGCCTTCTTCATCTGGTCTCACCTTCATGTAACTCCAAATCCACTCTTAATTGTTTCCTGTGCAATTAGAAATGGGCAATAAATGCTCGCCTTGCCAATGATCCCCTCATCCCATGAATGAATTTTAAAAAGTTGAACAAATTAAATCCTTTATAATCATCTGGGTAATTAGCAAATGCTCCCTACATCATCTTCCCCTTGACTCCTAGACTAGTCCACAGAGCCATGATTCACTAACAACCCATGAATCTGTACCCCCAATCTAACTCAACCCAAAACCAACCCAAATCAGCTGACCTTGACCATCTGACTATTCCCTCAATTTGACCTGACCAACCCTCTGCACAAAGAAGTTTCTCCTCATCCCACTTATAGCTCTCTTGCTGATAGTCTTGAACTTATGACCCCAAGTTACTGACCTGCCAACTACTGGAAACAGAATATCCTCTTTATCTTGTCAAAACTGTTCAGAAGTTTGAACACCTCGACTAACTAACCCACCTGACCTGATTACCACCTTCACTTGACTACATACCTCCCACTGAATTGCCCATGTTTCCACATTAACTTTTGTTTTAATTAATTCTGTGGGATTTGGGTGTAGCTGGATGACCATTATTTATTGCCTGTCCCTACTAACCCTTGATAAGGTAGTGGTGAGCTGCCTTCTTGAATCGCTGCAATCCACCTGCTATGGGTTGACCCACAAGGCCATTAGGGAGGGAATTCCAGGATTGTGACCTAGTGGCAGTGAAGGAACAGTGATGTATTTCCAAGTCAGGATGGTGAATAACTTGGAGGGGATTTGAAGGTGATGGTTTTCCTATGTATCTGCTGCCCTTGTCCTTCTAGGTGGAAGTGGTTGTGGGTTTAGAACGTGCTGTATGAGGATCTTTGGTGGGTTTCCACTGTGCATCTAGTAGAAAGTACTCATGCTGCTACAGAGTGTTGGTGGTGGGGGAAGTGGATGCTTGTGGATGTGGTGGCAGTGTCCTGGCCAACTTGTCATGGATGGAGCCAAGCTTCTTGAGTGTTGTTGGGGCTGCACCCATTCAGGCAAGTATTCCAACACACTCCTGACTTGTGCCTTGTAAATAGTGGACAGGCTTTGGGGGAGTCAGGAGGTAAGTTAGTTGCTGCAGTATTCCTAGCCTCTAACCTGCTCTTGCAACCATTGTGTTTATGTGGCGAGCCCAGTTGAGTTTTGGATCAACGATAGCCTCCAGGGTGTAGAGATTGGGAGATTCAGTGATGGTAATACCTCTGAATGTCAAGGGGCAGTGATTAGATTGTCTTTTAATGTGATGGTCATAGCCTGCAATTTGTTTGGCGCTAATGTTACTTGCCACTTGTCAACCCTAATTCGGTAGAGTCAGCATGGCTTTGTGTGTGGGAAATCATGTCTCATAAACTTGATTAAGTTTTTTGAAGAAGGAGCAAAAAAGATTGATGAGGGCAGAGCAGTAGATGTGATCTATATGGACTTCAGTAAAGCATTCGTCAAGGTTCCCCATGGGAGACTGATTAGCAAGGTTAGATCTCATAGAATACAGGGAGAACTAGCCATTTGGATACAGAACTGGCTCAAAGATAGAAGACAGAGGGTGGTGGTGGAGGGTTGTTTTTCAGACTGGAGGCCTGTGACATGTGGAGTGCCACAAGGATCGGTGCTGGGCCCTCTACTTTTTGTCATTTACATAAATGATTTGGATGCAAGCATAAGAGGTACAGTTAGTAAGTTTGCAGATGACACCAAAATTGGATGTGTAGTGGACAGCAAAGAGGGTTACCTCAGATTACAACAGAATCTTGACCAGATGGGACAATGGGCTAAGAAGTGGCAGATGGAGTTTAATTCAGATAAATGCAAGGTGCTGCATTTTGGGAAAGCAAATCTTAGCAGGACATATACACTTAATGGGAAGGGCCTAGGGAGTGTTGCTGAACAAAGAGACCTTGGAGTGCAGGTTCATTGCTCCTTGAAAGTGGAGGTAGATAGGATAGTGAAGAATGCATTTGGTATGGTTTCCTTTATTGGTCAGAATATTGAGTACAGAAGTTGGGAGGTCATGTTGCAGCTGTACAGGACATTGGTTAGGCCACTGTTGGAATATTGCATGCAATTCTGGTCTCTTTCCTATCAGAAAGATGTTGTGATACTTGAAAGGGTTCAGAAAAGATTTACAAAGGTGTTGGAGGGTTGGAGGATCTGAGCTATAGGGAGAGGCTGAACAGGCTGGGGCTGTTTTCCCTGGAGCATCGGAGGCTGAAGGGTGACCTTATAGAGGTTTACAAAATTATGAGGGGCATGGATAGGATGAACAGACAAAGTCTTTTCCCTGGAGTCGGGGAGTCCAGAACTAGAGGGCATAGGTTTAGGGGGAGAGGGGAAAGATATAAAAGAGACCTAAGGGGCAACTTTTTCATGCAGAGGGTGGTATGTGTTTGGAAAAAGCTGCCAGAGGATGTGGTGGAGGCTGGTACAATTGCAACATTTAAGAGGCATTTGGATGGGTATATGAATAGGAAGGGTTTGGAGGGATTTGGGCCAGGTGCTGGTAGGTGGGACTAGATTGGGTTGGGATATCTGGTCAGCATGGACGGGTTGGACCGAAGGGTCTGTTTCCATGCTGTACATCTCTATGACTCTATGACTCTGTAACCCAAGCCTGGATATTATCCAGATCTTGTTGCATTTGAAAGTGGACTGCTCCAGTTTCTGAGGAGTCGTGAATGGTTCTGGACATTGTGCCATCATCATCAAACATCTCCATTTCTGACTTTAGGATGAGGGCAGGTCATTGAAGAAGCAACGGAAGATTTTGACCATAGGACACTAGCCTGTGGAATTCCGGCAGAGACATCTTTGAGCTGAATTGAGATTAGATTAATTACATTACAGTGTGGAAACAGGCCCTTCGGCCCAACAAGTCCACACCGACCCGCCGAAACGCAACCCACCCATACCCCTACATTTATACCTTACCTAACACTACGGGCAATTTAGCACGGCTAATTCACCTGACCTGCACATCATTTGGATGGTGGGAGGAAACCGGAGCACCCGGAGGAAACCCACACAGACACGGGGAGAACGTGCAAACTCCACACAGTCAGTCACCTGAGGCGGGAATTGAACCCAGGTCTCAGGCGCTGTGAGGCAGCAGTGCTAACCACTGTGCCACCGTGCCGCCCACAAATGATTGACATCCAACAACCACGACCATCTCCCTGTATGCCAGGTATTACTCCAACCACCAGAGAGTTTCACCCCTGACACCCATTGATTCCAATTATTCTGGGATTCCTTGATGCCACACTCTGTCGGTTGCAGCCTTGATATCAAAGACTGTCACTGTGACCTCTCCGCTAGAATTAAGCTTGTGTGTCCATTTTTGAGCCAAGGTTGTAATGAGGTCAGGAGCTGAGCAGCCCTGGTGAAACCCAAATTGGGCGTCACTGAGCAGGTTATTGCTGATCAGGTGCTGCTTGATAGCACTGTCAATGACACCTTCCATCACTTTACTGATGATCGAGAATAGACTGATGGGGCGGTAACTGGCTGAGTTGGATTTGTTCTGCTTTTTATGTACAGAACACACATGGACAATTTTCCACATAGTTGGGTAGATGCCAGTGTTGTAACTGTACTGGAACAGCTTGGTTAGTGGAGCGGCACATTCTAGAGCACAAGCCTTTAGTACTATTGCCGCAGTGTTGTCAGGGTTCGTAATCTTTGCAGTATCCAGTGTCTCCAGTTGTTTCTTGATGTCACGTGAAGTAAATTGAATTTGTATCTATAATGCTGGGGACCACTGGAGGAGGCCAAGATGGATTTGACACTTCTGGCTGAAGATTGATGTGAATGCCTTATCTTGCGCACTAATGCAGTGGACTCTTCCATCATTGAAGATGAGGTTATTTGTGGAGCCTTCTCCTCCAGTGAGTTGTTTAATTTTCCGTTACCATTCATGACTGGATGTGGCAGGACTGCAGAGCTTAGATCCAATCTGTTGGCTGTGTCTCTCACTCTTAGCTCTGTCTATCACTTGCTGCTTATGCTGTTTGGCAAGTAGTGCTGTTTGGTGGCTTCACCAGGTTGACACCTCATCTTCAGCCTGGTGCTGCTCCTGGAACATCCTCATGCACTCTCCATTGAACCAGGATTGATCCCTTGGCCTGACGGTAATGGTTGAATGGGGGATATACCAGGCCATGAGATTACAGATTGTGCTGGTATACAATTGTGCAGCTGTTGATGGCCCACTGTACCCCATGAATGCCCAGTCTTGAGTTGCTAGATCTGTTTGAAGTTTGTCCCATTTAGCACGGTGTTAGTGCCACACAACACGATGGAGCTTATTCTCAATGTGAAGATGGGACTTCAACTCCACAAGGACTGTGTCATGGTCAGTCTTACTAAAGGCAAAAGTGAGGACTGCAGATGCTAGAAATCAGTGTATAGATTAGAGTGGTGCTGAGAAAGCACAGCAGGTCAGGCAGCATCCGAGGAGCAGGAAAATCGACGTTTTGGGCAAAAGCCCTTCATCAGGAATGAAGGCCTCTTACTGAAGCTGTCATGGACAGTCCCATCTGCAGCTAGCATATTGGTAAGGTTGAGGTCAAGTATGTTTTTCCCTCTTGTTGGCTCCGTCACCACTTGCTGCAGACTATATCCTTTAGAACCTGACCAGCCTGATCAGTAGTACTGCTGCAGAGCCACTCCTGATGCTGGACATTGAAGTCCCCCACCCAGAGTACATTTTGTGTCCTTGCCATCCTTTGGACATCCTGTAGGTGCAATTCAACATAGAGGAGGACCAATTCATCAGCCGAGGGAGGATGATACATGATAATCAGCAGGAGGTTTCCTTGTCCATTTTTAACCTGGAGCCATGAGACTTCATTAGGTCCAAAGTCAATGTTGAAGATTCTCAAGGCAACATCCCCCGACTGTGTATCACTGTACGGCTACCTCTGCTGCGTCTCTCCTGCTGGTGGGACAGGACATTTTTGGGGATGGTGGTGTCTGGGTCATTGTCTGTAAGGTATGATTCCATAAGTATGATTATGTCAGGCTATTGCTTGACTAGTCTGCGAGAACGCTCTCCCAATTTTGGCACTAGCCCCCAGATGTTAGTGAGGAAGACTTTGCAGGGTCAAACTGGGCTGTTGCTGCCGTTATCTTTTCTGTTGCCGAGGTCAATACCAGGTAATCTGTCTATTTCCACTTCCTTTTGAGACTTTGCAGTGATTGGTACAATTGAATGGCTTACTTGGCCATTTCAGAGGGTATTTGAGAGTCAACTTTCAACATCCCCAGATTTACAGCATTTGCAGTCCTTTTGGTTTTTATTTTGCCAACCACATAACTGTCGCTCTAGAGTCGCATATAGGCCAGACCAGGTGGGGATGGCAGATTTCCTTCCCTGAAGGACATTAGTTAACCAGATGGGTTTTTCCTACAATCAGCATGGTTGTCAATGGATTCTTTATTCCAGACACCTTTTTTATTGAATTCACAAGCCACTATCTGCTGTGGTGAGATTTGAACCCCTCTCCCTAGGACATTTGCTGAGTCTCTGGATTAATAGTCTAGTGATAATACCGGTAGGCCATCACCTCCCCAAACTTCCTAGCACCTCAATCACACCCATCTCATGTGCCAGCTTCTTCACTCACTCACCCATTCTCGCATCTGTCCATAACATTCACACTAGATATTTAAACTTACATCCTATAGTTAGGGAAGTAGGGAGTGTGTCCTGTCTTCCCTGAGTCGACTTTGCTGCAAAAGGAGACCCCCAAAGGAGGTGTTGCTGTGCATTTCTGTGAAAGCTGGATTTGAAAATCTGCAAAAAAGCACAGCAGCATCAAAACAGGAGTTTCTGAATGTGGTGACAATCTGGCAGGCATTGCTGCTGCTACTAATGGGAAGGCCCAGGTCTTTATTGGTCTCTTGAAAATAGTAAAAACCTCTATTCTTCCTATCAAAGTGCATATCCTCATACTTTCCCACATTGTATTCCATCTACCACTTCTTTGCCCACTCACCTAGCCTGTCCAAGGCCTTCTATAGGCTCCCTGCTTCCTCAACACTATCTGTGCCTTCACTTACCTTTGCATTATCTGAAAACTAAGCAACAATGCCCTCAGTTCCTTTGTCCCAATGATTAACGTATAACGTGAATAGTGTGGTCCCAACACAGATCGCTGCAGAACTTCACTAGTCACTGCCTGCCATCCTGAAAATCACCCCTTTATCCCCACTCTCTGCATTCTGCCAGTCAGCCAATCCTTTATCCATAGTACCTTGACTATAATACCATGGGCTCTTATCTTATTTAGCAGCCTCCTGTGCGGCACCATGTCAAAGGCCTTTTGGAAATCCAAAGAGATTATGTCCACTTGTTCTCCTTAGTCTCACTTGCTCATTCCTCCTTGAAGAATTTTAACAGATTTTTCAGCCATGACCTCCCTTTGATGAAGCTGTGGTGATTCAGCCCTATTTTACCAAGCAGTTCTAAGTACTCTGCAATCTCATCCTTAATAATGGTTACTAAAATCTTCCCAAAGACCAAGGTTCGGCTAACTAGCCTAGAATTTCCTGTCTTCTCCCTGCCTCCCTTCTTAAACAGGAGTGTTACATTAGCCATTTTCCAGTCCTCCAGGACCCTCCCTGACTCCAGTGATTCCTGAAAGATCACAGATCCCTCCACAATCTCCTCAACTATCTACTTCAGAATTCTGGGGTGTAGTCACCTGAACTGGGGTGATTCATTCACTTCAGATCTTCCAGCATCCCCAGTGTCTTCTCTTTATTGATAGCTACTACATTCACCACCACCCCCTGATTCTTGAAGTCTTGGGGATCTTGATCAGATGGGCCAATGGGCTGAGGAGTGGCATTGAGTATAGGAGTTGGGAGGTGATGTTGCAGCTGTACAGGACATTGGTTAGGCCACTGTTGGAATATTATGTCTCTTTTCTATTGGAAGGATGTTGTGAAAGTTGAAAGAGTTCAGAAAAGATTTACAAAGGTGTTGCCAGGGTTGGATGATTTGAGCTGTAGGGAGAGGCTGAACAGGCTTGGGGCTGTTTTCCCTGGAGCGTCGGAGGCTGAGGGGTGACCTTATAGTGATTTATAAAGTCATGAGGGGCATGGATAGGGTAAATAGACTTTTCCCCGGGGTTGAGGGAGTCCAGAACTAGAAGGCATAGGTCCAGGGTGAGAATGGGAAGATATAAAAGAGACCTAAGGGGCAATGTTTTCACTCAGAGGGTGGTATGTGTATGGAATGAGCTGCCAGAGGAAGTGATAGAGGCTGGTACAATTGCAGCATTTAAAAGGCATCTTGATGGGTACATATGAGTAGGAAGGGTTTGGAGGGATGTGGACCAAATGCTGGCAAGTAGGACTAGATTAGGTTAAGATATCTGGTCGGCATGGATGATTTGGACTGAAGGGTCTGTTTCCGTACTGTACATCTCTATCACTCTATGATGTCTTCCACTGTGAAAACTGATGAAATGTACCGATTCAGCACCTCTGCTATTTTTGCTCCCCATTACTATTCTCCAGCCTCATTTTCCAGGGTCCAGTATCCACTCTTGCGTCTCCATTCTTTGATATTATACCTTAATATTTCATCATCTTCTCCATTATTGTTTTTATTTAAATTAACCTCGATTTTTAATGTGTTCCTAATCCTCTGGCTTCCCGCCAATATTCACCACATTGAACACTTTCTCTTTTGCTTTTATGCTGTTCCTGACATCCCTTGTCAGCCATGGTTGCCTCATTCTGCCCTCAATATGTTTCTTCTTCCTTGGGATGATTTTTTTCTGTTCTTCCTGAATTACCTCCAGAAACTCCTCTCCTTGCTGCTCCACTGTCTTCCCTATTAGGATCCCCTTCCAATCAACTCTGGCCAGCTGTTCCCTTATATCTTTGTAGTTAACTTTACTCAATTGTAATACCGTTATGTCTGATTCCAGCTTCTCCCTCTCAAACTGTGGGGTGAATTCTATCGTGTAATGGTCACTGCCCTCAGGGGTTCGTTCACCTTAAGCTCCCTATCAAGTCCACCTCATTAAGCATCACCAAATCTAGAATTGCCTGATTCCTAGTGGACTCTACTGCTCCAAAAACCATCTCGTAGATATTCTAGAAATCCTTTTCTTGACATTCTCCACCAGCTTGATTTTTCCTGTCTTTCTGCATTTTGAAGTCCCTTAATTGTTATTGTAATAGTGCCTTTCTTATGTGCTTTTTAAATTTCCTGATATATTTTTTGTCCCATATTCCCGACTACTGCTAGGGGGCCTGTACGCAACCCCCATCAAGATCTTTTACCCGTTCTGGTTCTTGAACTCTACCCACACAGATTCTTTGCCTTCTGACTTTAAATTGACAGCAAAAAATGATGTAATTTCATTTCTTACAACAAGGCAACCCATCCCCTTGGCCCATCTTTCAGTAGAATGGATATTTAGTTTCCGGTCCTGAACCCCTTTCGTCCACATCTCTGTGATATCCACAATGTTGTGCCTGCCAAATTCAATCTGCGCTACAAACTCATTTATCTTGCTTCATATATAACACTCACAGTCCTGCATTGACTACCCCAGGAATGATGAAGGGCTTATGCCTGAAATGTCGATTCTCCTGCTTCTCAGATGCTGCAGCACCACACTCTCAACTCTGATCTCCAGCATCTGCAGTCCTCACTTTCCCTTTATCTGTTATGCCTGAAGTTGGATTCCTGTCCCCTTGCATACTTTCTGTCCTATTACTTGTTCTGGGAACTTTAATGTCTCTGCTGAGCCTACTCCACCTTTAATTTTCTGTAATTCTTCACGCAACTGAACTGACCATTATTTAGTTTAAAGGTCTAATCACGGCCCTAGTTATATGATTTGCAAGGATTACATTTCAATGCAGCTGTGAGGGTGTGCTGCGCTGTCAGTGGTGCTCCCTTTTGAATGCATCATTATTTTACAGGCCTCTTAGATTGGAATAAAAGTCAACCAAATGGCCATTTTTGAGAGAAATAAAGAAACAGTCCTTGTATTCTGTGCAACATTATCATTCATACTGTTTGCTTGAGTCCTTGAAAGGAAATTGAATAGGAATTTAGAAAATATTTTAATTTGATGCAATTTGTCTGAAAATGAGCAGTTTTTATTTTATCATTTGAAATAATATGCATTTTTAAAAGAAAATGTAATTTACAAATGTAAAGATTCAGATTGGTATATCTAATAAAGTAGATATTTATTGCTCAGAATGTTACATCATGTCTTTGCCTGCTGTTTTGCAGTTTCTATTAGTCAAGCACAACAAAATAACGTGAATGGATCAGTTGGAAGAAGTGCATTGCTCCCATGTTCATTCAAGTTCATTTCTGACCAATACGCCAACTTCAGTTGGTTGAAGAACAATTCATTATTAATAAACGGAACCATTGGCAATTCTGAAGTCAAAGTTCAAGATGAAACTTATCAAAATAGAGTTCAATTGCCAGAAAATTCTTCATTTGTGAATCTCTCTCTCCTAATCACTGACCTGAAATTAAAAGATTTTGGAATATACAGGTGTGAGGCATATAGTAAGAACCGAAGTGTTAGATCTGAAGAGACCTTCCTTACTATAACGAGAGGTAAGATATCAAGAACTCACAGCAAAACAAAATCAAAGTTTCGAACTTACAATTTATTTTACCATGTTTTATTGCAAGTGTGAGAATATAGCAGCATCTTAAAATTTCTAACTGTTAAAGTTAAAAAAAATTCAATTGAAATATGATATAATAAAAAACTTTTTAAAAGAAGCCATCTGCACACATACTGGTTCCTTTTATGCTGGAGAAGCATAAAAGGTGTAGAGGATTCATATGGACTCTCTGTGATATATTTTAGTTAAATCCTGCAACAGCATTATTATTATTATTATTTTTATTATTGATGAAGGCTTGAGCTATGACAGAAGGTTGGATAAGGTGATGGTGATTTCCTCAGAGCAGCAAAGGTTGTGAGGGGACCAGATGAAAGTCTATAAGATTATGAGGGGCAAAGATAGCATGGATAAGAAGGCATTGTTCCATTAGCAGGAGGACTAATACTGAAGGGTCATGGATTTAAGGTAAGAGGTAGAAGACAAAGAGGGGAATTGTGGAGATTCGTTTTCATCCAGACAGTGGCGAGAATTGGGAACTCACTTCCTGAAAGGTGGTAGAGTTAGAAACTCTCAGAACACTTAAGCAACATTTAGATAGTCACTTGTGTTGCCATAGCCTCCAGGGTATGGGCCAAGAGCTCGAAAATGGGATTAGTGTCGTCAGATCTTTATTAACTAGTATGGACACAATGAGCTGAATGGCTTCCTTCTGTTTTGTAAGCATCTTTAACCCCAGGCATAGTAGACATTTGTTGATTGAAGGAGGCGTGATCAACGTTCCTAGTCAACATCATTGGCAAACAATTTCATACTTGTGGTGGACCAGCTCAAATGCGTCATGGAATCTGTGTCATCACGTTATTGTAGAAACACGTTTGTCGAATAAACATATTCACATAGGTTTCTTTCTCAGAAAGAATAACAAACTAAAAGTTTATGATGCATAGTACTTTGTTTAAAGAAAGCAAAGTTCTGTGGATGCTGTAAATCAGAAACAGAAACAGAAATTGCTGGAGAAACTCAGTATGTCTGGCAGCATCTGTGCAGAGAAAGCAAAATTAAATATTGGGTCCAGTGAGCCTTCTTCAGGATGAAAGTGAACTCTGCTTTCTCACCACAGACATGCTGAGTTTTTCAAGCAATTTCTGCTTTTGATTTATTGGTCAAATGTTTGTTTCTTTCAATGTTGTTAAATACCTCTCTTATTTCAGATGCTGTTTCAAAACCCATTGTCAGAATTCTTCAAGGTCAAAATATTACTGATGAAAACAGAGTCGTATTGAAATGTGAAGTTACAAGTGGCTCCTTACCTATCAATTACATGTGGCACAGGAAGGCCAGTAAAACAGAAAAAGCCAAAAAAATAAGACATTATCAACAAACACTGGAGCTCAATCCTACAATGAAGGAGGGTCGTGGCTTTTTCTTTTGTAAAGTCAGCAATAACTTTAGCACAGAGAAGAGCAGCCTAATGAAAATTCCAGTATCTGGTAATTTGCCTTTTCACTATTGTGAGTGTATATTGACATGTTTTCCAGATAAGTGAATGTTGCGAACAATTGCTTAATTAAGATTTATTTTTGCAGATTCTGCCACATCCTCAGTGGAAACGACTCTCAACATGCCAAACAATACTAGCATTCCCAGAATTCCATGGCTGGTGGTTGTTATTACTTCAGCAATGGTATTATTCATTGTTTCCATAATCTTGGCAACAATAAGGATAGTTAAGAAAAAGATGAAAGGTAACCTTTGTACAACAAATTTTATTAAAATTGTACGAACAATGTAATTTATCGGACAGATGAGTGCCAAAATTAATACATCTAATTGTGTCTGGTTTAAGGATTTTACTACTTAATATCAGCAAGGATTCTGTAAGTGACTTCCTAAGAAAGTATTGGGATTTGCCTACAAAACTATATTGGCTACACTTGACAACAAGTAAAATGTTTGCTGTTCAGCACTTGGGGCAAGAAGAAACATACAAACATATGAAGAAAACAAAGAATTGTGGATGCTGGAGATCTGAAACAAAAATAGAAATTGCTGGAGGAACTCAGCAGGTCTGGCAACATCCGTGGGAAGAAACAGAGTTAACATTTCAAGTCCAGTCAGAACTCTGATGAAGAGTGACCAGACTTGAAACGTTGACTCTGCTTCCTCTCCATAGATGCTGCTAGACCTGCTGAGTTTCTCCAGCAATTTCAGTTTTTTTTTCACAAACGTATGAACAGGAGCAAGTGGAGGTCATTCAGCCCTTTGAGCCTGTTCCACCATTTAATACGATCAAGGCTGATGTGTTTTTGTTCCGAGTTCCACATTTCCATTGATCCCAAATGACTTTTGATCCCTTTGCTCAACAGGATCTATTTATCTCTGCCTTAGAATTCAATGACCATCTCCTTCCATCATCACCTTCTGAAGTAGAGAGTTCCAAAGTCACACAATGCTCCAAAAGAAAAAAATTGTGGATGTGGAGGGTCCTGAATAAATGCAAATTAGTCCTTACACTATTAGTTTATTTTATTTAGGAGTATGAAGGGAACATAATGGAAATTCTCAGCAGGTCTGACAGAATCAAAGGAGAGAGAAAAATAATTAATATTTCAGGACTCACTGTATATAAAACTTTGTGTTGTGGTTCTGTTCGCCGAGCTGGGAATTTGTGTTGCAGATGTTTCGTCCCCTGTCTAGGTGACATCCTCAGTGCTTGGGAGTTTCCTGTGAAGCGCTTCTGTTATCTTTCCTCCGGCATTGAAAGTGGCCTGTCTCTGCCGCTTCCGGTTGTCAGTTCCAGCTGTCCACTGTAGTGGTCAGTATATTGGGTCCAGGTCAATGTGCTTATTGATTGAATCTGTGGATGAGTGCCATGCCTTTAGGAATTCCCTGGCTGTTCTCTGTTTGGCTTGTCCTATAATAGTAGTGTTGTCCCAGTCGAATTCATATTGCTTGTCATCTGCATGTGTGGTTACTAAGGATAGCTGGTCGTGTCGTTTCGTGGCTAGTTGGTGTTCATGAACTGGGACAACACTACTATTATAGGACAAGCCAAACAGAGAACAGCCAGGGAATTCCTAGAGGCATGGCACTCATCCACAGATTCAATCAATAAGCACATTGACCTGGACCCAATATACCGACCACTGCAACGGACAGCTGGAACTGACAACCAAAAGCGGCAGATACAAACTACTATAAATGCCGGAGGAAACATCACAGAAGCGCTTCACAGGAGGCTCCCAAGCACTGAGGATGTCACCTAGGCAGGGGACGAAACGTCTGCAACATAAATTCCCAGCTCGGTGAACAGAACCACAACAACGAGCACCCGAGCTACAAATCTTCTCCCAAACTTAGAATAAAACTTTGTCCTTGTGGTGTTAACTCCGCCTCACTCTTTATAGATTCTGCAAGGCTTGCTGATTTTTTGAACATTTTCCATGCTAATTTCAGATTCTCAGTATGCGTAGTATCTTATTTTTCGTGTTGTTGTTGTTACAATTCCACAGCAATTGGAAGAGTTATTCTTACTGCCACGCAGAATTGAAGTCATGTGCATAATGTTTCTTCCTATAAAATTTATTGCACTGTAGAATAAAAACTCAGCAAGAAAGATCCACCCATGGCTTACTACAAAGTTAAGAATAACATTAGATTACCAAACAAGTTTGTAATATTGCAAAGCACACCTAAGAACTTACATTGTTATAGAAATCAGTAAAAAGTAAATAAGAAGGAAAGGAAGTAATGTATAAATTTACCAGACTGTAAATGTTTTTCAAACTATGCAAGGAGGTGGAAAATAGGTAAAATAAATTGCCTTGCAGGCAAATTAAAGTTTGGGGAATGAAAAAATGTCAGAGGTATTGAACAGATATTTTGTGCAGAAATGTTATAAATCAGGAGTGAAAGAACAAGAGTTAAGAGCTTCAAATTATTAATATGAGCAAAAAAAGTTGTTTTGGAGAAGCTTAAGGCAATAAAAGCCAATGATTTATACCCTTGGAGATAGTGGATGCACTGATTGTGATTTTCTAACATTCCCTATATTCCAGAATATTCCGTATATTCTAGAATAGATGCAATGAACTCAAAGCCAGTAAAAACAGCAATGCTATTCAAGAAAGCAGGAAAACAGAAAACAGGAGCCACAGGCCAGTTAGCCACATGTAAATTTGTTTTTGTGAAACTACATATTCACGTTTGCAGATGACACTAAAAGTGGAGGTGTAGTGGACAGCGGAGAAGATTACAACGGAATCTTGAGCAGCTGGGCCAATGGCTGAGAAGTGGCAGATGGAGTTTAATTTAGATAAATGTGAGGTGCTGCATTTTGGGAAAGCAAATCTTAGCAGGAGTTATACACTTAACTGTAAAGTCCTAGGGAGTGTTGCTGAACAAAGATACCTTGGAGTACAGGTTCATACCTCCTTGAAAGTAGAGTTGCAGGTAGATAGGATAGTGAAGAAGGTGTTTGGTTTGCTTGCCTTTATTGGTCAGAGCATTGAGTATAGGAGTTGGAAGGTCATGTTGTGGCTGTACATTAGTTATGCCACTTTTCGAATATTGCTGGTCTCCATCCTATCGGAAAGATGTTGTGAAACTTGAAAGGGTTCAGAAAAGATTTACAAGGATGTTGCCAAGGTTGGAGGATTTGAGCTATGGGGAGAGGTTGAATAGGCTGGGGCTGTTTTCCCTGGAACGTTGGAGGCTGAGGGGTGACCTTATAGAGGTTTATAAAATCATGAGGAGCATGGATAGGGTAAATAGACAAAGGCTTTTCCCTGGGGTTGGGGAGTCCCGAACTAGAGGGTGTGGGTTTAAGGTGAGAGGGGAAAGATATAAAAGAGTCCTAAGGGGCAACCTTTTCACGCAGAGGGTGGTACGTGTATGGAATGAGCTGCCAGAGGAAGTGGTGGAGGCTGATACAATTGCAAAATTTAAAAGGCACCTGGATGGGTAAATGAATAGGAAGGGTTTGGAGGGATATGGGCCAGGTGCTGGCAGGTGAGACTAGATTGGGTTGGGATATCTGGTCGGCATGAACGAGTTGGATGGATGGGTCTGTTTCTGTGCTGTACATCTCTATGACTCCATGACTTCAATTCCAAAGTAATTAATGGAAACTATAATATTTAGGATTAGAATAACTCTTTTTTTAAAAAAGGATTTATTTGTTCATGAGTTGTGGGCATTACTGGCAATTTCCATACCTAATAACCCTGAAAGTATTGGTGGTGAGCTTATTGTTTGAATTGCTGCAGCCTGTGGTGTAGAAGCACCAACAGTCCTCTTCAGAGGGAGACCCTGTAACACTGAAGGGAAGGCAATCTAGTTTCAAGTCAGGATGATGTGTGGCTTAGAGAAGAATATGCAGGTAGTTCAAGAAATTCAAGGAATAGGCTAAATAGTATATTGTTTATAAAGTTAGATCCTCAACCATAACAATTTGAAAGTGATCAGATTTCTTTGAGCACACATAAAAAGAAATATTAATGCTTGCATATGAATGAGCAGCGTGGTATATTGTTTCCAGGAATTAAAGCCCCCCATTTTTAATCTCAGATTTGCAATGCTGTTGGGTTTTATGAATATTAATGTTTCTCTCAACCCATTTGCCAAAGTCACCTCAAGTGTTTTGTTTAATAATTTATGTAATGTATAACGACAATATTATTTCTAACAAAAGTCCATTGATTTAGGGAGATTTACATACGGTACATCAAGTTTTAGGTGGCAGCCAAAATTAGGATAATTCTTTGGTTTTATGATAACCGGCATCACATTTAAAAAAAAACACACCAGAGAAACAAAACAGAAGCCTGGAGGCAATGCACAAGTCCTAAAAATGTTTATGATCTTTGACTTATTATAGAAAGACAACAACGAAGTTCAATTTTCCTTGTGGAAAACCAGAAAGATATTGCTGTGCAAACCAATGAAGAGGTAAATCTCCATTTTACACTTCAAAAAACAATTTTTTAAAAAAATTGTATTTGCCCAAGAAGTGTTGCTATTTGTGCCATTTTCTTGTTTCTTTTCTTGTTTTTTCCTCCCATTCCTTTTGCAAAGGTTGCTGATTGTGGCTGGGCATGTAGCCAGCATCTGAACAATATCGTGCCCTGGAGACTATTCTTCATTTCTAATTGCCTAGGCCTTACATTTGGAAGCTTCTTCTCTAAGAGTCTTGCCTCTTGCTCCTCCTTCAGGATGCATCTTAAAATGTAACCTCTTAGACAGAGTCTTCCTCATTTTATCATTTTATCTCTTTATGTGACTTGGTACAAAAATATCGATAAGGCTTTTATGAAGGTGCTGTGCATTGGTGATTGCATTAATTTTAATTGTGAAGTTGAAATTGTTCAGTCTTACTTTCCAGGGACCCAGTCAGAATTTTGTCCATGTCAATTGTTACACCAGCAATTCCCACTGCAGGTAAAAATCAGAGCTTCATTGCCCAGGGCTCACATCAGTAACTTGCATTTATATAGCCTCAAGAACACTCTACCCTTAAAGGCAGTGGAAGATGGTTCAATAAATAAAGTGAAAACAAAGAAGATTACAGTGAAGCCATTCAGCCCATCATGTTTGTGCTTCAGTTTGACAAAGTAACTGTGATTCAACCTACATCACTACCTTTTGTCTGTGACTCCCTAAGTTCTTCATCACCATGTATGTTTACAACTCACTTTGAAGTTATATGTTCAACTAGCTTCTGCCACCTCTTCAGGTCGGCTATTCTGAATCTCAACAACTCTGAGTGAAAAAAAATTACCCCTCATCTCCCCTGCAGATTTTTGGCAATGTTTTTAAATCTCTGCTCCCAGTCAGTTGACCAGAGGAAATTCTTATCTACTGTTACGACATCTCTCATCATCTTGAATACCTCCGTGCTTAACTTTTCCTGTTCCAAGTTGAATTATTCTAATAGCTCTAACTCTTCCAACCTCACTTCAAAATCAGATGTGGTTACGAACATCCTGGATAAACCACTTCTGTAGTAAAGGGGCTTGACAGGGCAGATGTAAACAAGATGCTTCCACAAGTAGGTGAATCTTGAATCAGGAGACATAGTTACAGAATAAAGGGACACTCCCTTAAAACTGAGATATGAAGGAATTTCTTTACTCAGAGGACTGTGAATGTTTGGGATTCTCCAGCTCCAGAGAGTTGTGGTGGCTAGACCACTACAAGTATTTGAAGAGGAGGTAGATAGATTTTTGAAATATCAGCGAGTTGAGGAATAGGCTGAACCGGGATGAAAGAGGAGACAAGGCCTTGGCCAGATCAGCCAAGACCTTGTTGAATGGCGGCATAGGGTTGACAGACTGAGTGATCTACTCCTGCTCGTATTTCTGATGTTCTTTTGTAACCTTTCTGAGGCTTTCCTTAACTATAGTATTCAGGAAAGTCCACAATACTGCTGATCAGATCGACATGCTTTTTGAATTATTTATTGAACCAGCTTCCACTGCCTTTAAGGGTAGAGTGTTCCTGAGGCTATATAGATGCAAGTTACTGATGTGAGCCCTGGGCAATGAAGCTCTGATTTTTACCTGCAGTGGGAATTGCTGGTGCAACAATTGACATGGACAAAAATCTGAGTGGGTCCCTGGAAGGTAAGACTGAGCAATTTCAACTTCACAATTAAAATTAATGCAACACTCATATAATTATCATTGCATAATGAACTTTAGTTTATGTATGACCCTCCCCTCTCCTCATGCTTATTCAAAGGTTGCAATCTCTAGATTACTCCCAGTGCCATGTGCTCGTGAGTACAGGAATAGGAGAATAGGAGAAAATTCACAACCTTTAAAAATTACTTGGAGGAGCATTTGAAATGGCATACCATTCAAGGCTATGGACCAAGTGCTGCTAAGTGGACAAGTATAGATTTAGAATAGTTTTTGTCTATGCAAACTCAATTGGCCAAAGGGGCTCTTCTTAATGTATGATTCTATGTTTTTGCAAACACCTTAGGCTGAATCTTACCATATTTTGGCAAAACATAATTTTGATGGTAGATAAATGTATGGCACAAGAGTTGGTGCAGGAAGGAAGGTTTTAGATTCCTAGATCACTTGGACCATTTCCAGAGAAGGTTGGACTTCCACAAGTGGGGCAGTCTGTACTTGAACCAGAATGGGACCAGCATCTTCGTGGATGGGTTTGCTTGCGCTGTTGGGGTGAGTTTAAAGCAGCTCAGCAGGGCATGGGATACAGTGTTCATCCAATAGGGACATAGCAAACTTTAGTAAAGGAACTAAGGCAGAGGGAGTTCAACCATTCTGAGTTTCAAGGGAGTAAAGCAAGGCTGGATGACCACTCCTTTAATTTATTTAGTACTTATTGTATTAGTGGTAAGACGGATGAGATAAGGGCACAGATTGACATGTAGAATTGTGATGGTGTTGCCATTACAGAGAGGTGAGGAAGGGGCAGAACCTGCAAGTTTATCTTCAGACAGGACAGGGGAGGATGTAAAGTGGAGGTGATATTGCATTATTAATTTAGGGGTCAGTTACTGCTGTAAGAAGAGATGATATCTTGGAAGAGTCTTCCAATGAGGCTTTGTGGGTAGAGCTGAGGCATAAAAAAGGGACAGTCACATTGCTGGGAGTGTCTTATAGACTACCAGTCAGTGGACAATGAAAGAGCAGACAATTCATTGAGGTATGTAAATGCAATAATAAGGTAATTATGTTAGGGAATTTCAACTTCCCCAACACTAATTGGGATAGTCATAGTATAAAGGGTTTATAAGGACCAGATTTCTTAAAATATATTCAGAACAGCTTTTTATATTAAGATGTAGAAGGTCCAACAAGGATGCAGCGATGGGCCTAATTCTGGGGAACGAAACCAGTCAGGTATTCAAGGTAGCAGCGAGAGAGTATTCTAATGACAATGACTACGACACTAATTGTTTTGGAAAAGAAAAACAGTAGTCTGTAAAAATGGATTTTGGATTGGGGGCAAGTCAGATTTTATTAAAATAAGGCAGGATCAGGCCAAAGTAGAATGGAACATATACAGCAGAACACTGGGGCTTGGGGGATGTTGACAGGGGAGGGGGAGGGGGAGGGGGGAGGGGGGAGGTGGGGGCCTTCAAATTAAATTTAGCAGAGTACAGGCCCAACATGTTCCCTTCAGGGTGAAATGTAGGAGCAACAAGCCCAGAGAACCCAATATGTCTAGGAATATTCAGCATGGATCAGGAAGAAAAGAGAGACTGGGATATTACCTGAAATGGAACAGTTTAGCTATGAAGAGAAGTTAGATAACCTCAGATTACTTTCTTTCGAGCAGAGAGGGCTGAGAGAGGATGTGACAAAGGTGCACAAGATTATGAAAGGGTGGATAGACAGCAGCTGTTCCTCTTGTATGAAGAATTAAGGGACATAATTTTAAGATGAAATGTAGGAGGTTTAGAGGGCATTTGAGAAATAACTATTTAACCCAGAGGGTGATAGGAATCTGGAATGTGCTGCCTGTGAGGGTAGTTGATGTGAGAAAATTCACACCTTTAAAAATTGACATTACACTTGAAATGAGATACCATTCAAGGCTATAGGCCAAGTCCTGTTAAGTGGACAAGTATAGATTTAGAATAGTTTTTGTTATGCAAACTCAATTGGCCAAAGGCTTTTTCTTAATGTATGATTCTATGTTTTTGCAAACACCTTGGGCTGAATCTTACCATATTTTGGCAAAACATAATTTTTATGGTCAATTGAAATACAACTTCAATATTCTTGATATTCACAATGTACATTTTTTGTCAGGCAGTAGAAAGATACCTCATGTCCTTTATAGACAATGGCCAGTTGGATAAATATCTTGGAAATCTTGTCTGCATCCTCCCAGCACCTTTTATTCATTTTTATAAAGGATGATAGGAACAGTTCTGTAAGTGTGGTCAATCCCATGTCCTACACCAGTTTCACTTGTATGTTGAACAAATTCCATACAAACATATAGAGTCATAGAGATGTACAGCATGGAACAGACTCTTTGATCCAACACATCCATGCTGATTAGATATCCTAACCTAATCTAGTCCCATTTGCCAGCACTTGGCCCAGATCCCTCTAAACTCTTCCTATCCATATGCCTTTTAAATGTTGTAATTGTACTAGCCTCCACCACCTCTTCTGGCACCTCCCTCTGCATGAAAAAGTTGCCCCTTAGGTCCTTTTCGATTTTTCCCTTCGATAGGAGGGAGACCAGAATTGCACTCAATATTGCAAATTATGAACCTGCACTCCAAGGTCTCTTTGTTCAGCAACACCCCCTACGACCTTACCATTAAGTGTATAAGTCTTGCTCTGAATTGCTTTTCCAAAATGCAGCACCTCACATTTATGTAAACTCCATCTGCCACTCCTCAGCCTATTGGCCTATCTGATGAAGACCCCGTTGCACTTGCAGATAACCTTCTTTGCCATCCACTACACTTCCAATTTTGATGGCATCTGCAAACTTACAAACTATACCTCCTGTATTCACATCCAAATCATCTATATAAAATGATAAAAAGCAATGGACCCAGCACCAATTCTTATGTCACACCACTGGTCACTGAAAAGCAACCCTCCACCACTTCTGTCTTCTACCTTCAAGCTAGCTCTGTATCCAAATGGCTAGTTCTCCCTGTATTTATGAGATCTAACGTTGCTAGGCAGTCTACCACGAGGAACCTTGTAGAATGCCTTACTGAAGTCCATATAGATCACATCCACTGCTCTGCCCTCATCAATCCTTTGTTACTTTTTCAAAAAATAATCAAGTTTGTGAGACATGATTTCCCACTCACAAATTCATGTTGACTATCCCTAATCAGTCCTTGCCTTTCCAAATGCATGTAAATCCTGTCCCTCAGGATTCCTTCCAACAACTTGCCCATCACTGATGTCAGGCTCACCGGTCTATAGTTCCGTGATTTTTCCTTACCAGCCTTCTTAAATAGTTGCACCATGTTAGCCAACCTCCAATCTTGTGGCACCTCGCCTGTGACTATTGATGATACAAATATCTTAGCAACGAGCCCAGCAATCACTTCCCTATGTCTGTGCTGAATTTCAATAACCAATATTTGTCTATTTGATACATATATTAATGTGTCCAGCAATCATTCCTCTCTCCCAATTTGATGTCATCCATGAATGTCAAAGGCCCAGGTATCTTGCAAATTCCGTTGCATTGAGTTGGCAGGTATTCACATAAAGTTTGAACTTCCAGTGGGTAGCGTCAAAAACCTTCCAAAAGATCTCCAACTCTGAGTTGTGAACCTACTATACAGCTCTACTAATGCCCCAATCTCTGACATTTCCCAAACATCTGATCCAACCACCCCAACACCTGATCCAGTCCTACGCACCCGATAACCTATGCCCAATCATGCCTCAGATATCTGATCACCCTCTTGGACACCCAGATGTGTCACCCCTCACCAAAACCTGAACTCCAAATGCACCCCAGTCTGACACCAAATCACTCCCTTCCTAGGACATGATTAATCTCACTCTGATACCTAAACCATCTTACCCTATCACCCATTAACCTGTCTCCACCATGTAAGTTTTCATAAGGCATTAATTGGGCAGCATTGGCCTTCTCTAGGGCCAAGGACCCCAGATACAGGAAGCAGGCCATCCTTCATGAGCTTCTGGATGGTCAGACCGGAAGTAATGCATCACTCAGCAATGCCAAAGGGGGAAGCAATAGCATCCAGTGCATCCAAGCAAAGTCCAGGATCACCACCAGGGGCATGGCTAGGTCATGTGGGATGAATGAACACAGGGGAGGTGGTTTTTGCCAGAAAATGCAGATCATTCTATTAGGTTTCACTTCCAAATACTATATCACTGAATGAGGTATAAATGCTGTCTCCCCACATCTCTTTAGGCTTCCCACTTAGTGAGTCTCTGAAAGGGTTTCAGTTGGAGTGGTGGGAAGACATTTCACAGGCCTTCTCATAGCTGACAGTCATGGCACAGGTATTGTTTTGGGAGAGCATTAAATTCCATTTAATATCTAAGAGTATCAACATTTCAAAATTTCTAGTAGAGCATTGCCGAGCCTTTATTTATTAAAAATCGCCCATGGCAACAGAACCTGTACAGTACTGCAAGTAAAATCTAATGAAAGCTGTTGATACACTTCATCCAACTCCAGCATTTTTCAATTTTGTCCCGTGGTGCTAAATCAGCGTGCTTGGCTTGTTTTTGCTACAGCCTTATTAACTTGTGTCATAAATGATTTATATGCTTGCACTAGTCCCTTTGCTTCTCTACACCATTTAAAAATTCTATTTCCAATATGTGCCCTTAATTTTTCCTTACCAAAAGATAAGACAGCAAATAAATTTTCAGCTAAGTTTATTAATATTCTAAATATTTTACGTTTGATATTTAAGATTTGTAAAATAGGTTTAAAAATAATGAAATGAATAATCTCCCTATTCAATGATTTTCTCATTATAAAGGATTTGAAATCGCAAGACGTTTGGCAAGAAAATAGTGAAGTCACTTATGCTACCATTGACCACACTAGACGATTGTCTAGGCCACCAGTCAAAGCCAGAAACAAATCAAATCAGTTTACGGAAACTGCCTCAGTGGTGCATCAACCATATATGAATTTCCACGTAATGTACTAAAGTGAAGACAGTCACTGTAATGCAAACGTATATTACGAAGGGCCTCACTTATAGTTACAACACTTTAAAACTGTGAAGTGTATTTTCATGCAATTACTTTTGCTGCAACAGTAAGCCATTAAGAATTAAGTGTTTCATGTAATTGCTTCAGTTATCAAAAATCAGTGTTTTATATTTTAACTAACAAAGACCAGGCAAGATATTAGATGCTAATTGAATCAGTCTATATATTTTTAAGTAGCAATTTTACCACGTGACAAAATCATGTGAAGTAAATGTCTTTCAGATTTAAGATTTGGGAGAAATTTACAATTTTACAGGAATTTATGATCATTTCTGTAAGGTTAATAGGACCTCAAAGAGAACAATACAGCGTAACAGTTTGAGTAAAGGAGCTTGTTGTGATGGAAACAGCTCAAAATCTCAAGATATTTAATATATCATAAAAACAAAGTACTTTTGTTAATTTTCTGTACATGAAGACAAGTTAAAACTCCTTTCTAGAAATCCCTCACACTGACATTACATTGTCAGCTACATTTTAAGTAAATATTGGTATGTTCTCTTTACATTTTTAAATAAATTAGCTTTGAGTTCTCCATATACAAAAGGGAACTGATCTTAACATTTGATATATATTACAAAATATGTTGAAGATCCACTTTGAAATGTGGTAGTGCAAATTTTTTTACACATCATCCATGTATTATGCTGTAAATGCAATATGTTGTATTTTTAAAAAAATATGTGCTATTTCAAGAAAAATATGAACTCCATGCTTTAGAGTTCCATCCCTGGGTATTCATTGCCAGTAATTTTACATCTAGTTGATCCTATGAAAGGTAAATTTTTTTGAATACTATGAATGTTCATTCTTGCTGTGAAATTTTATTTACACACCACTTGTATGACAAGCATGATTTGATGCACGCATCCATATTTGAATATCAATATATATTCACATATTTGAAGAGCTCAAAGCCTAGCTGTTGTAAATGGTTTCCTTTTGTTTTGAGAGATATATGGAATTCCAAGCTGAGGTTCTTAGTCAAAAGGGTTGAGATAGTCTTTTGTCTTTAAAGTTACTGTTTTACATTTATAGTACTGGACAAAACCAGAGTTTAGTTGAGATAAGAACAGTATGAAAACTGCGCAACAGATCTCACCACTAGATAAGGAGCTCCCAACATTGATGACTATCTTACTGTGTTTCCTTTTATAAAAATGTTCACAAGTTTATCAAAATACGTCAGGAACATGATAAACAAAGTGCGCATAGTACCATACATTACACAAGCTTGCAAACATTAGATGCATTAAAATTAACCTCAATACAGTCTTTGTCTAATTAACAGTAATTGCACCTTAGAAATTATTTCATGGTGTGAAGTGTTTCCAGGTGTATCTGCATGATAAGGCACTATATAAACAAGTATTTTCTTTTATTATAAACCATTTGTACATGCTCAATGAGTTTTATGTGAATACAAAATATTTTGGTCACCCATTCCAAGGATGTAACATATGGAACATTAACAAGAGATGCACATTAAATGTACAGTATATTGTCAATAGTTGTATCCCTCAGTTGCTTATTCTCAGCAAACAATTTTTGTCAATTAAATAGGATTTGGTAAAAATAAAATACATTCATAGAATGAAAACTTTGTACTTAAAATTGCAAGTTACAACAGGTAAAAGCACGTTAACATTTTCGTTACCATTTCCCATATACAACACAAAATTTTAAGTACAGTAAAAAAAGACAGTTTCAATCTATCAATACTGACTTCACATGTTTCCCTTGTGTTACTACAACAAATATAACTTAATTTATAATATACAATATACAAGACAGCTTAACAATTTTGTTCAGCCAGACTAGCAACATCTAGCATTCTTAGTTATCGCCTTGTTCTCTTTGGTGGCACTTCATTTTTTTGCTGACCCCTTCTGCATTCTCCTGGACTGGCTTCTCGTTTGCGTCCTTGTTTAGCCACAGGAGATAGCTGACTCCTTGATCTGTGAAAAACACAATCCAATGATATACAGTAGGTGTACAGACTTGGATCAACACATTCAGTTTAAAATTCTATTCTTGATTACAATTCCCCAAACGTCATTATAATGTGACTCAAATTATCCTTTGTGGCTTTACAGCCAAATCATCAGTGGGGCATAATTTGATTCACGTAAACAGATGAATTAGAAGCAGGCACAGACCCCTTGATCCTCCTCTGCCATTCAGATTACTTTGTTTCTTTACCACTTGAGAACCTTTCACCTCTTGTTCATCGAGAATATATCTATCCCTGTCTGAAAAGTATTCAACAACTTTGCTTCCACCACCATTTCTGGAAGACCGTGCTGTCAGAGGAAAAAAGAAATTCTCACCTAAACCTTAGATTCTAGATTAAAAGTAATAGATTCTCCCACAATACATGCCAAGACCCCACACAATCTTATCGGCTTAATAAAGTCACCTCTTTTACTCTTCTAAACAACAACAGATACAATTGTAGTTTGTTCAAACTTTCCCCTTATGGTAATCCACTAATCCAGCTATTAGTCAACTGTTTCCATCGTCAAAGAGGGTAATCCAAGATGGAGGACGGGAAAAATTTCTGGCTGTAAGAGCTGCTCCATTTTTTGAGGTATTTTAGGTGCTGGAGGTGATTTCCTCGAATTCCAGGAGCAGCAATTACTGTTTTATATGCTGTTGCATTGTTTTGGAACTTTTGAAAAAAAAAGTCAAAACAACAGCAGTTTTAAAAGGGACAGGAACAGAAAAAGGAAGCACATGGTGAGGACAGTGTGAGAGAGAGAGAGAGAGAGAGAGAACCTGCACAGTTACTGCCTTTACTGTTTCTGAATTCATGTGTCGCTGGATATTGGAGTGCATCGGGGAAAATTAACAAACAGTGAATTTCACAACTAATCTTGGAGGAACCAGTTTGGGTGAAGTTCACAACACAGAATCAGATAAGTTAATTGTAGTTTTAAGTATAATGCTGCTGGATGTGAACCTTATCAGACCGAGTGGATCAGTTGGAGAGACAGATAGAAGCAATGAGGAATTTGCAACAGCAACGATATGTGATGAATGCCAGTTTTAGGAAGGGGGAAAGTCTCAGATGCAGTCATAAAGATGGGTTAACTCCAGGAAGGGTCAGAGAGGTAGGCACCTAGGGCAGGAGTCTTTTGTGGATATACTCATTTCAAACAAGTATGCTGTTTTGGAAAATGTAGGGGGTGATGGATTCTCAGGGGAACGTAGCATGAACAGCCAAGTTTCTGGTATTGAGACTGGCTCTAATGCAACGAGGGGTACGTCGGCTTCCAAGAGATCAATTGTATTAGGGGATTCTGTAGTCTGAGGTGCAGACAGATGTTTCTGTGGCCAGCAGTGAAAAATCAGAATGGTATGTTGTTTCCCTGGTGCCAGGATCAAGGATGTCTCAAAGAGGGTGCAGAATGTTCTCATGGGAGAGAGGGGCTAGCAGGAGGTCATTGTCCACATTGGAACCAACGATATAAGAAGGGAAAAAGTTGAGATTCTGAAGGGAGGTTACAGAGAGATGGGCAGAAATTTAAAAAGGAGGTCCTCAAGGGTAGTAATATCTGGATTACTCCCAGTGCTACGAGCGAGTGAGGGCAGGAAGAGGAGGATAGACCAGATGAATGCATGGCTGAGGAGCTGGTGTATGGGAGAAGGATTCACATTTTTGGATCATTGGAATCTCTTTTGGGGTAGAAGTGACTTGTACAAGGAGGACAGATTGCAACGAAATTGGAAGGGGACTAATATACTGGCAGGGAAACTTGCTAGAACTGCTTGGAAGGTTTTAAACTAGTAAGGTTGGTGGGGGGGAATTGGTGGTGGGACCCATGGAGATAGTGAGGAAAGAGATCAATCTGAGATTGGTACAGTTGAGAACAGAAGTGAGTCAAACAGTCAGGGCAGGCAGGGACAAGGTAGGACTAATAAATTAAACTGCATTTATTTCAATGCAAGGGGCCTAACAGGGAAGGCAGATGAACTCAGGGCATGGTTTGGAACATGGGACTGGGATATCACAGCAATTACAGAAACATGGCTCAGGGATGGGCAGGACTGGCAGCTTAAAGTTCCAGGATACAAATGTGACAGGAAGTATAGAAAGGGAGACAAGAGACAAGGAGGAGTGGCATTTTTGATAAGGGATAGCATTACAGCTGTGCTGAGGGAGGATATTCCCAGAAATACATCCAGGGAAGTTATTTGGGTGGAACTGAGAAATAAGAAAGGGATGATCACCTTATTGCGATTGTATTATAGACCCCGTAATAGTCAGTGGGAAATTGGGAAACAAACTTGTAAGGATAATAGGGTAGTTACGGTAGGGGATTTTAACTTTCCAACCATCAACTGCCATAGTGTTAAAGGTTTAGATGGAGAGGAATTTGTTAAGTGTGTACAAGACAATTTTCTGATTCAGTATGTGGATGTACCTACTAGAGAAGGTGCAAAACTTGACCTATTCTTGGGAAATAAGGCAGGGCAGGTGGCTGAGATGTCAGTGGGGGAGCACTTTGGGGCCAGCGACCATAATTCTATTTGTTTTAAAATAGTGATGGAAAAGGATAGACCAGATCTAAAAGTTGAAGTTCTAAATTGGAGAAAGGCCAATTTTGACGGTATTAGCCAAGAACTTTCGAAAGCTGATTGGAGGCAGATGTTCGCAGGTAAAGGGAAGGCTGGAAAATGGGAAGCCTTCAGAAATGAGATGACAAGAATCCAGAGAAAGTATATACCTGTCAGGGTGAAAGGGAAGGCTGGTAGCTATAGGGAATGCTGGATGACTAAAGAAATTGAGGGTTTGGTTAAGAAAGAGAAGGAAGCATATGTGAGGTCTCGACATGATAGATCGAGTGACTCCTTAGAAGAGTATAAAGGAAGTAGAAGTATACTTAAGAGGGAAATCAGGAGGGCAAAAAGGGTACATGAGATAGCTTTGGCAAATCGAATTAAGGAGAATCCAAAGGGTCGTTACAAATATATTAAGGACAAAAGGATAACTAGGAAGAGAATAGGGCCCCTCAAAGATCATCAAGGAGGCCTTTGTGTGGAGCCACAGAAAATGGGGGAGATACTAAATGAATATTTTGCATCAGTATTTACTTTGGAAAAGGATATGGAAGCTATAGACTGTACGGAAATAGATGGTGACACTTTGCAAAATGTCCAGATTACAGAGGAGGAAGTGCTGGATGTCCTGAAACGGTTAAAGGTGGATAAATCCCCAGGACCTGATCAGGTGTACCCGAGAATTCTGTGGGAAGCTAGAGAAGTGATTGCTGGGCCTCTTGCTGAGATATTTGTATCATCGATAGTCACAGGTGAGGTGCCGGAAGACTGGAGATTGGCAAACATGGTGCCACTGTTTAAGAAGGGTGGTAATGACAAGCCAGGGAACTATAGACCGGTGAGCCTGACCTCAGTGGTGGGCAAGTTATTGGAGGGAATCCTGATGGGCAGGATGTACATGTATTTGGAAAGGCAAGGACTGATTAGGGATAATCAACATGGCTTTGTGTGTGGGAAATCATGTCTCACAAACCTGATTGAGGGTTTTGAAGAAGTAATAAAGAAGATTAATGAGGGCAGAGTAGAAGAAGTGATCTATATGGACTTCAGTAAGGCGTTCGACAAGGTTCCCCATTGGAGACTGATTAGCAAGGTTAGTTCTCATGGAATACAGGGAGAACTAGCCATTTGGATACAGAACTGGCTCAAAGGTAGAAGACAGAGGGTGGTGGAGGGTTGTTTTTCAGACTGGAGGCCTTTAACCAGTGGAGGGTGCTGGGTCCTCTACGTTTTGTAATTTACATAAATGATTTGGATGTGAGCATAAGAGGTACAGTTAGTAAGTTTGCAGATGACACCAAAATTAGAGGTGTAATGGACAGCGAAGAAGGTTACCTCAGATTATAACAGGATCTGGACCAGATGGGCCAATGGGCTGAGAAGTGGCAGATGGGAGTTTAATTCAGATAAATATGAGGTGCTGCATTTTGGGAAAGCAAATCTTAGCAGGACTTATACACTTAATGGTAAGGTCCTAGGGAGTGTTGCTGAACAAAGAGACCTTGGAGAGCAGACTCAATAGTTCCTTGAAAGTGGAGTTGCAGGTAGATAGGATAGTGAAGACGACACTCGGTATGCTTTCCTTTATTGGACAGAGCATTGAGTACAGGAGTTAGGAGGTCATGTTGCGGCTGTACAGGACATTGGCTAGGCCACTTCTGCAATGTGAGCAGTTCTGGTCTCCCTCTTATCAGAAAGATGTTGTGAAACTTGAAAGGGTACAGAAAAGATTTACAAGGATGTTGCCAGGGTTGGAGAAGTTGAGCCATAGGGAGAATAGGCTGGGGCTGTTTTCTCTGGACTGTCAGAGGCTGAGGGGTGACCTTATAGAAGTTTATAAAATCATGAAAGGCATGGTTAGGGTAAACTGACAGACCTGCTGTGCTTTTCCAGCAGCTTCTGTTTGTGTTCCATGTAATCCCAGTCATTTGGTTTTCCTCCAGCACCACCTTATTTTTAAGTTTTTATAATTATCTCTCTGCCTCATTTAATTAGATTATAGGTCATCTATTTGGTTGTTATTAAGCTGTTGATGCTTTATTCACACCGTCTAAGACTCTTCGTCACCTGCACAGACTTATTATTCGACACTCCACTCACACCATTTGTATGACCTTTTGATCTCTCTGCCCATAAATTGTGTTCTATGTACTTCCCTCTTATTTCACCTGACGAAGGGGCTTTGCTCCAAAAGCTTGTGATTTCAAACATACCTGTTGGACTATCACCTGGTGTCTTGTGATTTCTGACCTTGGCAATAAGGTAGTAGCAATAGCAAAGCACATTATAATGCTTAAATCAGCAATTGTGTCAGCAAATGGTACAGGAGACAAGAGTTGAAATCGCAACATGGTGGCTAGGAATTCAAATTCAAGTGAACATAAAAAAAAAAGACCTTCAGCGGTGGGCATATAAAATTAATGGATTATCATAAAATTAAAACAATCGGGTTGTCACTGAAGTCTCTAATGGGAAGGAGATCATTTGTCTTTGCATGGTTTGGGAAGGAGGGGAGTGACCTGTAAAGGCAATTGGGGGTTTGGGGGGGGGGATGGTGGGGTGGGGAGGTGAAAGAGGCTTGCAAAAGGGGAAATGAGTCTGAAAGAGGCAGAGTGGCTACAAAAGGGAGAAAAACAGTTTACATTTTTTAAATAAAGGATGCTATTGTAATAAATACTGTGTCAGTTAGATAATCTAAGATTAAACAGTTTATTTCTCCATAATCACAGAATCCCTACATTGTGGAAGCAGGTTATTCGACCCATTGGGTTCACACCAACCCTTCAAATACCATCCCATTCAGACCCATCCCCACTCTCCTATCCCTGTAACCTCGCATTTTCCATGGTTAATCTGCTAAGCCCGTACATTCCTTGAAACTATGGGTAATTTAGCACAGCCAATCCACCTAAACTGTACATCTTTGGCCAACTAAAGATTAGTATTTGTTTGTTGTTATACTTCAAAGTATCTTGTTTTTACTTAAGGTGCAGTCATTGTATTACAGACAAATATGCAATCATTGAACTGTGATCCAACCAGTCTGCAGAAAGCAAGTTTAGGATGTAATGAAGTATATGACAATATTGTTTGAATAAAGTATCAATATCTCTTCACAGGTCCTTATGCTATCCTCACAACTTATTCTTTGTATCATCAGCAAACTTAACATATGTGTAATATATACCGATAATAGTTAGCAAATGTAAATAGTTGATGCCCCAAGGACATGGCACATTATCAATGGAAATCCACGTACACCTCACTTACATGTCACCCTTTATCCACATTGCATGTTGCTTCCCAGAAATCTCAAACTTTTGGCAAACTTATTTATTAAATATCACTCACATTAAAAAAAATTGTTAATTGTTAGGCTTGATGTATTTACAAGTGCATCAAATTTTGTCACAAAACCATTGAAGAGTTGAAAATTAAGTAAGTAAAAACCAATTTCTCTCCAAAAAACTGAATTTTAAGAGATCTTTCTTGGGACCAATTGAAATGTCTTAAACAATTAAATATGCACAAATTATCTGGAAGCAGGATAAACATTTGTGGCATTACCTTGTAACTGACATTGTTACTGGAGCTTTCATAGCTTTTGTATCAGATGTTAGTTTCTCTTTTGCTGAAGCTGATGAACGCCTTTCTCGTTCAGTCACTGGGAGATGCTCAGGGCTACTAATTCTTTTGGCTGCACGAGTAGTTGGTTTATTCTGAATGTTCAAATCAGATGTCTGGCTTCTGGAATATAAAATAGGAAAGCTTTACTGCAGTTGTACAGAGTCTTGATGAGATCACATCTGTGGTACTATATATAATTCTGGCCCACTTGTTTGAATATTGTTTTATCCATTCAGAGAAGGTTCACGATCGGGATGAAAGAGCTATTTTATCAAGCAAGGTTGAACAGGTTGGACCTCCACCTACTGGAGTTTAGAAGAACAAGAAATGACCTTGAAACTAAATATCCTCACAGATCCGATAGGGTAGGTACACAGGATCCCTACGATGTGGTAAGAGGTCATTAGGCTCATCGAGTCTGCACCAGACTCTCTGAAGTGTACTTCACCCAGACTAAACCCTCCCCATAACTCCACATTTACCAGGGCTAATCCACTTAGCCTGCACATCTTTGCACTGTGGAAGGAAACCTGAGCACCCTGAGAAAACCCATGCAGACACGGGCAAAACATGTAAACTCCAAACGGTCACCCAAGGCTGGAATCAAACCTGGGTCCCTGGTGCTATGAGGCAGCAATGCAAACCCTGAGGGACCATGTCAACATCTATCTTGACAATGTTTCTATTTGTGAGTGAAAACTAAGAAAAAAATACTCTATTTTAGGACAAGGTAGGCAATGATAGGTAATGTGCCCTTTAAACTGCGCGGCTACTTAGAGGATCTGTGCATGTTAATTAGCATGCAGATGGATCGAATACTGGTTCTAGAAGCTGCTGGCACCTCAGACATCCACACAGCAGCAACATTAGAAGGAACATAGGAGATAGGGAGATATTTTTTTCACATTGAGGATTGTTAAAACATGAAGTTCTCTTCCCCAGAGCAGTTGAACAGATTTTTGATCGACAAGGAATTATGGGGGACAGACAGGAAAATATACTTGATAGACCACAATCAATTCAGCCATGTTTCAACAGAATGGCAGAGCATGCTCCAATAGCCGAATGATCTACTTCTAGTCCTATGTACTACGTTCCACAAAATGGATAAAGTACCATTGTATGTACTGAACCTGACAGTAGCCAATCCCTTTATTTGGTAAAAATGACGACTGCAGATGCTGGAAACCAAATTCTGGAGTAGAGAGGTGCTGGAAAAGCACAGCAGTTCAGACAGCATCCAAGGAGCAGGAAAATCGACATTTCGGGCAAAAGCCCTTCATCAGGAATACAGGCAGAGTGCCTGAAGGGTGGAGAGATAAATGAGAGGAGGGTGGGGGTGGGGAGAAAGTAGCATAAAGTACTATAGGTGAGTGGGGGTGGGGATGAAATAATCTTGGACGATGCCTGAACTGCTGTGCTTTTCCAGCACCACTCTCTCCCAAACCCCTTTATAGCCTGAATATCAGGTATGATACAAGGTCTTAGTCATAACAGTTTTATGTGATGCTACTGCGAAAATCCTAGCATTAGCACAGACGACTAATCCTTTCATAGCCAACTGATCACAATTAATTCCATGAAGGTGCTCATCTATTTAACTAAAGGTCACCTATGCAACTAAGGTCAAAATGGAAGAATTGACATATTGTTGCAAAAACCAATCATGAATCAGCATGACAAGCTCAGATTTCTGAAGGATGCTCCTTTGGGAAATGTAGTGGGTGAAAGACTCTCAGGGAATGTAGCTATGATAGCCAGGTTTCTGGTACCAGGACTGGCTCTAATGTAATGAGGGGTATGCTACATTCCAAGTGGTCGATTGTGGTAGGGGAACTCTCTAGTCAGAGACACAAACAGATGTTTCTGCAGCAACAGTGAGACATGAATGGTGTGTTGCCTCCCTGATGCCAGGATCAAGGATATCTCAAAGGGTGCAAAATATTCTTAAAGGCGAGATGGACCAGTGGGAGCTCATTGCACACACTGGAACTAACAACACAGGAAGAGATAAGGATGAGATTCTGAGGACAGAATAGGGGAAGTCAGGCAGGAATTTAAAAAGGAGATCCTCGAAGATAGTAATATCTGGATTAATCTCAGTGCCACAAGTTAGTGAGGGTAGGAATAGGAGGACAGAGCAGATAAATCCATTGCTCAGGAGCTGGGGCAGGCGAGAAGGATTCACATTTTTGGACCACTGGAATCTCTCTGGGATAGAAGTGACCTATATATGAAGGGCACCTGAATTGGAAGGGGACTAATATACTGGTGGAGAGATTTGCTACAGTTGCTCAGGAGGATTTAAACTAGTGGGTGGGGTGGGTGTGGTGTGGGGTTTGGGACCCAGGGAGATGCTGAGGAAAGACAGCTGTCTGAGACTGATACAGTTGGGAAAAGAGTAAGTCAAACAGTTTGGAACAAAGCAGAGAATGAGGTAGGTCTGTTAAATGAAACTTCAATGCAAAAGGCCTATCAGGTAAGGCAGATGAGGTGAGGGCATGATTGCGAACACAGGGCTAGGATATCATAGCAATTACAGAGACATGGCTCAGGGATGGACAAGACTGGCAGCTTAATGTTTCAGGGTACAGATGCTACAGGAAGGACAGAAAGTGGAGGGGGATGGCGTTTTTGATTAAGGATAACAATACTTCTGTACTTAGGGAGGATATTCCTGAGAATATATGCAGGCAAGTTATTTGGGTGGAACCAAGAAAGGAATGATCACCTTAATGGAATGGTACTATAGACCCCCTCAATAGTCAGCAAGAGATTGAGAAACAAATTTGCAAGGAAATCTCAGTTATCTATGACAATAATAGGGTGGTTATGGTATGAGATTTTAACTTTCCATACATAGACTGGGACAGCCATAGTGTTAAGGACTTGGATGGAGAGAAATTGTTTAGCATGTAGAAGAAAATTTTCTGATTCAGTATGTGAATGAACCCATCAGAGAAGGTGCAAAACTTGACCTACTCTTGGGAAAGAAGGCAGCGTAGGTGACGGAAGTGCCAGGGGGTGGGAGCACTTTGGGGTCACTGACCATAATTCTATTAGCTTTTAAAATAGTGATAGAAAAGGATAGACCGGATCTAAATGTTAAAGTTGTAAATTGGAGGAAGGCCAATTTTGACGGCATTAGGCAAAAACTTTCAAAAGCTGACTGGGGGCAGATGTTCACAGGTAAACAGAAGGCTGGAAAATGGGAAGCCTTCAAAAAGAGGTAACGAGAGTCCAGAGAGTATGCTTCTGTTAGGGTGAAGGGCAAGGCTGGTGGGTGCAGGGAATGCTGGATGACTAGAGAAATTGTGGTTTTGGTCAAGAAAAAGGTATAGAGAGAAGGGATCGAGTGAATCCCGAGAAAAAGGCAGTAGGATTACGCTTAAGCAGAAAATCAGGAGGGCAAATAGGGACATGAAATAGCTTTAACAAATAGAGTTACGGAGAATCCAAAGGGATTCTACAATACATTGAGGAGGACAAAGAGGTTACTAGGGATAGAATAGGGCCCCTTAAAGATCAGCAAGGCTGCCTACGTGTGGAACTGCAGGAGATGGGTGAGATACTGAACGAGTATTTTACATCAGTGTTTATTGTGGAAAGGATATGGAAAATATAGAACATGGAAAGATAAATGTCCATTTTAAAGGTGGTGGTGCTGGATATCTTAAAAAAAAGTTGATAAATTCCCAGCACCTGATCATATGTATTCTGGAACTCTGTGGGAGCCTAGGGAAGAGATTGCTGGGCCCCATACTGAGATATTTGCATCATCGATAGCCACAGGGGAGGTGCTGGAAGACTGGAGGTTGTCTAACGTTGTGCCACTATTTAAAAAAAAGATGGTAAGGAAAAGCCAGGGAACTTTAGACCAGTGAGCCTGACATCGGTGGTGGGCAAGTTAATGGAGGGAATCTTGAGGAACAGGATTTACATGCATTTGGAAATGCAAGGACTAATTAGAGATAGTCAACATGGCTGTGTGTGGGGGAAATCATGTCTCACTAACTTGATTAGGTTTTTTAGAAGATTGATGAGGGCAGAGAGGTGGATGTGACCTATATGGACTCCAGTAACGCGCTCAACAAAGGTTACTTATGGTCAATCACATGGAATACAGGGAGATCTAACTATTTGGATACAGAACTGACTCAAAAGGTACAAGACAGAGGGTGGTGGTGGTGGAGGATTGCTTTTCAAACTGGAGCCTTGTGCCACAAGGATCAGTGCTGGGTGCACTGTTTTTGTTATTTATATAAATGATTTGAATATGAACATAGGAGGTATGGATAGTAAGCTTGTAGATTACACCAAAATTGGAAGTGTGGACAGCGAAGATTACCTCAAGAGTACAATCGGATCTTGATCATATGGGCCAATGGGCCAAGGAATGGCAGATGGAGTTTAATTTAGATATATGTGCTGCATTTTGGAAAGGCAAATTAGGGCAGGACTTATACACAATGTTAAATTCCTGGGGAGTGTTGCTAAACAAAAAGAGACCTTGGAGTGTCTATTCACAGTTCCTTGAAAGTGCAGTTGCAGGTAGATAGGGTAGTGAAGAAAGTGTTTGATATGTTTTCCTTTATTGGTCAGAGCATCGACTGTAGGAGTTGGGAGGTCATTTGCAGCTGTACAAGACATTGGTTCGGCTACTTTTGGAGTTCTGTGTTCAGTTCTGGTCTCCCAGCTACAGGAAGGATGTTGTGAAACTTGAAAGGCTGAGTAAAGATTGACAAGATGTTTGGGGTTGGAGGGTTTGAGCTAGGGAGAAGAGGCTGAACAGGCTGGAGTAATCTTCCCTGGAAGATCAGAGACTGAGGGGTGACTTTACACAGTTTATAAAATCATGGGGGGCATGGATAGGGTGAATAGCCCAAGTCTTTTCCCAAGGGTGGGGGATAGGTACCACACATTAGGCTTCTTAATAACAGCCCATAGTGTTGGAGTAGCGTATTATCATGGATAAAGGATTAGCTTACTAACAGAAGAGAGAGTTGGAATAAGAGGAGTACTTTCAGGATGGCAACATGTGGAGTACCACAGAGATCAGTGCTGGGCCACAATTATTTAAATATATATTAATGACTTGGATGCAGAAAGTGAATGTACTATAGCTAGGTTTTTGGATGACACAGAAGTAGGTGGCAAAGCAACTGATGAGGATGACAGAGTCTGCACAGGGATACAAACCGATTAAGCAATTGGGCAAAACCTTGGCAGATAGACTATAATGCAGGAAAATGTGAAGTTATGCACTTCGGCTGGAAAAATCGAAGAGCTGATTATTTTTAATAGAGGAAAGCTGCAGAGTTCAGCATGTACTAAGGAAGGTAAATGGAATGTTAGTCTTTATTTCAAAGGAAATGGAGTTTAAAAGTAGGGAAGTTGTGTTAAAACTATACAAGGTATCAGTCAGATTACTACTGGAAGACTGTAAACAGTTTTGGGCTCATTATCTAAGGGAAGATATCCTAGCCTAAGAGACAGTGCACAGAAGGTTCACTGGGCTGATACCAAATACAGAAGGACTGTCTTAAGAGGTGAATTTGAATAGGTTGGGCCCATACTCATTGGTATTTAGAAAGATGAGGGCGACCTAGGGGACTTGATAGGTTAGAGGCAGAAAGGTTGTTTCCCTTTGTGGGAGAGTTTAGGACCAGAGGCATTTTTTCAGAAAAAGGGATCACCCACATAAAACAGATAAGGATGAATTTCTTCTCAAACGATGGTGAATCTGTGGAACTCTTTACTACAGAGGTCTGTAAAGGCTGGCTCATTACGTATATTCAAGGCTGAGAAAGACAGATTTTCAATTAATAAGGCAATCAAGGGTGATGGGAATAAGTTAGGAAAGTGGAATTGAGGATTATCAGATCAGCCATCATCTCATTGAATGGTGGAGCAGAATTGATGGGCTGAATGACCTTCTCTGCTCCTACATCTTATGGTCTTGTATTGTGAAAGCCAAGGGAAACCTCTACTGATCTGTTAAGTGTCTTTCAATTCATTAAGGGCCCTCAACCAGGTAGGCATATAAACTAGTAAAATACATCAACTTCTCATACTATTCACTTCATAAAAGCGAGAATTTGAAGAAAGGACTAGGTGTAATTGTACAATTTTTAATCTCAGTGCTGCTATTAGGAAGTTACCTTAGTTTTAACACTAGAAATGGACAAAGTCAATGGAAAGATACAATAATTGAATATTTCTTTTTTCAAAAAGTGTACCTCTTTAAATTGTCACAGTTATAAAGCAGGAAATCACCTTGTTCTTTCTTCAAGTTTGGTAGCAATTTTGCCTCGAGATTGTGTTGGTTTTTCTACATCTTGTTCTTGAACTGGTGCAGCTTCTGAATGGGGTTTGTGCATTTCTTCCTCTATTGTATTTTTCTCCTCTAATGGCATTAATAACACAGCATGAAAATGTATTAGTATTGGTATCTAAAGACCGAAATATTAGAAGATGTCTTTAATTTGAAAAGTGACCAAGTGACCACAGTATGAAAAATGTTAAACTGAGATTGGTCGATACATACCTGAATGAAGATGCCTTCGCTTCGAGGGATTTTCTAATGGAGAGCATGGACGCTTGGGTTTTTTTTCTCTCTGACAGGAACTTTGCTCTTCAGCACCTTTAACAGATTGCTCCTCCTACATTGGGAGGAAAACTTATATTATCACATTGCATTTAATTTTTTTTAAAGCAAGATATACACCTGAGCAGAAAACTTAGTACCATCCTTCCAGAGTCCTCAAAATATTCACCTGTACAACATATACATAGCATATTAATTAGGAACTGTAATTATTACAATGCAGTGTTTTGACTATAGAACTGGCACACAAATGCAATTAATTATGAAAAGCATTGATAGTATTTGATCCAAAACTCCCAAGTATTCTTTATTTGAAGGAACAATTTTAATGAGTTTATATAGCAGACATACCAGCAGTGCATAGGTATAAATGCTAGGTGAAGAGAATTTAAATTAGCAGTTGAATAGCCTGCCTACATTCATTGTGTAGGTATCCAAGTAAAGTGGTTACTTTAGTGACACAAGGGATAGCTGTCATTAACAATCAAATCGTATTCCAGCTTGTATTAGAGCATTCAGGAGGATGAAAATTGGAAAAAGAGGGACAGAGGTACTTGGAAGGAGAAATAAAATCAACACTTGGCCAAAAAAATTCATGTGAAATCACAACATTAAAAAAAGCTTTCAGACCTAATATTTCATGTATTTTACTGAAACAAATTAACATAGCCTCTTACATCATACAGCAAATCGCTCATCCCTTGACAGTGCTAGTTTAAGGCTGATTTTGTCCTGTTTTATTCAACATACAACACATTGAGATAGATTAAAGCAGTGTGAATAGAAAACCAATTTAAGTTGCTCCAGATCGCAGGTTACTGGATCTAAACTTACAAAGCAAACATCTATAAAACAAAATGAATTATGTTCAACGAAAGAGACCTTCCTAATTGTTAGATTACCTGTGTCTAGCTAGTAATTACAATTAATACAAATTCAGAATCAAGCAATTTGTACTGCTTAACTGTGATCAAGAACTGCATTTCTTTGTGGAGAGAGGGACAATTTATACAGACAATGCTGGGTAAAGGTATCTTTGCTTAAGCACTTGCTGGCGAGTGGTGAAATAAGAGATGCGCTGGCATATGCACAGAAACAAAGAAAATATGAGAAGTACACCATTCAACCCTTTTAGTCTGCTCTGCCATTCATTATGGTTACTGCTGATCATCCACTTTCCTTCATACCCTTTGATCACCTTAGCTTCAAGTGCTTTACCTTCTTGAAATCATACAATGTTTTGGCCTTTACTACTTTCTGATCACAAATTCCAAAAACTCATCACTGACTGGCTGAAGAACGTTCTCATCTCAGTCCTAAACGACTTACCCTGTATCCTTAAATTTTGACCCCCGGTTCTGGATCCCGCTGTCATTGGGAAACATCTTCCTGTATCGACCCCACCTAGTCATGTTAGAATTTTATAGGTTTCTAAGATTACCCCTTCACTCTTCTGAACTCTACCAAATATCATGCTAACTGATTCATTCTCTTCTCAGACATAAACAGTCCACAAATAGTAAGGAGAAGGCAGCACACAAGTATACTGTTTAACTTTCATATTTTCTGAATTTTCAAAAGTGGGTGTTACTGAGTGACATATCTTCCCTGAAATACAGTAATCATAAAAAATTGGGATAGAAGGAGAATGGGTGGTTGCCTGTTACAGTACTTGAGACTTCCAGGGCAGAAAACATTTGATTACAGGTACAATTAGGGACTTAGAAGTGGATCTACATATAGAAGCAAGTCAGAAGACTGGGACAAGGTTAATTGCTCTTGCAAAGATGAGGTATAGATACTATGCATGGCAAGTACCTGAATGGATTTGGATTTGCCTGCACTGCTAACAACTTGCTTTCCATTGCCATAGACATTATTAAGGTTCAGCAGTACCAAATTAAATACCAAATGTTAGCATTGCTAACAACAAGAATTAATAGAAATAGGAAAGTGAAAGAAAGTACTCCTTTGAAAAGACTAAATTAAAGCTGATAGGATTCTAGGTCATACTTTGAATTTACACATTCGACCAATGTTGGGAGTAGGGTGTGCAGCTCCAAACCTTCCATAATAGGAAAGATAATGCAGTCAGGGAAAAAAATGGACATTCACAGATTAAATACTGTAATAAAGGCTACAATCTAGACTATAATAAAGGCTTTGGTTATTTCAAGACATTTTTAAAAAATTAATCATTTAGAATTCCAATCATGTGAACTATTTAATGTTAATGAGTACAGAACATAGGAGAAATACTATTTTTTCTTTGAAAAAAATTGACCAAATCAGCAAAAGCAAGGTGATCTATACTTTCAGGTCAAAATCCTGGAACTCTCCCCCTAACAGCATTGTGAGTGCATCTACACCAAATGGACCGCAGTGGTTTGAAGAAAACACTTTGCTACTATCCTCTCAACGGTAACTTGAGATGGACAATAAATGCTAGCCAGTGAGCAAAGTTCATATCTGCTAAATAAGAACACTTGAGCAGTATACATGCTTCGAATGCAGAAGTTCACTTTACAATATTATGTAATACTTTGTGTTATCAGCCAGAAACACGCCAGTCACTTCTTGGTCAAGCATAATTTGGTAAATTGCAGGCTAGTATCAGAAACATGATTGTGAATAATGGTATACTAACTTAAAAACTCAACTAGCTCTTTAATATACGTTTTATATTATAATATAATATAATCACCTGCTTTTCCTGTCTAGTCTATGTGCAATTTGGATTTACTCTGTAATTGACTGTGAATGCATTCGATTGTGGTTTAGCTATCAGATTCACTAGCTAGAAATGAGAAATGAATGCAGTGTTGCCAGAGACAACAATAAAAATTGGAATCATTCCTATGATGGAGACTGCCTCACTATCATTGCCTGTTCATCAAATCAGTATTGACTAATTGTACCTATGTGGAATCCATGATAGTCAAATGGAGCTGGCGAGTTGAATTTACAATTGTGAAAGCAATTTCCAGTAGATTCTTCTCTTCACTGCAGGCACTTTCTTTTGGCCTTATTCTTTCATGGATTTTCGTGTAAGCCCCACAGTTGTTAAATGTCAACATGACTTTTCAGACTTAAGATATGTTTTCAACAAAAGTGACTACAGTTAGTCAAAAAAAGCAGCACTATTATATGGTTTCTTATTTTGTGGGAAACACAGACACAAAACAACATTGTGAAAAAAAAGTGTAAGGAGGGGAATTTCCAAACTTTAGAGCTTTCTTTCAACCATTACCCACCCCATTCTTTTGCATGTTACTACAAACCATCACAGTTTTGTAACTCAGATCTTCTCTCACCTGAAAACATTTTGTTGACAAAAGTTAGCATTTTGTTTGGAAGCAAACTGGATTATGAGACAGCAATTTAAGAATGTTATATCTTGATGCTAACACTACATGTGGAAATACTGTCAAGGGTGTCAAGTTATTTGGTGAATTCATTCACCCTCTTCTACAAGGTGAGATTACATTACCCTGGTACATAAGCTGCTGCAAGCCTGCTTAAACAAGTCTGAATTCAAATTAAACTGCAAATTTGGGAATGAATAGCAAATTCAAACTAACAAATTTGATCTGAGTTTCTAAGGAAGCAATTATTATTCATTAGGAAGCATTATTTTTCACTTTGAATAAAGCACCTTTTAATCAAAAGTAAACTGAATTATAAAGCCTTAAAACTGGCACTGCTCCCACAGGAAGAGGTGTTTATTATAGCTTTTCAAAATCATGGAAAGTTGCTTTCACAAATGACTTGTTACTAAACGTCAGGGATTCCATTAGGTAAGCAGAAGACATGCCAGGTTCCATATCAAAAGCAGAAAGGGAAGGGTATGGAATAGGAAGCACACTAGAATCACCAGTGATAGTTGAACCATTTGACATTTTACTTTCCAGCAACATGTACCCTTGCTATAAAGCTACTTACCGCAACTTCATCTTTCCACTCACAACTGGCACTTGTGATTATCTCTGATACAACATCCTGCTGAACTGGCAACTCTACATGAATGGGTAAAGAAATTTAGTAAGGAAAACTCTTCGCAAGTTTGTGTTACAAGTTCTGTCATTCTTATTGGCATAAATCCATATAAAGAAAATGGCTACCTGCAGGAACACTGCAAGAAAATATCAATTTCTGTTCACTCACATCCAAGTCAATTCATACATATCTAATCAACATGAAGTTGTTTTGTCACAATAGGATGGTAATATGTACAGATATTAAATTTCAATGAACTTTAAAAGCACATCCAGGACACAATAGAATAAACAGGGCTTGATCCACGAAGTTAAACATTAATTTTCTCCATGATTGATATATGGTGGCAGCAGCGTGTACTTATATACCATCTGTACTGCAGCAACTCACCAAGGCTCCTTGTAAACTCATGACCTCCACCACCTAGAAGGACAATAGAAACAGACTCATGGGAATACTACCACCTGCAAATTTCCCTCCAAGCAACACACCACCCTGACTTGGAACTATATCACTGTTCCGTCAATGTTTGCAAAATCAAATGCTGAAACTCCCTTTCCAGCAGCACCATAGATGGACCTGAACCAAACAGAAGGCAATTGTACAAGAAAGCAACCCCCAACGTCTCAAGGGCAATAAGAGATGGATATCAAATGCTGGCTTGCCAGTAACACACACATTCATGACGAAAACGCAAACTTAGGTAAAGTTTGAGCAGTCAATAGTAGGCATATCAAATCACTTCAAAACCACTAAGCTTTCCACTGTTGAGAAATACATTTTGAGAAAAATGTGAATGCTTTCCACAACTATCAGGTTTGTAGTTCCTTTTTTAATGGTAACCTGTAGGCACAGCAAGACACTGCCACTGAAAGCTGAGAGAACTGCTTGAAATCTTGCCCCTGTAATATTGGGAAGGAAAATCAGTGGTTCTGAACAGATTGCATCATACAAAAACTCTAAAGCCAAACTCTCAGTGCATTTTTGACATTGAGTTTTTTAATATTCTTGGTCACCAAATCAATGAGAGATCTTTGTACATTTTCTCCTTACCTTGTTTTTTCACATTCAACAGGTCACATTTTGATTCCAATTCTTCAACTTGCTGTTCATTACATAAAACTTCTTTGATATTTGCTGAAGTACAACCCTTTTGCTTTTCAGAATCTTCTAAAGAAGATTCAACCACACTTTTGGAACTAGAGGATGCCGCATTGCTGAAGTTTTCATCAAGTGTCGGAGTGGCTGGTGAAAGAGGATTATAATGAACAAACTGTGCTCTGCTTGCAGCTGGATGTTGAAGACTTGCATCATTTAATGTTGGACCTTCTGGAGAAATAGTCTGATAAGGAGAACATAGAAAGCCTTGTTGTTTCACATTGAGAGGAATGTTTAACTCACTTATCCTTTCAGCTTGGTCATGAGCTGGGTCCTCAGTTTGTTCTTTTTGCAACAATTCTGCACTACAATTACCAGTTCTGATTTGGACAGATTTTTGCTCTTTGTCACCATTCGGCACATCCTTTAAATGGCTGCCTTCACTTGCTCCACTTTTATAGGCTTCATTTCTCTCCTCTAACTGGTCTCCACTTTTCAGAAACTTCTCTGTTTCCACCAGTAAATCTCCTGCGCCACTGTGTCCAATTGCTTGCGTATCCACCATGTTTTCTTCTGATTTTAACTGGGAAATTGCTGTACCAGCTCCTTTTTCAGCACTCTGATGAGTTTGTACTTCTTCCTTTGAACTTGATGTAAGGTTTGCAGAATGTTTCCCTGTATCATCGGTTTTGTCAATATCTTTCATTTGCTGTTCCTTTAATTTTGATTCTGAACTTCTGGAATAATTTTTCTTCTCTGTCTCACTACTTTCAAGAACTTCCTGAAGGTGCGCTTCAGATTCTGGTTGATCATTCTCAGGTTCACTTCTTTCTTCAGTTCCAATACCTTGAGCAGATTTCACATTTTTTTTGGACACTGGAGCTAAGTTTTCCAGTTTACTTTTTGTTTCACCGTTTTGAGTATCTTGATAGCTAACTGCAGGTGATTTGGAAAAGTAATTTTGAGACTCATTTTCTTTCAGTTTTTCAATTCCTTGATTATTTTGTATTGTATCCATCAATCCTGTTTGAACATTTTCAAAATTATCCTTCTTTTCTACTTCATTCTCACAGCTTTGTGCTTTTCCTAGGGGCTTTTCTTGAAGAGTTTCAGAATATTCTTTGGACTCTGACCAAATATATTGGAAATCATTTTTCTTTTCCTCACCTTTTTCACTGTCTTGAACGTTTTCTTGATCTTCTTTTGATCGAGAACTTTCAGAGTATTCCATGGATTTTAAATATTGTATGTTTTCAGAAATACATTTGTCTGTTACTTTCTCACTGTTTTGAGAAACCTGTGGCAAATTTTCTTCGTATTTTGATCGAGAGCTTTCAGACTGTTCTTTAGATTTTAACAATGAATGTTGAAAAGGTTCCCATGATTTTGACTGAATAGTTTCAAAATCATGTATTTTCTCCACGTTCTTATTAACTTCATCTTCCTGCAAGTCTTCCTTGGACCTTGAGCGGGACTTCTCAAAATACATGCTTTTTGAATCATGCCTTTTTTCAATTTCTTTCTCAGTGCTTTGAATGTTGTCTTGCAAGTTCTCCTTGAATTTTGATTGAGAGCTTTCTGAATGCTCTTTGGGTTTTGACCAAGTGTTTACAGAATCATGCTTCTTCTCCATTCCTTTTTCATTGTCTGGGATATCATTCCATACTGTTTCTCTGAACTCTAATTCAGAATTATGCCACTTTTGTGCTTTCTCAAACTGAATTACTGCCTCTAATTTTTCCTTCGATTTTAATGGTGATGTCTCTGAATCTCTGGATTTTACCTGAATATTTTCTGAGTCATGTCTTTCTTCTATTCCCTTCTGATTACATTCAATATTGTCCTTTGGCTTTGACTGAGAGCTTTCAGTGCATTCTCTTGATTTTGACTTCGAGCTTTCAGTGCTGTCTCTTGATTTTGACTGCGAGCTTTCAGAGTTGTCTCTCGACTTTGACCGTGAGCTTTCAGAGTTGTCTTTTGATTTTGACGTTGAGATTTCACATCTATTTTTTGATTCTGAGCGCGAGATTTCAGAGCTGTCTTTTGATTTTGACCACAAGAGTTCAGAGCTATCTTTTGATTTTGACTGCAAGATTTCAGAACTGTCTTTTGATTCTAACCGTGTGATTTCAGAGCTGTCTTTTGATTCCGAGTGTGAGATTTCAGAGCTGTCTTTTGATTCCGAGTGTGAGATTTCAGAGCTGTCTTTTGATTTTGACCGCGAGAGTTCACAGCTGTCTTTTGCTTTTGACCGCGAGAGTTCACAGCTACCTTTTGATTCTAACCGTGAAATTTCAGAGTTGCCTTTTGATTTTGACCGCGAGATTACAGAGCTGTCTTTTGATTTTGACTGCGAGATTTCAGAGCTGTCTTTTGATTTTGACTGCGAGATTTCAGAGCTGTCTTTTGATTTTGACCGCGAGATTTCAGAGCTGTCTTTTGATTTTGACCGTGAGATTTCAGAGCTGTCTTTTGATTTTGACCGTGAGATTTCAGAACTGTCTTTTGATTTTGACTGCGAGATTTCAACATTGTCCTTGGACTCTGACTGTGTGCATTCAGTGCTGTCTTTTGATTTTGACTGCAAAATTTCAATGCTAACCTTGGGTTTTGGCTGTGAGTTTTCAACATGATCCTTGGATTTTGACCGCAAACTTTCACAGCTGTTCTTTGGTTTTGACCGTGAACTCTCACTGCTATCCTTGGATTTTGACCGTGAGCTCCCACAACTATCCTTGGATTTTGACTGCAAGCTTTCAAAGCTATCTCTGGGTTTTGACCGAGAACTCTCAATGCCATCCTTGGATTTGGAACGTGAGCTTTCAATGTTATCCTTGGGTTTTGACCTCGAGCTTTCACCACTGTCTTTGGGTTTTGATCTCGAACTTTCTGCATTGTCCTTGGGTTTTGACCGTGAGCTTTCAACACTGTCCATGGATTTTGATCGTGAGTATTCTATGCCACTCTTGGATTTTGACTGCGAGTTTTCAACAGAATCCTTGGATTTCAACCCAAAGCCTTCAATGGAGTCCTTCGATTTTGATCGCAGACCTTCTGCACTGTCTTTCGGTTTAGGTCGTGAGTTTTCAGCAATTTCCTTGGATTTAGACGCTGAACCTTCAGTACTGTCCTTTGATTTTGACCATGAGCTTTCAATACTGTCCCTGGACTTTGACCGCGAGCTTTCAAAGCCATCCCTGGGTTTTGACCGCAAGCTTTCAACACTGTCCCTGGATTTTGACCTTGAGTTTTCAACACTGTCTTTGGATTTTGACCTCGAGCTTTCAATGCTATCCTTGGATTTAGAGTGTAAGCTTTCATTGCTGTCCTTGGATTTTGATTTTAAACTTTCAACAGCATCCTTTGACTTTGAACGTGAGCTTTCATTGCTATCCTTGGATTTAGATCGTGAGCTTTCAATACTGTCCTTGGATTTTGATTGAGAGCTTTCACTGCAGTCCTTCGATCTCGACTTTGTGCTTTCCAAAGTGTCCTTTGATTTCAAACGTGAAGTTTCAACTAATTCCTTCAATTTTGACTGAGAGCTTTCAGAATTGTGTCTCCTTTCTATTCTCTTCTCATTACGCCTATCATCATGCAAATCTTCCTTGGACCTCAAGCGCGCATCTTCAAAATTCTTTCTCTTCTCTTTACTCCTCACATCTTCCTGAAAATTTTCCTTTGATTTTGACTGAGTGCTATCAGATGTGTTTTGAATCTCCTTCACTTTCTCATGACTTCTTGAATCTTCTTGCACTCTCTCTCTGGATTTTGACCAAGAGCTTCTAGAATCACTTCGCCTCTCTTTGCCTTTTGCATCTTCCTGCACGCTTTCTTTAGATCGCGACCGAGAGCGTTCAGAATCATTTCTCTTTTCCTTGCCTTTATCGTCGTGCACACTTTCTTTAAATTTTGTTCGAATCTGCTCAGCTTCATTTTTCTTTTCTTTGCCTTTCTCATGGCTTTTAACATATTCATATGTGTTTCCCTGTAATTTGGGGTAAGGGCTTTCAGAATTATTCTGTTTTTCTTTCAACTTTTCACTGGCACTAGGATCTTCTTGAAAGTTTTCTTTGAATTTTGGTCGAGCACTTTCAGCATCACTCCTCTTTTCTTTGTTCTTCTCATGGCCTTTTGCGTCTTCTTGTATATTGTCCCTGGATTTTGACAAGAAGCTTTCAGAATCGCGTCTTTTTTCTTTCCCTTTTTCATCACATTTGTCTTCCTTCACTTTTGAGTACTCTTTCAGTTTAAGATCTTGGCTCTGTTCAACTACAGGCAAATCTGAAGAATTAGAAGAAACTGAAGTTTTGTTGCCAGTCTTTGATACGAAAACATGGAGGCAATTCGGAATGGCTTTCTCCTCTGAAGGGTTCCTCAGTTTGTGATCAATATCTATATGAACGTTGTCTGCAGAACCACTCTTAGACATGATCACTTGCTCATCACTTTCTTCTTTATCTTTCTGCTTAGATGCTTCTTTATCATTCATATTTCCTTCTGTTTCAAAGTTCAGTTTATTAATTCCTGTCACTTTTAATGCTTCCACATCTGAATCTTGAGTGGAAGAATTTCTTCTTAGCTGTTTTCGACAAGGCTCACGATCTACTTTCAATTCATTTCTGTTCTCATTTAATTGAATACACTCTGAAAGTCTCCTCAATGGCTTTGATGGTACATCGGAGGGTGATGCACTCTTGGAATCTTTTAAAATAGAAGAAGCGACCACCTTTTCTTTGCTCTGAAAAAGAAACTTAAAGCAGAAATTTACAATTAAATTATAAGAAACAAAGCAATCAGCCCAATTTTTACAAACACTAAATTGAATGGAATTACCTGTCTAATTTTTACAGTATAATAAAGATTAGCATTGAAATGAAAACTACTTATTTTAAATGATCAAACTATAATAGTGCAGAAAAATGATTATGCATCACAGTGTTCAAAGAAACTGGCCGAATTACTCTATTGCATACAAACAAGACAACAGAAGTAATCTTTCAAAAGCAAGTAAGATCAAAATTCAAATGTTTCATCAATTTATGTCACGTAATGCACTCCATTTTCAGTAGTAAGTATACATTATCCTTTAAACTAATCAAACATCAATTTCTACTTTGCAGAATGAAACAACTTTTCGCACTTAATGTCAGGACCTGTAGTACATATATTCTTGATACAAGGAATGTATTTTCATATTTAATTTAAGCTGCAATATTGTAATTATTAACTGTCACACACTACAGTAAAACTAATTATTTCATATATGCTAAATGATAATTTACTGCCATACACTACCTCAGTTTTAATCTGTCTCTCTTTAAAATCTTCTGGCTGTGCACGCTTTCTTTTCCGATCTTCATGCAAGACAAGATCCTCTGATAGAGTTCTGCAGAAAAAAAGTGACATTAAAACATTATGACTAAAAGAAATCAAATATCTGCAGATCATTTTTCATTTAATGATGTAATTTAACAAAGGGCACCCTGAAATAGAGGGATTTAAAAATAGCCTTATCAGCATTACTACATGACAAACTGGAAGAGGGTCACTAAATCAAATAAAAAAGCAGATACTAGACGTCAAAACAAATCATACAAAATACTGAAAACACTCAGCAGTTCAGTCAGCATCTGTAGAGAGGTCCAACAAGTTTGCAATTCAATTTTGCATAGGAATTGCATTAGCTTCAGGCATTTCTAAGGTTCTTCTACATATAATGGGTGGCATGGTGGCACAGTGGTTAGCACTGCTGCCTCACAGCGCCAGAGACCCGGGTTCATTTCCCGCCTCAGGTGACTCTGTGTGGAGTTTGCACATTCTCCCTGTGTCAGCGTGGGTTTCCTCCGGGTGCTCTGGTTTTCTCCCACAATCCAAAAATGTGCAGGTTAGGTGAATTGGCCATGCTAAATTGCCCACAGTGTTAGGTGAAGGGGTAAATGTAGGGAAATGGGTCTGGGTGGGTTGCGCTTCGGCGGGTCAGTGTGGACTTGTTGGGCTGAAGGGCCTGTTTCCACACTGTAAGTAATCTAATCTAATCATATTCCAATTACAATCTTGCAGAGATGTCAATAGCAACAGTACAATATTAAATGCCTTCTGGGGAAAGTGGGACCTGTACATGAAGGACTGGTTGCACATGAACTGGAAGGGGACCAATGGCCTGGGTGGAAGGTTTGCTCCAGTTGTTCAGGAGGATTTAAACTAGTATGGCAGGGGGGGTGGGAACCTGAGCTATATACGGGTGATGAGAGTTGATGGAGATCAGGCAATAGCAAGAGGTAGCGCAGCCAGTGGGAAGGAATTTCCTGGGAAAGAACCAAGGGATCGGTTAAAGTGTGTTTGCTTTAATGCAAGGAGTATCAGGAATAATAGTGATGAGCTTAGAGCATGGATCAGTACCTGGTGTTATGATGTTGTGACCATACAGAGACGTGGGTTTCTCAGGGCAGGAATGGTTGCTGGATGTTCTAGGGTTTAGAACATTTAAAAAGAATAGGGAGGGGGGGGAAAAGAGGAGGGGGTGTAGCACTGCTAATCAGCTACAGAAGTTACCATTGTCGAGGAGGGTCTGTCTACTGAGTCAGTATGAGTGGAAATTAGGTACAGTAAGGGAGCAGTCACCTCATTAGGGGTTTACTACAGGCCCCCCAGTAGCAGCAGGGAGATTGAAGAAAGCATAGGTCGGCAGATTTTGGAAAAGTGTGAATGTAGTAGAGTTGTTGTAATGGGTGACTTTAACTTTCCCAATATTGATTGGAACCTCCTTCGAGCAGATGGTTTGGAAGGAGCTGTTTTTGTAAGGTGTGTTCAGAAGGGCTTCCTAACTCAGTACGTTGACAGGCCGATGAGGGGAGAGGCCATTTTGGATTTGGTGCTCAGCAATGAGCCGGGGCAGGTGTCAGATCTTGCAGTGGGAGAGCATTTTGGTGATAGTGACCACAACTGCCTCACATTCTTCATAGCTATGGAGGAGAGAGGCAGGCACAATGGGAGGATATTTAATTGGGGAAAAAGAAACTATGATACTATCAGACGTGAGTTGGGAAGCATGGACTGGGTGCAACTGTTCCATGGAAAGGGCACTCTAGACATGTGGAGACTGTTTAAGGAACAGTTGTTGCGAGTGATGCATAAACGTGTTCCTCTGAGAGAGCCAAGAATGGGGAAGATAAAGGAACCTTGGATGACGAGAGTGGAGGAGCTTGTCGTCAAAAGAAAGAAGGCAGCTTACGTAAGGTGGAGGAAGCAAAGGTCTTGCTCAGCTCTAGAGGATTACAGGCAGGCGAGGAAGGAGCTCAAAAATGGTCTGAGGAGAGCCAGGAGGGGCATGAAAAAGGCTTGGCAGGAAGGATTAGGGAGAATCCAAAGGCATTTTACACGTATGTGAGGAATAAGAGAATGATCAAAGAAAGAGTAGGGCCGATCAGGGATAGTATAGGGAACTTGTGTATAGTGTCTGAGGAGGTAGGGGAAGCCCTAAATAAGTTTTTTGCTTCTGTCTTTACAAAAGAAAAGGACCTTGTAGTGAATGAAACCATTGAGGAGCAGGTAAGCATGCTTGAACGGACAGAGATTGAGGAAACTGATGTGCTGAATATTTTGACAAACATTAAGATTGACAGGTCGCCAGGGCCAGACCAGATTTGTCCTCGGCTGCTTTGGGAGGCGAGAAATGTGATTGCTTCATCGCTTGCGAAGATCCTTGCTCTCCACCGGAGTCGTACCTGAAGACTGGAGGGAGGCAAATGTAATTCCTCTCTTCAAGAAAGGAAATAGGGAAATTCCCGGCAATTACAGACCAGTCAGTCTCACGTCTGTCATCTGCAAGGTGTTAGAAAGGATTCTGGGGGATAGGATTTATGACCATCTGGAAGAGCATGGTTTGATTAATGCAGTCAGCACAGCTTTGTGAGAGGCAAGTCATGCCTCACAAATCTTACTAGATAAGTTGATGAGGGTTGAGCGGTGGATGTGGTGTATATGGACTTCAGTAAGGCATTTGATAAGGTTCCCCATGGTAGGCTCGTTCAGAAGGTCAGGAGGAATGGTATACAGGGAAATTTAGCTGTCTGGATACAGAACTGGCTGGTCGACAGAAGACAGCGAGTGGTAGTGGAAGGAAAATATTCTGCCTGGAAGTCAGTGGTGAGTGGTGTTCCACAGGGCTCTCTTCTTGGGCCTCTACTCTTTGTAATTTTTATTAATGACTTGGATGAGGAGATTGAAGGATGGGTTAGCAAGTCTGCAGACGACACAAATGTTGGAGGTGTCGTTGACAGTAGAGAGGACTGTTGTAGGCTGCAGGATGACATTGACAGGATGCAGAGATGGGCTGAGAGGTGGCAGATGGAGTTCAACCTGGATAAATGTGAAGCGATGCATTTTGGAAGGTCGAACTTGAAAGTTGAGTACAGGATTAAAGACAGGATTCTTGGCAGTGTGGAGGAACAGAGGGATCTTGCTGTGCATGTACATAGATCCCTTAAAAGTGCCACCCAGGTGGACAGGGTTGTTAAGAAAGCATATGATGTTTTGGCTTTCATTAACAGGGGGATTGAGTTTAAGAGCCGTGAGATCTTGTTGCAGCTCTATAAAACTTTGGTTAGACCGCACTTGGAATACTGTGTCCAGTTCTGGTTGCCCTATTATAGGAAAGATGTGGATGCTTTGGAGAGGGTTCAGAGGAGGTTTACCAGGATGCTACTTGGAATGGAGGGCTTATTGTATGAAGAGAAGCTGACTGAGCTCGGACTTTTTTCATTGGAAAAAAGGAAGAGGGGGACCTAATTGAGGTGTACAAGATAATGACAGGCATAGATAGAGTTGATAGCCAGAAACTTTTTCCCAGGGCAGAAATTGTTAACACATAGTTTTAAGCTGTTTGGCGGAAAGTATAGAGGAGATATCAGAGGTGGGTTCTTTACGCAGAGAGTTGAGAGCGCGTGGAATGCGCTGCCAGCAGCAGTTGAAGAAGCGAGGTCATTGGGGATATTTAAGAGACTGCGCGACATTCTTATGGTCACAGAAATTTGAGGGATTGTACATTAGGTTTACCTTACACGAGGATTAACTGTCGGCACAACATTGTGGGCTGAAGGGCCTGTTCTGTGCTGTACTGTTCTATGTTCTAAATTAAATGTTAAAATGATTGAGCTAAAAATGAAATTTCTAAGTTTACCTCTTTTGCCACCAGCTTATTAAGTCCTCAGTTTTTATTCCTTTTTACAATTTCAAAACTAAATCACTTTTAACTGTTAAAAAATGCTCTAGCTTTCTTTTTCATGTTTATTATATCTCATCCATTCCGACAGTCTAATTTACAGTTAAAATGTAACTAGTTCAAATGCTGTTAAATTAAATGAAGCAGCCTGTTCCAGCATTCAACGAGATCTTGGTTGATCTGTGGCCTAATTCCACCTTTGGCTCATATCTCTTATAAAGTTTAAGAAAAATTGATCAACCTTAGATTTCAAAATAACTGATTCAGCATTTACTGCCTTTTGTGGAAGAGAGTGCCAAACCTCTATTGTCTTTTGTGTGTAGAGGTGCTTCCAAACACCTCGCCTAAATGGTCTGACCCTAAATCTCAGGCTATGCCCCCGAGTTCTAGAATCCCTAACCAGTGGAAATAGGGTGGCACGGTGGCTCAGTGGTTAGCACTGCTGCCTCAGAGCACCAGGGACCCGAGTTCGATTCCAGTCTCAGGCGACCGTCTATGCGGACTTTGCCCATTCTCCCTGTGACTGCATGGATTTACTCTAGGTGCTCCCGTTTCCTTCCACAATCCAAAGATGTGCAGGTTAGGTAAAGTGGCCATGAGCAATTGCCTGAAGTGTTCAGAAACGTGTAGGTTAGGTGCATTAATCAATTTAGGGTAGGAGAATGGATCTAGGTGGATTACTCTTCGGAGGGTCGGTGTGGACGAGTTGGGCCGAAGGGCCTGTTTCCATACTGCAGGGATTCGAATTCCAATATTTACCACCGGTTACTTACATTGTCGACTTTGACCCTAAACCTTCTAAATTCGAGAGAAAACAGACCTAACTTGCATATCTGCTCCTTATAATTTAACCCCTGAAGTCCAGGTAATATTCTTACAAACTTATGTTGTACTCCCTCCAAGGCTAACGTATCCTAACCAATTATTTGGGTTAGAATTAATAGCCACGTGGAAAAATGTGGGTTAATCAGAAAGAGCTAGCATTAATTTGGTAAGCTCTTTTGAACAGGTTATGGAGAAGTCGATGAGGCTAATACTGGCATATGTACGAACAAGGAACAAGAATACGTTATTCCACCCTTGAAGCTTGCTCCACTATTCATTAAGAACATGGCTGATCTAACCTTTGTTCTACATTTCTGTTTATAATGATCTAAATCCTTGGTAATCAAGAATCTAAAATCAGGCAATGTGGTGTACATGGAATTCGACACAGTGCCCCACAACAGACTTGTCAGAAAAGTTTAGCTCATGGAACAACACAATACAAAACTGGTCGAGGGAAATGAAATGATTAATGGATATATTTCAGGCTGGAGAGAGATTTGTAGTGAAGTTCCCGAGGTCAGTGAGACCTTTGCTTTTCCTGATACATATTAATGATTTCGATCTTGTTATGTAGGAGATCATTTTCACGTTTGTGGATGATATAAAATTTGAAAACACTATGAACTGAATGGAGGTTAGTGGAAAATTACAAAAGGACATTGACAATTTGGAGTGAGCAGATAGGCTGCAGATGAAGTTCAATGCAGAGAACTGTGAGATACATAATTTGGCAAAAAGAATACGGAGAATTAATTTCAAAACGCAACACTACCCTAGAGATTATGCAGGAGCAGGGAGATCTGGATCCATATATGCATATGTCACTAAAGGTGGAAGGACAGGTACAGTGAGCAGTTAACAAAGTTTACAATAATCTAAGCTTGATAAATAGGGGTATAAATATAACAGCAGGGAAGTTCCGCTGAACTCTTGAGACACTAGCTAGATATCAACTAAAGTATGGTGTACAAGGACATGAACACATCAGAAAGTGTGAAGAGGTGGCTTACAAGAATAGTTCCAAGGATGACAAATTTCAGGTATGAAGGTAGAGTGGGTAGGTTGGGACTATTTTCCTTGGAGCTAAGAAGATGGAGAGTGGATTTTATAATAGTTTTCAAATCATGAAGGGATTTTTGTAAAAATAACAGGGCTCAGACATAAGACAATTTGCAAAAGAAGCAAATGTGATGTCAGAAAACACTTGCTCGCATTTATGCCACACACATACCAGGTATGACCATCACCAATAAGAGACAATCTAACTGCTGCTCCTTGATATATAATGGTGTTATTATCACCAAATCCCTAAATATCAGAAATTCTGGGGGTTACCATTGACTCAACTCCATTGTCACAAACACAGAGGAAGGAATACTACAGCAAGTAACTAACCTCTTCACTCTCCAAAGCCCATCCAGCATCTCCAAGGCACTACTCAGGGGTTTTATGGAATACTCAACTTGCCTGAATGGGTGCAGCTCCAGCAACACTCAAGAAGCCTGACACCATCCATGAGAAAGCAGGCAGCTTGACTGACACCACATCCACAAGCATCTTCTACCACTGATGCTCAGCAGTGTGTACTATCTATAAGATGCATTGCAGAAATTCAGCAAAGATCCTCAAAAGCACCTTCCAAATGCATGACCACGAGAAGAACAAGGGCAGCAGATGCATGGGAACACCACCAGCTTCAAGCTCCCATCCAAGCCACTTACCAGCCTGACTTGGAAATATATCGCCACTCCTTTACTGACACCAGATCACAATCCTCGAAGTCCGTTCCTAATGGCATTGCGTGTCAACCTAAAAGGACATGGACTGCAGCGGTTCAAGAAGGCAGCTCACCACCACCACCTTCTCAACGGCATTGAGGGACGGGCAAAACTCTGCTAGCCAGCGATGCCCACATCCCATAAATGAAAGAAAAAACTGGGCTATTACAATTAGAAACATGACACCTAAAGGTATGGTGGAGGCAGAGAGCCATTAGATGTTTATTTAAATAAATACAACATTCAGGGTTAGGAAGCAAAGGCAGAGAAGGGCACACAGTCCGAATGTTATCTGAGCTAAGACAGACCTAGTCATAGAGTTGTAGAGATGTACAGCACGGAAACAGACCCTTCAGTCCAACTCGTCCATGCCGAACAGATGTTTTAAACTAATCTAGTCCCATTTGGCCCATACTCCTCTAAACCCAGCCTATTCACGTACCCATCCAGATGCTCTTTCAAATGTTGTAATTGTACGACCCTCTACAACATCTTCTGGAAGCTCATTCCATACACACACCACCCTCTGCATGAAAACGTTGGGCCTTAGGTCTTTGTTAAATCTTTCTCCTCTAACATTAAAACTATGCCCTCTAGTTTTGGACTCCCCTCCCCTGGGCAAAGACCTTGACTATGCACTCTATCCAGATCCCTCATGACTTTATGAACATCTATAAAGATCACCTCTCAGCCTCAGACGCTCCAGGGAAAACAGCCTATTCATCCTCTCCCTAGCAACATCCTTGTAATCTTTTTGGTCCCTTCAAGTTTCACAACATCTTTCGTATAGCAGAGAGACCAGAATTGCACACAGTATTCCAAAATGGCCTAACCCATAACCTAGTTATTGCCGCAACATGATCTCCTAACTCCTACAGTTGATGCACTGACCAATAAAGGCAAGTGTACCAAACGCCTTCTTCACTATCCTGTCTACCTGCAACTCCACTTTCAACGAATATGAACCTCTGCTCCAAGATCTATTTCTTCAGCAACAATCTCCCGGGCCTTACCATTAAGTGTATAAGTCTTGCCCTTATTTGCCTAACAAAATGTAGCATCTCACTTTTATCTAGATTAAACTCCACCTGCCACTTCTTGGCCCATCTAATCAAGGTTCCTTGCATTCTTCGCTGTCCATGACACCACCAATTTTACTAAGCATACCTCCTATATTCAACATCTGTTACGACACGGGGTAAACTCTCCTGCTTAATTTTCAAACCAGCAACACAGAAATGATTTATCCCGTGCAGTAATCTGTAAAAATTTGAGCGGCCCCAAGAACTATGTAAAGTAAAGATAGGGCGGCACGGTGGCACAGTGATTAGCACTGCTGCCTCACAGCGCCAGAGACCTGGGTTCAATTCCCGCCTCAGGCGACTGACTGTGTGGAGTTTGCACATTCTACCCCGTGTCTGCGTGGGTTTCCTCCGGGTGCTCCGGTTTCCTCCCACAGTCCAAAGATGTGCAGGCCAGGTGAATTGGCAATGCTAAATTGCCCGTAGTGTTTGGTAAGGTGTAAATGTAGGGGTATGGGTGGGTTGCGCTTCGGCGGGGCGGTGTGGACTTGTTGGGCCGAAGGGCCTGTTTCCACACTGTAAGTAATCTAATCTAATCTAAACATTAACAACTTTATTTCTTGAAGTATAACAGAGAATAATTAACGAATCACTACTTACAATTTCTTTCTCTAACCTACCTTCCCTTCTACAATACTAGCCTGATAAAACTCCCAATTAAGATTTATAAAACAACACCACTTATCTCAAAACGAGGCAGCTGTAGGTTCTTGTCTTCGGATCTTCCCGAGTCTTACCTTCTCCTTGTTAGGAATTTCTGTGTCACAGGTTACTGATCGAAAAGGTACTTTTAAAAGGGATATTCTTTTCAAGCAGTCTGTTACATGCTAGAACTTGACCGTACTCACCTCAACTGTTCAATTTTCCCCCAGTCTTATACCCCAGGACATCGGATTGTGTTACTGGTTTTTAAGATTGTCAATATACTCAATTCAAACAGGATTGGAAACTGGCTTTTTTTTGGGAGTATAATTTAAACTGATTGGCCAAATTCAAATTTGTTTTTGTCTCCAGGCGATGAACTAATTGAGTTGCCCGACCCCACGTTACACTGTTGCCTTATTAAGAACACTTGGTGCTGCATCCACATCTTCATAACAAATCTGAATCATTTACATAAATGACAAAAAGCAGTGGGTCCAGCAGCGATGCTTGCAGCACACCACTGATCACAGGCCTCTAGTCTGAAAAGCAACCCTCCAACCTGTCTCCTACCTTCAAGCCAATTTTGTATCCAAATGGCGAGTTGCATGATGGACTAAATGGCCTCTTTCTACAATGGAATGATTTGGGATACTGCAGGCTAACATAGGTCATGTACATTACGAGTCATTTTATCAGTTATCCAAGGAAATTTGCTTCCTCAGACAATGCCAGAGGAATTATCATACCTTAAATCTCGCTTTCTTTTTCTTCTTAATGCCACTTTTTTCTCTAAGACCCTTTGTTCTTTCAATGTTGCTTTATTTACTTTAGAATTTAGGGCTGTTGACTGTTGCATTTTCCTTGAATTCATCACAACATCTGAATTACTGCCAACACCTGGAATAAATATTAAGGGAGAGAGAGAGAATAAAAATAATTAGAATTTAATCTTCAGACACTTTAAATACCCAAAATTTAATAAATACGCAAGACCAAATGCTAACATTGAAGGATCACAATGTCAAAGAACCAAATTGCAGTTCTTAGCATATTAGTCTTACACACTTGGTTTTCAGCTAAGAACATGGAAGTACATTGCTTAATGCCATTTTAGAAACATTCTATATAACCTGTTTGCACAGACAAGAAATTGACAAAATGTTTTACAAGTTTACAGACTCCACTAACAGGAATATTTTGCATCAAGTCATGATAACAAAAGACCTGTAAATCTTGATAAACATGACTATAAATTAATTTCCACATAGTTCTAACTAATCAGCAAGGAAAATGTTTTCAACACTGGTTGACACATTCAATTTATTCCAGAGCCTTGAGCCAACCTGATGGGGGCGACTGATATCACAGATTGATACATGGAGGGAATTCTCTCATGAGGATACATGCATCTGGGTACACTTTTGAAGGTAAGAATTCCTAAACAGTTTGACTACATACATTGTAATTGAGTGCAGGTTCATAGTTTCTTAACGCGCGGTGTGCTGCTGCCTAGTCTCCTGAATAGGGAGTGGACTTAGCAAGTGCTCATTGTGTCAAGCCCATTGAACTGATTGGCGGGGGGGGGGGGCTTCAGCAGTGCTGAAGATCCCTTACACACAACTGTGTCTGCTCAGAAACAAACCTCGAGGGGGAGCAAGGCAGGCAGAGCAAGGAAAAAGGAAGCTTTAGAAAACTCTGAATCCCAGAGGAGAGGCATTGAATCAATTAACCGAATAATCAATTATCTGATTATCTGCCCATCTCGTTCGGATAATTGAGGTTCTTGTGTCGACAGGATAATGAAGGGGGCATTTGGTACGCTTGTATTTATTGGTCAGTGCATGGATTATGAGATTTGGGAAATCATGTTAGGGTTGTATGGAACATAGGTTAGGCCACTTTTGGAATACTGTGTGCAATTCTGGTCTCCCTGCTAGAGCAAGGATGTTACGAAGATTTGAGCTTTAGAGAGGCTGAATAGGCTTGGGCTATTTTCCCTGGAGAGTGAGAAGGATGATGTTTATAGGAATTTATAAAATCATGAGGGACTTGGATAGGGTGAATTAGTCAAGGCCTTTTCCCCAGAGGAGGGGAGTCCAAAAACTAGAGGGCATAAGTTTAAGGTGAGGGGGACAGATTTAAAAGGAACCTCAAAGGCAACTTCTTCACCAAGTAACTGGTGCATGTATGGAATGAGCTGCCAGAGGAAGTGGTTTGAGGCTGATACAATTATAACATTTAAAAGATATCTAGATGGGTAGGTGAATAGGAAGAGTGTAGACGGATATGGGCCAATTGCTGACAAATGAGACTGATTCATGTAGGGTGTCTAGTCAGCATGGATGGAGTTGGACCGAAGGGTCTGTTTCTGTGCTGTACAACTCTAGGATTCTATGAAAGATTTTGTTAAGAAAAATATATTAAACTGGATTAAATCATTTGGGAAACACAAAATAACTACTTAATGTCTGACAGTAAATGCATAGCATTTGCAACTTTGAAATAAAGAGCTAACTACCTTTTTGCAGTGTGTGGTGACGTTCTTCATCACTGCATCTCTCCTCTGGTGGTCTGTCTTTATCAGTTTCCACCTGTTTGTGCTTATCATCTCTTCTCTCCCTGTTCCACTGCCGCCTAAGTAACCGTTCTGCTTTCTCTTTCGCCTATGTAAATAGACGATAACAGCATTTCAATTACTTCTAGTGTGCACAATACATAGCTTTCAGTTATAGCTAAGAACTGCCAGTTAAGCTCAAATTCTGCTCATAGCTGTGCTTGTTACATGGCTGCCAACTGTTTTTATCTTCTATTTGGATATTTCAGTATTGGCTTATATTGTACTTGCTACTTAAGATTCATGCCTTGCACGGTAAGTGGCTAAGGTGCTTTCCTATGAATGCATTTGGACTTATATTCCAAACTTGTTAAAAGTGAAACCAGTAACGTGGCAATGTTCAGCATTTTAAGCTAAAACATAAATAAGTTTTAAATTAAATATATCTAGTACAATTTAGCTGGCTCCTGACGTCATTAGATTGGTATGAAGAAAGCACTTATTTTGTGGTTCCCATACTTCAGTTTGCACAATCCTAGATTAATATCCCAGCATTACTTTCCAAATATTTTTCAGTTATGCAATGAGAACTAAGTCACAGATGACAAGTGAAGTTCACAATTGTCATCTCAAAGAGGAACAGATAAAATGCCAAAGAAAACAGCACAGAAGCTATAAATCAAATAAAAACAGAAAATGCTGGAAATTTCTCAGAAAATATTCATGCAAAGTGGCATAGTTAACTTTTTAGGTCTAATACCTTTTGATTGGAAAAACCTAGAGATGTAACAAGTTTTAAGCAAGTACAAAGACAGAAAAGTGGGTACAGTAAGAGAAGAGAACAAAAGAGATGCTGTGTTCAGTCCAAAGCATAACCATGGGCTTCTGGCCATTGCCATTGCCATTTTGATTCTTCTTTCCATTCTGAACTCGTCCTTTATCTTAAGGAACAGCATCTCATCTTTCAATGAAGCACTTTACATCCATCTGGGCCAGATATCAATTTCAACAATTTTAGATCATAATTTCTGCCCTATTTTTTATCTTATCATAGCTGTTGGTGATAACTTTGATATTTGCTTTTATATCTCTATGAGACACATCATTCATTTCCTTACTTTGTCCCTTTGTGTTGTGATCCATTGACACACATTTTTGCCTTGTACCACTTTTCATCAGCTAACCTCACTAGCCTTCCAAGCAATCACAGACTTTCCCTTTCATACTGTCTCAGTACCCAGAACTTTGGTACATTTAACATTCTTAGCTCTGGCAAAAGATCATCAACCTGAAATCACAACACTATTCCCTTCTCCACAGATCTACCAAATCTGTTCCGTACTGCCCAATACTTTGTTATTGTTAAATTAGAATCCTTGTCTGCAAAGTAAGTGGCTGAGAATAATTTAACATGACAGTGCAATAACCAAATTAATAACAAATAAAATTAAAAAATTAGCAAACCTCTCTAGGTCTGCAACAAGTTGAGCTCAAAGCCAGTAAATTTACAAAGTCAATTATCTAACATACCAGTAGCATAAAACTAAGATACAAACATCAACCACTTCATCGAATTATCTCATTCATTCCACAACCTCCAATTCAAAGTATAAACTTTCAAACTAGCAACAGCAATAAGCAATAGCTCAAACTTACGATTGACTGTCGACGCTGAACTACTGTTTCTTCATCATCTGAATCACTATAATACTTTGAATATAGAAACGGTTTGTGGATGTATGGATGTCGCATGGGTTTTGCTCGTCCCTCCTTTTGTTCCTCGTTTGTTTCCAACTTAGTATCTTTTTCTAAATAAAGATAATATTTGATCAAAACCTGCCCAAAATTATTTACTTTATTTTTTCTTCAGTTTCCTGACTCCTCAGAACAATATACCATACTCATGAGATGGATGAACACAGAGAAGCATGCTGTTTTATACTGGAATTGCCCCCAGTGAACACTTTCTTTAGACATGCTGCTTTTTCTTTCAGTGAAGGGATTACCACGTGGTGTGTGCTTAATTTTGGGTGTCCCCTCACTAATGATTTGTGACATCAAATTACTTACGCATCTAACAACTTGACACTTATTTTTAAGTAATAAATGATTTGGCATTCTTGCTTATATATAATTACTGATGCAGTATATCTAAAACACACAACATACCACAATATTGTTCTTTAAGGATATTTGACAAATTTAATTTCATGTGCAAATGTGCTATCTGCTACTATTTAATGTGAAAATGGAAATTTTATACACTAATCTGTACTCTCAATATGCTTTTGCTTTCTATTGGCAGCTGCACATGCAAAATTGATTCTATAAAGTTCATGATCAACTCAACAGATTATTGAGGAGAGGACAGATAGTGTACATATCTTAGAATCCTTAGAGTGTGGAAACAGGCCAGTACAAAAGATCCATCTTTGCCTTCACACAAAGTTAAAGACAGTCCTAGTTGAAGGTCAAAACTTACATTGTTACAAAGATTATAAAGTCTGATGGTTCAGTCTTTTCAAAGCCAGCAAAGGGTGCCCAAATGTTGAAAGGGGATATAAAGAATGAGTCCAAACTAGCAAGGTATATAAATATCAATTGAAAGAGTTTTTAATGAGTCGATAAAAAGATTAAGTCTCATTAAAGCAAACATTGGTCCCTTACAGGCAGAAACCAATTCTAATGTACCCCAAGTTAGTTGAGAAAACAAAGCAAGTTGAGAAAAAAAATGCAGCAAAAAGATACAGAAAGGTCAAATGAGTGGACAGCAAGTTAGCAGATGGAGTATGCAGTTTGGAATTGTTAGTACAAAAGCCTCAGGACCAAATATTGTTCAGATGAAGGACATTTTTAGTTTTCAGATGCCACAACACCATAAGCTATCGCAGCAGGATTAAGCCATTCAGCCCACAAGTCTGCTCTACCATTCAAGTATAGCTGAAATGTTTCTCAACTTCATTCACTTGACTTTGCCCCATTACTAATTAAGAACCTATCCTAAAGACATTCAATGAGTCCCACAGATTCACCATATTCTGGTTGAAGAAATTCTGTCACGTGTCAGTTCTAAAAGGTTTTCCATTCACTCTGAGGCTGTACCTATAGTCCTAGTCTCTCCATACAATAGAAATATCTTCTAAATGCTGTCTAACAAGAGCCTGCACAAATTTGACAGCAAGAAATAAAATGCGTGAAAGTTGCTGTTTTGACTGCTTTACTTATTCCAAAAAAAGTTAGATTTAAAAAACATTTTATTTGGTTATGAAAACAGTTGAGGTACTTACCCAAAGTAATTCTTAGTCACAAAATATTCTAATTATTTTAGTTACCTAATGCTTAAATAACTTGACTAAGTTTTAAAATATTCTTGTGCTGAGGAAACAGAGGGGGTAATGCAGTTAACATGATGTCAATGAACTTGCAAATAGTGTTCAATGAAGTCCCAAACAATATGGTTTTCAGCGATAAGGTTAGGGTTAGCACTAGTGCATGGAATATAAGGGAAACAAAGTTTGCAAAATGAAAAGGAATAGCATTGACAAATGGTTGCTTCAGCAATTGAAGGTAGGTACACAAGGGATTCCCAGGGTTCAGTACTAAGATCATTGTTATTCTGTATTTATCAATGATCTAAACTTGTGAGTACAAGGTTCAAGATCAAAATTTACAGATGACACAAAAGTTAAAGTACTAAACTGTGAGATGGATAGTAAAAGAATTCAAAGCATAAACAGGCTGATGAAATTACCAGATTCATGGGAGTTGCAATTTAATGCAGATGATGCAAAGTGACATATTTGGATATGAAAGATGTGGAGAAACTATATAAACTAAAGGCACAATTGTAAAGGGGGTGCAGGAACAGAGAAACCTATGGGCATATGTGCAAAAATAACCACAGATGGCAGAATAGGTTCCTGAGTTCATAAACAAAGAGGATCCTGAATTTATAAAGTCAACAGAGTACAAAACCAAGAATATTGGAATGAATGTTTGTAAAAGATTGATTTGCCTTAATTGAGGCATTGCTTTCACTTCTGGGCACCAGACTTTGGGAAGGATGCGAATGATTTGAGAAGGTGCAGAAAAGATAGTTCGAGGGATGAGAAACTCCAGTTATGTCGATAAACTGATAAATTTGGATGGTTATCTTTAGAGAAGTGGAGATTTGATAGATTTGTTGAAGATCATGAAGGGCCATGAAGACAAAATAGAAAGAAACTATTCCCATTGACAAAAGGGACAGGAACCAGATGTCATTAAATTTAAAGTGGCTGGCAGAAGAACCAAAGACAATAGGAGGAATGGCCTTTTTAGTACAATGTGTGGTTATGAAATAGAATGCACTTCTTGAAAAGGTGTTGGAGACAAATTCAGCTGTGGCTTTCAAAAAAGAGAACAGGATAAACATCTGAAAGAGAGAAAAGTGCAGATTTCTGGCAGAGGGGCAGCGAGTGGAATAATAAATTGGACTGATAGAAAGCCAGCACAGATCCAACAGATCAAATGGAGTCATTCTGCACTGTCATTATTTGATGACACTACTGTATGCAAAACGCAATGTCATATCTTTCTAGATGTAAAATGTTGATGATACAAAATTTCCTTAATGACTCTCCTTTTGGTATTAGCAAAACTTTTCTGCTATTTTAACCCAAGTGGTGAATCTAAGCAAGACTTACTTTGACACAAAGTACATTACATATTAAGTAGTTCCTTATAAGATCTAACATGTTTTCAAAGTAAGATGACTTTTAAACCAGTTTTGCAATTTTACTTTCAAATTTATGGAGTTACATCATGTAATAGTCAAATAATAAACTCAGAAAATACGGAGACTACACGCACGTTATTTCAATATAAACTGATTCAGCTTTGCATAGTCCTCAAAACAGATACTCAATAACAAGCTTAGATACTCAACAACAAGCTGGGACTAAAATAACTAGTATTTAACGCCTTGCTTATATTTTAATTTTCAGTTTTGAAGGATGATCTACAGCTAAAATATTAACTTTTGGAGACTAGTGTTCATGAATTTGACACTGAATGTGAAATAAATTATCTGAAATAAATAAATTATATAGTGTGACTACATAGCTTAATCTTTTGTTCATCTTGGCTCACAATAAACCTGATGAATGACACAAGTTATTGAAAATAGATGCAGTACCTTCTGAACTTTGTTCTTGGTTGTCTTCAGTGCTGTCAGAAGCTGCAATTTCACCCTCCTCCTCTTCATCATCATCCACATCAAAAGACGACAGATCACTGGTATGGACTGAACTTACAGTGATGTCGCTAAGGCCTTCAAAATCAGAATCCTCAAAAGAATATTCTGAAAAATGACAATGTAGTTTAGCTTTAAAATTCCAAAAATGTGAAATTTCTCTTAGAAACTAATTTCCAAAAAAATTCTACTGGACAGTTTTGTCCCATACTTTATCTTTCTCTCAACTAAATTTTTTTAAAAAACTGTAATCGACTGTACCTGTAAACCACCTTCCTGGAGTGGAGTACAGACAATGTATTATATTGGTATTGCAACCAGTCATGATTCTGAAATATTAAAATATAGTTTTACATCTTTATCATTCATGGGATGAGGGGGTCGCTGGCTAGGCACCATTTATTGCCCATCCCAAATTGCCCAGAGGGCAGTCAAGAGTCAACCACATTGCTGTGGTTTGGAGTTGCATGTAAGCCAGACTAGGTAAGGATGGCAGTTTCCTTCCCTAAACCAGATGGGATTGTCCCAACAATCAGCAATGCGACTCATGAGTCATCGTTAGATTTTTAATTCCAAATATTTACTTAATTCTAATTCCACCATCTGCTGTGGTGGGAATCCAACCCTGGTCCCTAGTACATTATCTGGGCCTCTAGATTAACAGTCCAGCAATAATACCACGAGGCCATCGCTTCCCCCACTCTATTCATCTTACAAAGTAACTGAATATGCAGAGGATGTCCAATATGGTTAAGTCAATTAAAAGACAATGTACATAAAGTGAGTTTCAGCAAGAGGCAATGGCTGAAATGAAACACTAGCTTTTTACACAGTTGTGTGATACAATGTTGTAGAATTGTCAGAGGTGCGTGTACATCTAATACTGGAGGCTCATGTTCATACAGACAAATTACAGGAACTTGGATTTACATCTACCATCCCAAGATATAATGGAGGCTCCAGCTAGAATTTTCAAGTAGTTTACGGAATACAGGCCTTTCCACTATAATGCATGTTTGGTTAACGTGAATTCTCTGTAACGTGATTAACGAATTGGGGACGCAGTTTCTAAAGCACAAACTTTTAAAACATGTGTTAGTTGTAACGCGATTACATCAACAACACTTTAAACACTGTTTCTAAAGTGCGATTTTTCCATAGTGCGAGGTTACACAAGAACACAACCATTCCGTTATAGAAGAACTAAGTGCACAAAATGGACATCAAGAATTGCAGAATGCCTGCTATTACTCCTGATAATGAGCAAAATATAGAACCAGAAAATTATAGGTCAATTAGTTATTCAGGGGACAGTTAGCATAGATTTCTAAACTGCAGGTCAAGTATGAACAATTTAACAGAATCACTTGCAGTAGTAGATATTATAAAAAATACAATGAATGTAGCTTGTATGAGTATTTAAAAGCATGGGATAAGTTATCATACAAAAGACATGTGGCAAAGCATGGACCTGAGATGAACATCTCAGAAGCAGAAACAGACTAGTATAAAAAAGAACCCTCCCACATCAGAAAGACCTGAATGGCATATTAAAATTGGTGGATGGTGATGAATACATGCAAAGAAAGTAGATAAACCAAATTAAAGATTTAGTTTTAAATGTGAATTGTAAGTGAATTTCTGTTTCATGAAACACAATTGATATTTTTATTGAATCTCTTCTGCAGACTTTCATGCCTTTTATTTTCAAAAATGTGTATTAATTTATTTTCACTGTGGGTTTACCTACCTCTTAATCAATTTATCACTTTAAAATTAAGCAAATTTCAACGTGCACAAATTAATTTTGTGCTTCCTAGATCCAGGTCTAGATCACTTATATAGAAAAATTAGTTAAACGCTGACGGTCAGGTTTCATTATCTTTACATCTCTCCAGTGTTAAAAATATTAATTAATTGCTGATCTGGTTTCTGTTTTTTAACCAACTCTTTATCCAGATGGCTTTCATGTTCCCTTTATTAGTGTGCAGATTAATTTTTAAATGAGCAAACTTCATATTTCACACTTCAATCGTCCTTCGAAAATCACAGATATTTTATCCACGACATTTCTTTCATTAATAGAATGTTAATTCCTACAGAACTCCATTAAATTTGTGACAAATTGACTTTCACAAAGCCATGTCAGCTGTCCTGAATGAACTCCTCAGTAGACATGTCACTTTGGCAATCGATCAGATACATTATATCAAAAGCTGCTTGAAAGATAAGCTAAAAGCTCATTCCCAGTACAACTTTTCTCAGTATTCTTTGACAGATGCCATCAAAATCCACTTAGTGCCACTGCTGGAGTTTTATTAATTTATTTGCAGCATACCTACATCAAATAGCCTCACAAAATTTGTCTCTCTATCTCAAACATTATTCGCAATGCTTTGTGTAGTTTAACATGGAAATAACTAAACATTCCCTGTTTGGAAATGCTTTATTATTGTAAAAATTATTTGTTAGAAATAATCAGTGTAGATATATTAGTCAGTAATTATCAATTTTGCTTGCAGCACCTTGCAAAGCTATATTATGTACATGGGAAAGATAGATTTTGAGATAGGTATTGGCAGTGCAAGTATCCATTTGAAAAGGAAAGACTCATATTTAAGACCACCAAAAGATATGAACAAAATTTCACAAATCATTTTGACAAATTCATTTTTCTGTATATATTCATTCAACGTGAACTTTTTAAAACTTTCAGTCTCAAAAATAATACTCAAGGAACAAAGCTCAATATTTTAATCCCCTTGTATTTTAAACATGCTTTAGTTACTAGGTATTCACTGGTATTTTACTGATTATCTGTTATAGCTGCATGCACATTAATCAAAATGTGCAGAGTTTTAAAAATGTCTGCTGGTGCAAACTACAATGAAGAATTCACACTACCTTTCTTTAAGTTTTCCTTGGCTTTCTGCTTAATGGATAGAGCCGCAGTGATGTATTTCATAGATTCATATTCTTTTCCCTTTCCTCTTCTTTCCTCCTTTGAAAATCCAGAATATTCATCCTTTCTTATAACATCCTTCTTATCCTCCTTATCAATTTTGTCCTTTATTGCATTCATTTCTTCAAGACATTCTTCAATGATCTCAGATGTTGCATTTTTTTCCTCAAAATCCTTCACAGGCATCAAAATGTTATTTGAGCCTTCTGACTTAGAACAAATCCTTCCATCATCTATTTTGGTTTCTAATGCAAGCTTTTCTAACTCTTCATTAGTGCGATCTTTCTCCATTCCCAAATCAAAACTTTGTTGTGACTTGAATTCTGAAGTAAGGTTTTTCTTGGAGCTCTTTTCACCATTCTTATTGGATGCATTTTCTACTGTAGACCTGGCCGCACTGGCTTCCTGATTAAGTGAGGTTATTGTGTCCAGAATAGAAAGAGCATCATCAGCTTTGCTTGTACTTGGACCAGTAGACGAAACACCTACAAGTTGAAAACATTAATTGTAATCCAATTGTATCGGAAATGATCAAATTATATTTAACACAACATATACATAATTTTACTTGTTCAGAATATTGTGCATTGCAAACAAAGCATAATTGAAATACAACGCTTAGACTTGTATTCTGCAGAAAGTTCAGTTAAATACAGGGAGACCACCTATTGCATTTTCCAAGAAATTATTTATCATAATCATAATAATACACAGAAGCCTGTTATCATTTTGCTCTCCTGCCTATCATGACCAGGTACCATCATTTAAGGTTGCATCATGTTTTTGTGCTTGCAAGGAAAGAGAGTCCAGGAAAAGGTGAAGGACTAGAGATGTGCCTCATCTTGTGCTTTTCACTCTGTTGCTACAACAGTTGATGAAACTACGTGGCGTAGAAACAAAATTGTCTGTTGCCAACGGTGATGTTGAGCCTCACAGCAATAAGTCACCTATGGAAGGGGCATTAAAAACTTTTTAGTAAGGAACGGCTATCTGGCAAACTATAACAAGGAACTATGGATGCTGTAGATCTGAAACAAAAACTGAAATTGCTGGAGAAATTCAGCACGTCTGGTAACTGTGCACAGAAAGTAAAGTTAATGTTTCTGAAACAAAAACACAATAGTTAAAGGGTTGATCTTGAAGGCAAAAAAGATAAACTGTTAAGAGCTTCCAGAGTCTGGTGCTCTGATGTTCTCGCAAGTGTCGTCAAATCACTAAATTTGCACAATGTCTCTGACATCTGGCAGACACAGCTTACTTAGGAGAGATGAACAGCAAGCTTTCAGCCAACCCACCTTGTTCTCAGTTTCCAAATGATTCAAGTCAAACAAAAACCTTTTCAAGCCAGTTACTGTCGAAACCCAACCTTAACAGAGTCTGAAGCAAAACAGGTTTTCACCAGTTTTGAGATTTCTAGGAAGCTTTACTTAAGAAAAAATGCAAATGTCTATTATTCTTTCAATTACCCTCAAGGAAAACCAGTCCACTTATGTTACAGAACTTGGAATGAATTCCTTTTTCCACAAAGTCTTCCAATCAATATTACATGTAAAGCATCTTCGTCGCAGTCAGACTTATCACACCATGAAGAATGCACTTACTTGAATGGACAAAACCTAACCTTTTCTGGCATGCTTTGTGACTATGTAGAGCATAAGTACTCCAAATTCACATCTTTCCATATATTTAAATGCTGAGCCTCTCAATGACGATTGAAAAGACCAAGAACAGACCTTAAGATTGCAACTCCATAATTTCCACATTGAACCATGCTAGAAATGCTCAATTTACTTGTTAACAACAATGAGCAATGATAGCATCACCATTATTTTTATTGCAAAGTCCAGATTAATCTGTTTAACTCAAAGATGGAAACATCATCTATAATTACACTTTGGTTATAGGAATGCTTATTCACAAGATTCTGAAAGTTCAACTGGTTCAATCCAGAGAACCCATGTTATCTTTGTAAAATAATGCAAACCAGACAGAAATTTTGTGCACAAGCATTATTATTGGAGATATAATTCAATCACTAAGATAACATTTTGCTCTAAGGTTGGTTTACATTTAACTGCACGGGTGACATCATCTCTGTTCACCAGAAATACAACGTATCGCTTATTTCTTTCTCTATAATTTGCAGTTTTTTTTAGATCATTTCTTCATCTTCTTGAAACCGCTTACACGAAAAGCATAATTCTCAACTCTCAAGATGATAATATTTCATCAAAATGATAGGTGATAAAAAGTGCTGTAAATCAAATGGAGATCTTTGAAAACCACCTTTTGTATGAAACAATAAGAAGTATACTTTTTCAGGTAGTACCTGGAGTCGTTGGCTCTGATTTCTCAGAGTTCGGCACAAGACTCATAGCAGTAGGCTCTTCTTTCTGATCCAAAGTTGCTAAAAACTCATGTACGGCTTTCTCAACCTGAGGCCGGAATATGTGATTTATCTTTGGATCCACAACTTGAGAAATGATCCTGTCGACACCAACTTCTAGCATACCTGATCTGTAAAATTATAAAAAGTGATTTCCCAGAATATTCTGATACAATATATTATGTATACTGTCCATTGTTTTCATGCTTTTAATTTGAATAAATCAATAAATGTTTTTAATCACATTTCCAAATTGACAATAATATTCACATCTTCAATAAAAATGAGGCTACTAGCAACGCGAGTTAAACATTTAGATATTTTCTCATCAACCTCATTGGAGATGTTACTAAACACCATTGGAGCAGGTAGAACTTGAACCCAGACTTCCTAGTTCAGAGGTGAGGTCCCTACCATCTTCATGTACTTTTATGCAAAATATTTGCTTTATGAATTACTAGATTAGTACCAGCAAAATCACTTCAAAAATACATGAGGATTTTCTGCAATGTCTTTAACAAAAAGCCCTACAGCTGAAAGCTTTGTCACCTAGAGGGAAGCTAAAGCAACTGGAGAAGATAATATAGAAATGGCCAGAGAAAGAGGGCCAGTTGCTCCTGGGCATGTAGCAGAAAGGAATATTGCAATGGTGCGAGTCCATAATTGGATTAAGAGATGCCCAGAACAAGTTAAAGTATTTGCGAAGATAAACACAGGAAATGCACACACCTGCAGACACAGAAACAAAATTATTCAGTAACGTTTATTGACATTCATCATCATCCACAGCAGACAGACATGGAGACATACAGCATGGAAACAGATGCCAATCAAACATTCTAAATTAATCTAGTCTCATTTGCCAGCACTTGGCCCATATACCCCCCCAGAACTCTTTGTATTCATATACCCATCCAGATGCCTGCTTTTGAGTTGAAACTAAATGCACTGCTGACAGAGAGTCACTGTACATCATTGAAACTGATGATACACAAGTAGAACTTTGACTGATTACATGCAGCTTATTTTTGCATACACTAGAATTTGTGGAGAGTAAGGAGCTGCATGAGTGGGGCGGAGTATGGATTCACTGTAAGGATTTCAGTGATAACAGTTATGGTAGGAATTAGGGCAGAGATGGAAATAAACAAACTATATGATGGATAGAATACAGGACTGAACAATTACCAAAATTGTTGAGAAACACATGGGGGGGGCGGGTGCTAGGAGAGAAGGGAGCAAAGGCCATGGAAAATGAGTTCACCCTTTCCAATGTTCAAAAAAAATCTTTGCGGCATCTGAAGTAATTAATCTGACAGTGATAACTCTAAAAATGTTGAAGGGTGTTGAAAGAAAGCTGAGTACAGGTAGAAGTATTGAAAATTTACAGAATAGCTTATTCTGCCCATCATGTTGGATCAATCTGAAAAAGAGCTGTCTAGATCATTCCACATTCCAACTCTTGATAAGAGATTAACCAAACTTCAAGAAATGAAAAGCAGCCATTGCTTGAAATTCAATGGTTACCTCTAGATCGTTAGATAAAAACTACATGGGCAAACCTGAAGAACTGGAGAAAAATGAAACATTTTGGAGCAGATCGTATGGTCAACATGTCAAATACTGCAGAGATTAAAAGGGGAAAAATCAACTCAGTGTGACAATACTGTGGCTTTAAGAGATGTATGGTGTCCTGCTTATTTAATGAAGAGAGGTTGAGACAGAGTTACTGAGTAATCTGTTCCAAGTCAATAAAGTAAACAGCTTGTGAGGCCTTGGACTCTTTTTTTGAAAGTTGGAACAACAGAAACAGCATGAAGGGGTGGGGTCAAGTGCCCAGAGAACTAGGATTTTAGTTGAACTTTTAGTAGTTGCAGGGGCTTTAAAGCTGTTATTCTTCTAACTGTTACAGCTAAAAGCTTCGGTTCTCTATATGCTGCTAGAATTGCCTATAGGATAATCTATTTTACTGAATGTTACTACATCAGAACAGTTGCCGTTTAGTAGTTAAATAATCTATTATTCTGTAAAGTTTTCCAATAGAGTTAAGTTATTCCGATTCTTCTTTCTTTTGTTTGTATTTTAACTTAGTGTAAGAATAAAGTGTGTTTTGCTTCAAGCTTGGTAGCTTGACCAACTGAGTTGCATCGCAAACAACGCCTTACACCTGCCTTTAAAAATAAGAAAAGGTTGGGGTCTAGGCTATCTTAATATATTTTGAGGTGGTTCAGTCTGTTCCATAACATCGGTTACAAAAACACAATCGTAAACCCTGTTTCAATGAGAACACCAGAAACCTTTCCTGCAGGAAGACATGTTGCCATGGGCAAATTGTACCATCAAAAAAAGGCTGGGGATGTGAATGGTAAAGCAGAATAAATGGTTAAAGGGAAAAGATGGTCTTCTGGAAGATTTAGACCACAAATTCAGAGATAGTAAGAAAAGCCAAAGGACGTTGAAGGAGAATTTAAATGAAAGGGGATTGGGAAAAGGCCATTAAGTTTTTTTTTTAAAATGTTTGATGCTAATTTAAGATGACTAATGGATTCCCTTTTAAAATCATGTTCAAAAAAGTTAATGATGACAAAAACATCAGGTTGACTACATTTGCCTCTGAAGATCTTCAGTCAAAACCTAACTCACTTAAATCTCCATCATGTAAATTGTATTTTGCATTAATTTTCATTCACCAAACACTCCATCCTCAAACCTCCATTGGTCCTGTGCTTTGATGTACTAAATTCAAAATACTTGCTAACTAAAATCTACTTTGACATAATGCTTTCACTGTACCCTCTTCCATTTGCAGTGGTAGAACTTCCAGCTGTATAATTACTACCATTTTAAGTGTTTCTGTAAACTTTCCTCATCTTGTTTCATCTCTCACCTTAAAAGCCACACATTTTACATCAACTAACATTTCAAAAGCAAAAAAAATCACTAACGTGCCATTGTAATATATTTCAGAGAATGTGCCAAAGATGCTTCAAAACAAACCAATGACTACATAAAGTCCAACAAACAGCTAAAGCCACAAGTAGCGTAGAAGAGGAAGACGTATTGGCCAGAGCAACATGAAAACACTTATTTTCAGTAGTACATGTGGTCTATTATTTGGTGATGCATATAAGCTTCAATTTAACATCTCATCTGAAAGATGGTACTTTTAACATTAACTATTCTGTGCTATAACATTCAAGTAAGCCTAGCTTGTGCCTGTCATGTATATCACTTTTCATGTCGATTTTCTCTTCTGAGTTTTTCTTGAAGCATTTCAACAACTTCTCAACATGTTCCTAAGTGCAAACTTTCCACAAGAAAATCCAAGGGCATGTTAACAGAACTTCAAGTAAATCCTAATCCTATACAATCATTATTTTTATAACGTGTAATAAAAGAATATTTTCTGTATTCTGACACCTACTGTAGGACCATCTGTCTAAGACTGTTCCTTAGCTGATTCTTGTTCAGATGAGGGCTCCACGTGTGGCTTGCAAGATGGTTGGACACAAAGTTATCCACTCGCTGCCGTAAATTCTGATATGCAGGCTAAAAACAAAGAAAAACAACTTACTACATTGCATACATGCCTTTCGGTTTGCCTTAGAGAGCAACAGTAGAACAGACTTTAAAACAATGCAAGACAACGTTGAAATAGATCAAATAAGTTGAAGTTATAGTCATAGGAGGAGGGAGACGGGGTAGAAAGCACAGAAAGACAGAAATATAATGATTGCCTAAAATAACAGAAACTGACAAAAAAAACCATAAAAGGATACTCAAGGACAGACTAAAGGAAGGAATAAAAATAACACAAATGGCCAGAAATCAAATAACATTATGAAGTGTAAAAGAACATAAAAATGAAAAGCTGAAAATTATTTTTAAAAATTATACCATTGATACAGCAATGTGCATAGTAGCCACAAAAAAAATGATAAATGAAGTGCTTTGTAAAGAGGACCATGACATAGAAAGAATTGCAGAAACGTGGTTACAAAAAGGGCAGGTTTGGCAAGCAATAATGGCAGACACAACACATTTAGGAACAACAGGGGCAGTGCAGTAGGTGCAACCAAATAACAGTCTCACAGAAAAGGGGGCTATAACTATGAAGAATAAGACAGAAGTTTGGAAAATTTAAAAGTTGTAAAGAATGACGTAAAAAAGGGAAATCAAAATGAGAATATGAGCAAAAGTACACACAAAAGAGCTTCTACAAATATATAAGGAAGAGAACTGTTAAGTAAATATAGGCTCTTTAGAGGATGAAACGCAAGAACTAATAATGGGAAACAAGGCAGACACAAACAAATCTTTTGTACGGGTTTTCACAATACAAGGTATATAAAAGCATCTCAGGAAGAATGGAAACATACTGTCATTAAAAATAGGAGCAAAAGTAAGCCATTTGGCCTTTTAAGCCATTCAGTATGATCGTGAATGATTATCCAACACTGAACCCTGGTCCTAGTTTCTACTCGTAACATTTGACTCCTTTAATCCCAAGAATTGTATCCAACACCTTCTTGAAAACATTCAATGCTTTGGCTTCAAACAGAATTGCACAGGCTCGCCATTCTGAGTGAGGAAATTCCTCATCTCAGTCTAAATGCTCTCCCTTCTGTCCTTATAACCCTTGGTTCTGGTCTCCCTAATAATCAAGAGGATTCTTCCTGTGTTTACCCTTGTTTGGTCCTGATCTGATTATAACCTCAAATCCTGCCCATCTTCTAACCATTCACCTCTTGCTGACTAATTAGCTATACACTTCTGCTTTCAAAATATTCAGGTTGATTTCATTACTTTTTCAGGAAAAGATTTCAAATGAGTCATGACCCTTGAGAGTAAAAATTTTGCCTCAACTCAGTTTTAAATAAGTGTCCCTTATTTTTACACAGTGACCCCATTCCCTGAAATTTCTCATTTTCTTTGAAATACACCTTTGTCTATTTGGCGACAACTCCTTAACAGTCTGGTAATACATTTCTACTTATCTATCTTTAACATAATTTCACATTCAGTATAGCCTGGTCTACTTTTGTGCCCACATAATTTCCTTTATTACGTCTTTAAAACGACAGCCTCGCACCCTCTCAAATTTCCCTCAAACTGAAAATAAAATTCCATCACATTAGGCCACAGAGGGGCATCCTCACTTTCAGATCATTAATTAATCCTCTCCTGTTACACAATAACCAAGTTTAGCGTAGATTATTCAGGTTAACTCCAGAATATAGTGTTCCAAAGAAAACTATCACAAAAACATTTGCTAAACTCATTTAGGCACCCTGGCTTATCTGACTTTTCCAGAAATGAAGATTATGACTACAGATCAACCTCGATTATCCAAACGAGATGGACGGGGTGTATTTTGTTTGGATAACTGATTATTCAGATAACTGATCTGATCGTAAACAAAGGAAGCATTTATTGGGCCTTAAGATCTTGTTTGGATAATCCAAAATTCAGATAATCGATGTTCGGATAACTAAGGTTGTTCTGTACATGTAGATCTAAGAAAGATCTCATGCTTATCACCATTCTTTCTGTTAATCTTCCTTATTTCTTCCTTTATGCTCCACTCTAATGTGTGATTACTGATAGGGCCATGTGGTCACGCAAGTGACTCCTTGCCTTTATCATTTCTCATTTCTACCCAAACTGTTTTCACTTCCTGGTTTCCTGAATATTTGGCTGATACTATCATTAGCCACTGCTCCTTTTCCTAAGTTCCTGTCTTCTTCAATATTCAACCTTCAAGGTCATCCATGTCACCCTGCAGTCAAGTGTCTGTTATTGCTACCAAATCATACATATTCCTATTTATACTCCCAGTGCATGTTTTGTTTCGAATGCTTGGTGCGTTCAGATACAGAGTATTTAGTACTAACCCTTTATGCTTTCAGCAATCTCTAGCTTTACCTATGGTTTACTTTTAGATTTATACTTTCTATCTTCCAGTTGTCACTTTTCATGTTAAATCCTTTCCCTTTTGTCTCATCTACGCTCTTTAATATACCACAAAATCTGATCGTTTGGCCTCATTGTTTAACTTAAAATCCTCTATACAAGGGTCCCTGACTTACAAACACTTGGACTTATGAATGTGAACCCATCCAAGTGTGCAACTTTAAAGACCTGACATACGAAGATAATGAACAGCCACTTTACATTCCTGAAGAAGGGCTCATGCCCGAAACGTCTATTCTCCTGCTCCTTGGATGCTGCCTGGCCTGCTGCGCTTTTCCAGCAACACATTTTCAGCCACTTTATATTGCCCTACACTGTATTCCATCTCATGTAGAAAATCGACTTGAGATAAACTTCAGAAAGAACCCATTTGCAACCACGGATTTGCCTTTACTTCACTGATTACGTGGCTTGTCAAAACAGCAGCCCCGGTATTGTTCAGGTGAACAATGTACAAATAACACATATCCTACTTTCAGAGTCCTGCCAGTATCCCATGAATTGGAAACCACACTCTGGTCCTGTTATCTGCCTCACTCACAGTAATGCTGTCTCTCTGAAAGTTTACCAAATCAGAAGGTTTGATTCTAAGACATGTGACTGTTTCTTGGTTCAATTAACTCCAATAACATTCTCCTACCATGACAAGTTACTGAGTTCATAGTTCAGCTTCCAACTTAAACTCTGAGCTGAAGCTCTTTCAATATGAAACAGTTACCACCCTTGATCAAACCGTCGTCTAGGAGCTCACATAGGTTGCAACTGTGACACATCACCCATCCGGCTATCCCTAATGCATTCTAATTATCTACTTAATCATTTTCTCGAATTATATAACTGAGTACAGCTGAAAAAATACATCTTATCAAAGGTATTTGTTTTGCACTCAATCAAGACAATTCACAAAAGTACCGCGGAAAACCAACATTTATATTATAAAAGAAAGAGAGTGCACCATTTGGCAAAAGGGCTCTGATTGGTAGAGGTACTGCCATGAAGAACCTAAATCCAGTGCAACACAAATCAATAATGCTGTATCTCAGTTTCAGTGATACGTCAGTCCCAAAGGCAGATCATATCAAACAGCATCTCTCTTCAGTTGTTCTCAACAAGCAAAGTATGACCATGCGCAACTGACCCGTGATTACAAAACTTGTATCACAGTGTCCGCGGATTGATCTGATTCTGCAACTAGACAACAGTTGTGGGTTAATTCTGAGTGTTTGAAGAGTTATGCTGACAACCAATTTAGGGTTTTTTTCAAAAGAAATCTTAATAATCAACCCATTTGGATGTGTTATGACACAATTGAGGCCACAACGTTCTGATGTGGGAATTGAACCTGGCCTTCCAACCCATAGGTAAGGGCTCTACCACTTGTTTTGTATGCTGCCAGCATAAAAATTCCATCTCACCCAGTTAGAGAAAGAATTTTCAACCATTTCTTTAACTAAACAAACTGTTCAGCCAGTTATTAAAAGCCTGCTTAAGATCGAAAACTTTAGAAACTGAATTGTAGACATCAGGTAATTGCTCTCCAGAAATAAAATTAGTTTCCACGTAAGGATTAAACTCTCTTACCCTTGATCTACTGACATTCAGGCCAAAAACAAAAAAAAAGACTATTATAAGAAATGCACTAAGAAACCAAATCAACTAAAGGCTGACAAGGCCCAACCCCACCCCACTCCACCCCAGGCCTGATGGCCTGCTTCCAAGAACCTTAAAAGAAGTGACTGCAGAGATGCACTGGTTATAATCTTCTAAATTCCCATGTTTCTGGAGACGTCAGTGGACTGGGAAACAGCAAGTGCAGCATCATTATTGAAGGAGGGAGACAGAATTGAAAAGTTGGCTTTACTGATATTTGACATTAGGAAATGTTGGAATCATTAGGGATGTAGGATTATGCAGTATTTAGAAAATCATAATACAATCAAGCAGACCCAACATATTTTCATGAAATGGAAGTGGAGTTTGACAAACTAGTTAGAATTCTTTGAAGATTTAAAATAGATTAACAGAGAAAGATTAGATGCAGTAAACAACACCCAAAACACATTTAACATAGCAAAAACATAAGACGTTACTCCACAAAATAAACAACTCAATGTTAGAGGGACGATACACTAACATGAAGAGGGAATAGGAAAGGTTGAATAGGTTAGGCCTATACTCAGTGAAATTTAGAAAAATTAAAGGTTATCTTACTGAAACACAAGAGATTAAGGGGTTTGAAAGGATAAATGCTAAATGTTTCCTTTTGTAATCTAGAATTAGGGGAAAATGGGTTTCAGAATAAAGTATTCATTCAGGACAGGATGGAAGAAAAATTTCTTCTCTTAAAAGGCATTAATCTTTGAAACTCTCTATACAGCAAGCAGTTGAGGCTGGGCCACTGAATATACTAAAAACTGGGTTAGATTACTTTTTGATTTACAAAAATTATCAGGACTAGACAGGAAAGTAGAACTGAAGCCATGAATTTAGTGAACGTATAGCAGGCTCATCAGGTGAAATGGCCCACTCCACTTCCACTTCATATGCACTTAGGACTGGCAAATAGCAAATACTGTCCCCATATGTGAAATAGAGATAGAACAATTCTGGAAACTACACACGAAAAAGCTATTTTGTGATAAAGATGATAATAGTAGTGAAAGGGCAATCAGACTCAGCAAACAACAGTCATATCAAAAACTTAAATCATGATAAACTAACCTGACAAATATCTTTCAAGAGGTAATGCAAAAATCAGGCAATGTTACATCCCTGGGTTTTCAAAAATGCACCAATAGACTCATTATTATTTTATGTAATTATATGTATAGTACAGCAAACTTACTTTTAACCAGCACTCTCTATAAACTGACCAAAGTTATACACTTTAAATAACGCAAGTTTACTGTATTATTGCGATGTCCGCAATGTCTGAATAGTCAGTTGAGGGTGCTTGTGAGAAGGCTCTCTGTCAGCAATTTTTATTTAAGGGAAGGTTGCATTATTATTTAAATGATTTATGCTGTTAATAAAGTATTGCAGTGATGTGTGTACACCCTGCATTGAGTTCCTATTACTTAGCGTGCACGTTTACATTGATTATGTGGATCTCTTGATCAACTGGAATATTTGATCAAATGGTACACTGGTGCCACTAACGGTACACTATTCCATTGGTGCCATTTTCAGAAAGTTTGCTGTAACTTGTATGCCTTAATATTATAAAACGTTTGAAGTTATTTACTTGATAATTTTGCAAGACTTTTATCATTAAAACTTTTATCTGAAGAGCAGGAAAACAAAAATACTATTTCCTTTAATATTTTCCCTATGCTAGCCCATCTGCACAAAAATCTATGGATTGTTAATTTCTCTGAATTTTAAGCAGAGAATGACTTAGCTACATAAAAATAACTAAACCTTCATATTTGACACAAACAGGAAAAGTGACACCACCAATAAAACAACTCCACTTTGCACATATTTGGATTAAGATTATTGCCAAAATATCAACTGTGTGCACTATCACTCCAAAAATATTCAACACAGAAAGGAATTCTCAGTGCACAATGCTGGTGAAGATTTAGTACTCAAAACAGCAATGCAGTATGGGGTTACGATACTAGTATTATGTGAGATTGGTACAAGCCTCTTCGGCATGATATGTCTTGTTTCAATGTGTTACTTTCAGATGTAGAAATATTCAGCCAGATTTTCCTGTCAAGACAATAAGTCTAACTACTGTTCATGTATCAATGGTACAGTAACTTTGGAAGACATGATGTGCAGTTAAATGTCATTATATAAAAGCTGTTTTCTGAGGTGCACCAATTCACAGAAGTATTTTGTTGCCTGTGTAACAATCTGCATGTATTTATGTACTTGTGTGCCAGATGTGAACTAAACTCACCAGGAAAGGCTAATTCTAGCCATTGCCTGTGCAATCAACCATTTAAAAGATGTTGCAACTCTAATGCATTTGCAGACAATCGTGAGCAGTGATTCCAATAACCTGTTCTCACAACGCTGCTTCTGGTACAGATATCCTAACTACCACTCATCATTTCTGTCTCACTAGCTTACATGGGTTCTTAGCTAAGCAATATCTGTTTCAAAATTCTCACCCTTGTTTTTAAAATCGCTCCAAGTTTTTAATCCCTCCTTATATCTTTTAACCACCAACAATTCTACAAATCAGAATGTTACATTCTAATTCTGGTCTCTTGCACAATCCCAATTTCAAACATTCATTATTGGGGCCACAGTTCCAGCTGCTGAAGCCCAAGATCTGAAATTCACTTCCTGAACAATTCCATCATTATTTCTTCTCCTCTTTAATAACCTCTTTAATGAAGCTTTTGGCCACTTCCCATCCTATATACTCATGGGTGCGAAGGCAGTGACTACTGGTATTGCCACTTGTCAAGTAACTCAAAAAGACTGGCTAATGCTCTGAGGTAATAGGTTAAAATTCCACCACAGCAGATGGGGAAATTTGATTTAAATTATTAAGTCTGGAATTAAACGCATGTCTAATTTTTTCCATGGAAACATTCAACTGCTGTAAAAACCCAGAGAGAGTGAGGACTGCAGATGCTGGAGACCAGAGTTGAAAAATGTGGGGCTGGAAAAACACAGCAAGCCAGGCAGCATCCGAGAAGCAGGAGAATCGACGTTTCCGGCATAAGAAGAAGGGCTTATGCCTGAAATGTCGATTCTCCTGCTCCTCGGATGCTGCCTGGCCTGCTGGGTTTTTCCAGCACTACATTTTTCAACTGCTGTAAAAACCAACATGTTTAAGTAAATGAAAGAAACACTGTCATCCTCAACTGATCTGGTCTATGTGTGAATCCAGATCAACAACAATGTTATTTTTAACAGCTCTCAAACTATTATAAAATTCACATATAGATAAGAGGAATGAAAGAACGACCCAGCATTGACAAAGGCACCATTTCAGCAGTTGAATCAGTATTCCTCCACATTGAACACTACTTGAAAGAAACAGCAAGACAGGCAGGGAACAGAATTTCTCTTGGCAGCTGACTTCAATTTCTATCAATAAGACCTGGTTTGGTAGTGCTACTGCTGACGGTGCTGAATGAGACCTATAGAACTAAACTGTTGAAATGGATTTGCAGCAGGTGAGGGAACCAACAAGAGGAAAAATGTTCTTAATCTTGTCCTTCATGATCTACCTGTACAGATCCATTGTCCATGTATTATTGATGAGAATGACAACCACAAAGTCCTTGTGGACATGACGTACCATCATGACATGGAATCTACTCATCACGTCACACTAACATACTGAATGGCATAGACCTCAGACAGAACTAGCATGTAAACCTTGGCATCAACAGAACTGTATTCAACCAGTCATGGATTGACATACCCTTCACAGTACCACTACTACCAGGTCAACTATGATCAATTTCAAGGAAAAGTGCAGGATAGCATGTCAAGAATAGCAGCAGACATACATAAAGTGTCAACCTGGTGAGGGCACAACACAGGACAACTTGCATGCCAAGCAGTGTTGAAATGAGAATTAAGCAATTCTACAACCAATGGATTTGATACAATTACTGCAGGATAGCCACATCTATTCATGAATGGCAATGGACAATTAATCAAAGCAAGGTGAAGGAGATCTCACAGACATCCCCATTCTCAGTGGCGAGGAGCCCAATACATCAGTCTAAGAGCCAAGGGTAGGCATCCTCTACCAGAAGTGCTAACTTGATGACCCAATTCAGCCTTCTTCAGAGGCCCCCCAATATCAGGCAAAAGAGCTGAAGTCGAAGAGAGGAAGGGAAGGTTCTTGAGAGGGTAGATGACCCCTAACAAAACTGTAGTCAATGGGAATTCAGGAAAAATGCTCTGCTTACTGGAAGTACACTTAGCACAATGTTTAAGCAAAATAAGGTCAGCACTTTGGTTGGTAGTGGAAATGTTTGGAATGAAATAGGTCCCTAGTTGCTAGTATTCTTTCAAGGGACTGAGCAAAGGGACATCATGGAAACCTAGCTGCATTTGTGATACACTGATACCGTGGGAGGGGATACCAACAAGAGACACGGCCATGCCACCATGGGTGGCTTTGCCATAACAGAGGGGAGAAAGACGACTGGCAGGACTATAGTGATAGGGGATTCATTAATAAGGGGAATAGATAATTGTTTCTGAAGAGTCTTCAGGATGGTATACTGCCTCCTGGTGCCAAGATCAAGGATGTCTCAGGGAAGCTCTGGCATTATTAATGGGATGGTGAATAATGCAGAGACTCTAATGAATAGCCATCCCCACAATCCAACCCAAACTTCGGGTCCACTACGTGGATGACACCTTTGTTATCACAAAATGGAACAAGTTAGAGGAAACCTACATTCTTCCTAGCGTAAATTTCACAGAAGAGAAGAGGAGAACAACGACAGACTCCGCTTCCTAGATGCCACAGTGGAACAAGCAGTTAATGGAGAACTGCAGTCCAGCGTCGACAGGAAAGCGACACACACAAACCAGATATTTAACTACAGAAGCAATCATCCCAACACCCACAAACTGAGCTGCATCATGACATTATTTAAACTGACCACAACAGGCTGCAGGAACTGAAAGCTGAAGAAAATACTTACACAGCGAATTCAAGAACAACGGGTATGCGATAAACACATTCCGCTGATTCTTAAACAATAAACCCAAACAAGTAGACACAACATGCCCAGAAACCCTAGCCACCCTACCATACAAAGACATCTTGGAGATGACTTCCAGACTTACTCCGACTCCTTGGCATCATGGGTGCTCATAAACCTACCGACACACTGAAACAGCTACTGATGAACCTAAAAGGCCCAGTACCAACAACCAGCAAAACGAACGTCATTTACAAAATACCCTGCAAGAACGGTAACAAACATTATATCAGACAGACAGGCAGAAAAACCAGGAAGCACAAACACCAACTAGCCACCCAAAGACATGACCCGCTATCACTAGTATCCTTACATACAGACAAAGAGGGATACTACTTCGACTGGGACAACATATCCATCTGAGGACAGGCTAAATAAAGACACACACCTGGAATTCAAACCAGAACTCCATCAATAAAACATCAGTTTGGACTCCATTTACCAACCTCTGAGAAAAAGAACTGGAAATGATATCACCCACCTTAACAGACCAAGACACAAACAGAAAGCGGGACAGAATACCAGCGCTTCACTTGAGGCTCACTGAAGATGTTAACTAGCATAGTGATGCAATGTCTGAAAACAAATCTTCCAGCTCAGCGAGCAAACTTTCAACCGGGATGGTGAATGGCTGTGCAAGCAAAAATAAGTTTAAAAAAAGATTTAAAATAAATTTAAAAAGTAGGACCTCAAAGGTAGTAGTGTATGTGCTAGTAAATGCAGAAATAACATTTCAGATGAATCAGGGATTGAAGACATGGTGCATGGAGAGGAATTCAGATTCATGGGACATTGGGACCCAGATCCGGAAAGACGGGACCAGTACAAGCCGTAAACAAAATACAAAGAACTGAGGATGCTGGCAATCTGAAAGAAAAACAGAAATTGTAAGAAAACTGCAGAAGGGTCACTTGTCACAAAATGTTGACTCTGCTTTTTCTCCATAGATACTGCCAAACCTGATGAATTTCTCCAGCAATTTGTTTTTGTTCCAGTACAAACAGGATGGGTTGCTCTGGGACAAATGCCCTCTGGGACTGTTTGCTAGTCCTACTGGGGGATGAGATAGGAACTGAGTAGGAATACGTAGAACTGCGGACAAGATAGAAACAAAAGAGAAAAGCAAGAAGCAAAAGTGTAAGGGACACAAAATAGGTGGGTAACAATTGAGATCATAGTTCAAAACAAAGCTAAGATGATTAACAAGGTTAAAAAGACAAGCCTGAAAAGCATTGTGTTTCAATGTGAGAAACTTTCACAAAAAGTAGATGAATCAACAGTGCAGATAGATATATATGGTTTTGACAAGGTTGCAATTATACAGATATAGCTGAAGGGTGTCCAAGGATGGGAACTGAACATCCAAAGATATTCAATATTTAGGATGGGCAGAAAATAGGGAAAGTAGGTGGTATAGAATTGTTAATCAAGGATGAGTTTGCTCAGAAAATCATGATGTAGAATTTGTATGGGTGAACAGAAGAAACTTCAAGGGCAGAAATGTTGGTGATTATTGTCAATAGGCCACAAATAGATTTAAGGGAAGGCATTAAAAAGGAGATTAGAGATCCATGAAATAAAGGTACAATTGTAATCATGGATATTTTATTCTGCACATAGACTGAACAAACCAAATTAACATAGTACTGCGGAGAAGCATTTCCTTTGTACACATGATGGTGTTTTGTACAATATGTTAAGGAAAGAAGAAGTAAGCAGGCCACCCTCGACCAGGTATTGTGCAATAAAGTATTATTTAATAATCTTATTGTGTGGAATCCACTGGGCAAGAGCAACCAGAAGATATTAGAATTATGCACTAAGGTAGAGAATGAAGAAGTTATAATTAAAATTAGAGTCCTGAATCTAAAAAAAGGGAACTACAAAGATATGAGACATGTGTAGCCATTGAGCTGTTGTGGAACCTTACTAAGGGTTGGCGATGGTTAATATTTAAGGAATGCATGCAATTATTCATTCTTATCTGCTGCAAAATTAAAACAGGAAAGGACACAACCATGGCTTACAAAAGAAATGAGGGGCACTTTGAGATCCAAAGAGAAGACACATAAAAATGCCAGCTTAAGAACTAATTCAGAATTCAGCAAAGCCGGACAAAAAGATTGATCATGGGGAAGGAATAGAGTATGAGAGCACAATTGTGCAAAGATAAAAGCGGTAAAAACTTCAGTAAATATGTGAAGAAAGATAGCTTAGTGAAGACAAATGCAGAAATGGAGAAATTATAATGGAGAATAAAGGAATGTCAGAAGAATTGAACACATACCTTGGGTTCTGTCTTCACAAAAGAGAACACAAATAATTTCCCAGAAATGTTGAGAAATAAAGGGTCTAATGAGAAGTTAGCTGCAGAAATTAATGAGATTAAACGCTGACAATTTCCTGTCTTCATTTTCTAAATTTCATTGTACTCTGAAACAGTTTCTACAATTGGCAGCATATGTAACCCCTACTTTTAAAAAAGAGGGAGAGAGAAAACAAAGAACTGTCAACCAAGTAGCCTAAAATCAGAAATGGGGAAAATTCTACAATCTATTACAAATGTGATAATGGAACACTTGGAAAGTGTCAGTGGAATGTGACAAAGTCAGTAAAGGTTTATGAAAGGAAATCATGCTTAGCTATCTTTTGAGGATGTAACTGATTGAATAGATAAGGACGAACCTTATATTTAGATTTCAAGACAGCTTTAGATATGATCTCACATAAGAGGTTAGTGGGCAAAATGAAAGCACATGGAAGTGGAGTTTAAAAAAAACTGGCACAGAGTAAGAATTGGTTGACATACTAGAAACAGAATGAGAATAAACATCAGTTCTGAGGAATGGTCACTGGACCAGAAACATAACTCTGATTTCTTTCCACAGTTGCTGCCAGATCTGGAGTTTTCCAGCAATTTCTGTTTTTGTGCGTGAAAATAAATGGATTGTCTTCCAAGTAAGTGGTGACTAGTGCTTTACCTCAGGGATCAGTACTTGGACCCGACTTTATAAATAAATGATGTCGGAACCAAATGTAATATTTTAATGTTTGCTGACAATAAAAAAAACTAGGTATGATTGAGAATTGTGAGGAGGATGTAAAATATTGCTGAAATGGTGATATATTGGGACACGTGGCTGTACACAGAGGAACCTTGATTATCTGAAGGACTTGGATTAATCGAATGACAGATAACATAGTTGGCCAAACATCGGGACCTTGCTACCTTGTTCGGATAATCCAAAATTCGATTAATTGAAAGCCGGATAATCGAGGTTCCTCTGTAAAGGAATCTGTTTGTCCTTGTACCCAGTCAATTAAACAGTTAGGTGGGAAAATGATGTGTTATCCTTCATTGCAGGAGAATGCAAGTTCAGACATGGGGATGTCTCATTGCAGTTATACAGGGCCTTGTTAGATTGCATTTGGAGTTCTGTGCAATTTTGGTCTCCCTTCATAAGAAAGGATGCATTTGCCGTGGAGAGAGTGCAAAGATTCACTAAGCTGATATCAGGAATGGCAGGACTGTCTACTGACTGAGCCTGCACTCACTAGAGTTTAGAAGACTGGGGCGGGGGGGGGAATCTGATGGAAATGTATACAATTCTGATAGGGCTTGATAGACTAGATGCAGGAAGGATGCTTTAATTGACTGTAGAATCTAGAACGAGGGGCTAGTCTTAGGATATGGGGAGAGGCCAATTAGGACTGCAATGAAAAAAACATTCCTTCACTCAGAGTGATTAAACTATGGAATTCATTATTACAGGAAGCTGTGGAGGCCTGATCACAATATATTCAAGAAAAAAATGATAATTTTTTGGTATTAAAGGCATGCAGGAGTATGCAGAAACAGCAGGAATATGACACTGAGATACAAAATCAGCCATGATCATATTAATGGCAGAGCAGGCTCTGAGGGCAGAGTGGCCTACTTCTGCTCTTAGTTTCTACATTAAGATGGTTGTGGTTTTTGGACATAAATCATTCCAGACTCAGGACATCTTTGCATCCTAGACTTAACCACCTTCAAGTGCTTCCTCATTGAACTCCCCTTCATCATGAGGTCAGAAGTGGGTTACTCACTGAAGATTGCATAATTTGTGATTCTTCAAATACTGTAGCGATTTGTACCTAAATGCAACAAAATCTGGACACTGTTCACAATTGGGTTTCTAAATAGCAAATAGTATCAAGCAATTTCCAACTTCAACATGGGACTATCCAATCAAGACTCCTTGACATTCAATGGCATTACTATTGCTGAATCCTCACTATTAATCTTCTGAGGTTACCACTTATCAGAAACTGAACTGGAACAATCATACAAGGTCATTGACTACAAGAGCAATTCAAAATTCAGAATTCTGCAGTGAGGATTTCACCTCCCATCTCCCCGTGCCTACCTGCACCATTATGGCACAAGTCAGGAGTGTGGTGGAATACTTCCCACTTCCATGGGTGGGTGCAACTCCAAAAACACTCAAAAAGTTTGATATCATTAAGGATGAGGCAATCCACATGATTGGTATCCTATCCACAATCATTCACTCCCTCCACTATTGATCAAGTGTTAACTGTGTATATCATCTAAAAAGATGCACTGCAACATTTCATCAAGGCTCCTTAGAGAACATCTTTCAAACTTGCAGCTTCTACTACCTGGAAGGATAATTACAGTAGATGCACGGGAACACTACCATGTGCAAATTCTCCTCCATCATCTTGCTCATCATCCAGACTTGGAACCATATCTATATTCCTTCATTTCCAATGGGTTAAAATTCTGGAACTCCTTATTTAACAGCACTGCACATTCCCCTCCATTCGATGCACTGCAGCGGTTCAAGGAGTGTGAATAGCCAAATCAAACCAAGAACAAAGTATTTTTTACTTGCATACAGACTCCATCTAGTGGCAATTGCACCCATTTCCACCTTAGCATAGATTTGGTTACATATAATGGATTAAACTTAGTTAGGATAAAGATTGCAGCAGTAAACTATTTATCAAGGCTAACAACTCATTCTCAAAGTAATACCTCATGCTCAGATCCTCTAACTTATAGTTATCCTTAACTCTACATGCTAATTTTTCAATTTATTCTTGGCACACAAATACAGACCAAGGTCTTGGAAACATCGATGCTGTACATAAAGATTTCTGTGACTTTTTTTTTGAATGAGAGACAGGCTCTGTGCATCTTATTTATTCTATTCCTTTTTATGGACAATTCCACTACTACTATTAATCTTTAAAGTTAGCAAATGAAACTGGACCCAGTTCTGGACAAGGAGGGGGGCCAGCCTCAACGTGAAGATCACAGAGAAGCTGGAACTATTACACAAAACACTCCCATGTTGGCATCAATGCCAGTCATGGGTTCAGATGAATATGGGAAAAGAATGCTGACCAACACCAGCCTCTGCTACTCTAATCATATCTGATGTTCTCTGATGATCTCCATTTGTCTCTTCTGGTCTCTGATAATCTTTGATCGTCTCTGTTAGCCTCTGTGCTCTCTGACTGAACCTGCTCATTTCTGTTAGACTGATTACTCTGTCTCTTCCTCCAGAAACCAATTCCAATGAAGATCCCAAGAGGAGTGAGTGAAATGGCTGCTGCTCCGATCGTCATTCCCAATTTCATTTCTCCAAGTGACATTCGTTTCCAGGGTACTTCGAGCTCCTGCATGAAACTGGTATGCTAAATGTGACAGAAGTATCTCTCCCAATCATCTGTTCTTAGTTTGACTGTCTCCATCACCTGATAAGTCTCAACGCAGTTGGGGAGCATGTCATTGCATTCAACGCTGAGGACCACCACTCATTCCTCAGCCACTTCACATCGATAGCTCCAGGATAAAAGCCCATCACAAGGCAGTAGAATCTCAGCACTCACTCACTGTCAGTCCTGTTCCCAATGAACATCTTAGGGCTGACTGCTCCCTGCAGTGACATTCACCAACATTCAATATTCCAGCTGTATCTTCCAATCCCAATTTAAGCATCAACATGGCAGTATCTATCCCTGGAGAACATCAGCAGACACAGGAAGAGATAGGAGGGAAGACAAGTCTCCTCTTTACAACAGTAGCTGCTGTATTTAGGTACTTTTACAAGGTTGAGAACTTCCAGCAAGTGAGTGCTAAGTCAGTGGATAAGGTGTTTGGTGGGTCAGTGGATGGTACGAGGTGTTGGCTTAGCTGGTGGGTTGGCACAATTCAAAGAGTTACATTCAATTACAAGCATATGGCAGGTATTGTCTGTGCAGTAATTCTGAAGTAATTCTGCCTTTTTGGTCCACAATCAAAGACACAGGTGGAGGGTCCAGAAAGTGAAAGTCAGCAAATCAGAAGTTTAAAGTTCCTGGGCAATTATGGTGCACCTGTGCAGCAAAGGCCTATGCAAATGCATCTCTCAAATAACAGCACATCTTTAAAGAGCCAGAGACAGGAGGATTTGGGTCCATATCAGTTTTAATTTAAAGGGGAGAAGGTGACATTGCAGCAATGTCAAAGGGTTGTAAAACTAAAGGCCTAGGCTAATGTTTAGGGGATAGATGTTCAAACCCTACCACAGCAGTGGTCAATTCAAGCATTATATAACTTCTGGTGGGTAGGAGGATGAGCTCTGACAAGTAGCAGGTTTGGGAGATTTCAGCCAAGTCCTGGTCACAAAGCTGGGGGGAAAACAGTGCTGGACATGTGGATGGGGCAACACTCGGCATGTGGGCAGGGCCAGCAATAAGTGAGTGAGCAATCAGAGGGCGCAGGAGAAGAGTGAGCAGTGCCAGGGGTGCAGTGATAGAGTATGAATGGTATTAGAACACGAGCAATCTCTAAGTCAAGGATATGGATAAGAGTGAGTACTGTCCCAAAAAATGTGAGGAGTGTTGAGGTGGGGGTTGCTTTAACTGGAAGTGGGGAGAAACCAGCATTGCTGGAGAGGAAGTTGCGCAGTGTGGGCAGTTCAAACGGTGCAGAAAACCCAAAAAAGTCAGTTAAAATCATTGAAAGTCTATAATCTTTAAACAGTCCTCAAAAGTGTTTCCTCAGTTTATGGCAACAATTGCAACAGTTGCACCCCAATAGAAGACCACGGAACTTACCTCATCACTAGAATATGGTAGCCCTAAGGCTATGGCATAAAAGAGTGTGGTTTTAAATAGGGTCAGCGACATTTGCTCTTGTTCATACACACAGTGGGTATATATGAGCATGTGCCATTGAAGGCAGTAGGATAAGTCGAGATAAAGCACACAATATCCCGAGCTTTATTGCTGGACATAGTGTACAAAAGCAAGCAGGTTATGTTATGAAGCTTAAATAAATTTCTTGCTCTGCCTCACTTGCAGTATTGCGTCTAGCTATGGGTGCCACGCTTTAGAAAGGCCATGAATACATTGGAAAGAGTACGGAAAAGGTTTATAAGAATAATTTCAGACACGAAGACAGATTGAAGGAGTTTCCCTTGAAGAGAAAACAGAGGAGACTTGATATGACAGCTTGATGGCTCAGTGATTAGCACTGTTGCCTCACAGTATCAGGGGCTTGGGTACAATTCTACCCTTGGGCAAATATATGGAGTTGCACATCCTCCCTATGTTTGCATGGGTTTCCTCTGGGTGCTCTGGTTTCTTCCCTCAGTCCAAAGATGTGCAGTTGAGGTGGATTGGCCATGCTAAATTGTCTGTAGTATCTTGGGATATGCAGGCTAGAAGATTAGCCAGGGGAAATTCAGTGAGCAGTGACAGGTTAGGGAGTGGGTCAGGATGGGATGCACTTGGACATTTGGTCTCAAATGGGCCAAATGGTCTGCTTCTATACTATAGGAGTTCTATTCCTTAAGTCTTCAAAATCATCAAGTGTATGAGCAGAGCAAGCAGTGAGAAAATGTTCCCACCTACAAAAGGATCATAAATGAGGGGGCACAGATTTAAACTCATTCAAAAAAGCAAAAGTGATGAGGAAAAACCCTTTCAAGCAACAATTGGCACAGACTGCTGTGCACTATCTCAACTGATACATCCAATCAAGAACTATACAGCAATTGAAAAGGAACAACATGCAGGGATACAGGGCAGGGGAATGGTACTTGGGTGCGATGCTCCCTGAGAGAGCCGACGCAGTAGTCAACAACAAGCCTACAAGTAACACCTAAACACGTATTTCTCTAGGAGGCTTCTGACGACAGTTTGCTACTATCGACATCTTGTTTCCCTCGATGTTGGTTACACTGTACACTGTGGGGCCAAAATTCTGGGTGATGACTTCTGGACGTTATCTGTCCCACCAACCACCACCCCGTCCTTTTCCAAACACTGGTCGCCAATCATGCCCTCTCAACTCAGTGGGAGCGGCATGGGGCATCGTTAGGGATAGAGTTATCCCATTCAGCCCCTGGAGTCTGCTCTCACCATTCAGTTACATGGCAGTTGATCTGGATGCCCAGAGCATCTATCCGGCCTGGCTCCGGTCCCTCCAACACCTGCAGTGACTGACTGACTGACATGTCCACAGCCCAGGCGAAAGTGAGGGCTGCAGATGCTGGAGATCAGAGCGGTGCTGGAAGAGCGCAGCAGGCCAGGCAGCATCCTGCTCCTCGGGACGCTGTGCCTTTCCAGCACCGCTCTGATCAAGACTGCCACGGCCCCGCTAACTCCGGTGTGAGCCGTCCCACGGGGACTCGAGTGGGGCTGGAGGCGCAGAGCAGGTGACCCAGGGCGGCTCACCCAGAGGCAGGTTTCCGGGAGCGGCTCTCGATGCTGCAGCTGTGGGTCTGTTCCCCCCCCCGGAGCTGGGCCGGGGCCGGGGCCGGGGCCGGGGCCGGGGAGAGGGTGTGTGTGTGTGTGGCGGTGGGTTCCAGGCCGGAGCCACCGGGAGCAGCGAGCTCGAGGACTCCAGGCCGCGGAATCAAAAATAAAAGCCCCGCTCCTTGCAGCGCCTGACCTTGGTGTCGACGTCGGCCAGGCAGTCGCGGCGGAACTGGTCGAAGAGGCCCTGGCTCTTCAGGTGGTTGACAATCATGGAAACGAGCTTCGGGTCTCCCGGCGCCAGAGCCGCCATCCCGAGCGACGTCACTCAGCAACCGCGGCCGCGCGCTCCGCCACCCCGCCGCCAGCCCCACCCCCTGCCAATCCCGCGGGGCACGATGGGACACGGAAGGCGTCACGTCCGGAGCCTCAGCGGGGGCACGGCGCATGCCCAGAGGCTGGTGGAGCGCGAGTGTGTCCCCCGCGAGTAAACACTGAGAGGAACAACAGGAGAGCGATGGAGAGGCGAGGGGATGGGGAGAGAGCGCCCGGTTAATAGAGTGACGCCAAGGAGAGTCCCGAGAAAGTCCCCCCCCCACGCCCTCTCCCTCCCTCGCCCCCCCAACACCCACCTCCCACCTCCTCTCTCCCCCTCCCCCCCTCCTCTCTCCCCCTCCCCCCCTCCTCTCTCCCCCTCCCCCCCTCCTCTCTCCCCCTCCCCCCCTCCTCTCTCCCCCTCCCCCCCTCCTCTCTCCCCCTCCCCCCTCCTCTCTCCCCCTCCCCCCCCTCCTCTCTCCCCCTCCCCCCCCTCTCCCCTCCCCTCCCCCCTCCCCTCCCCTCCCCCCTCCCCTCCCCTCCCCCCTCCCCTCCCCTCCCCCCTCCCCTCCCCGCTCCCCTCTGCCCTCCCCCCCCCCCCCCCGCCCGCCCTCCCCCCCCGCCCTCCCCCCCCGCCCCCCCCCCCCCCCCGCCCTCCCCCCCCGCCCTCCCCCCCCGCCCTCCCCCCCCGCCCTCCCCCCCCCCCCCCCCGCCCTCCCCCCCCCCCCCTCCCCCCCCCCGCCCTCCCCCCCCCCCCCTCTGCCCTCCCCCCCCCCCCCTCTGCCCTCCCCCCCCCCCCTCTGCCCTCCCCCCCCCCCCTCTGCCCTCCCCCCCCCCCCTCTGCCCTCCCCCCCCCCCCCCTCTGCCCTCCCCCCCCCCCCCCCTCTGCCCTCCCCCCCCCCCCCCTCTGCCCTCCCCCCCCCCCCTCTGCCCTCCCCCCCCCCCCCTCTGCCCTCCCCCCCCCCCCCCTCTGCCCTCCCCCCCCCCCCTCTGCCCTCCCCCCCCCCCCCCCTCTGCCCTCCCCCCCCCCCCCCCTCTGCCCTCCCCCCCCCCCCCCTCTGCCCTCTCCCCCCCCCCCCCTCTGCCCTCTCCCCCCCCCCCCCTCTGCCCTCTCCCCCCCCCCCCTCTGCCCTCCCCCCCCCCCCCTCTGCCCTCCTCCCCCCCCCCCTCTGCCCTCCTCCCCCCCCCCCCCCTCTGCCCTCCCTCCCCCCCCCCCCTCTGCCCTCCCTCCCCCCCCCCCCTCTGCCCTCCCTCCCCCCCCCCCCTCTGCCCTCCCTCCCCCCCCCCCCCTCTGCCCTCCCTCCCCCCCCCCCTCTGCCCTCCCTCCCCCCCCCCCCCCTGCCCTCCCTCCCCCCCCCCCCCCTGCCCTCCCTCCCCCCCCCCCCTGCCCTCCCTCCCCCCCCCCCCCCTGCCCTGCCCTGCCCTGCCCTGCCCTGCCCTGCCCTGCCCTGCCCTGCCCTGCCCGTCCCGTCCCGTCCCGCCCCTCCCTGCCCCGTCCCGTCCCGCCCCTCCCTGCCCCGCCCCTCCCCGCCCCGCCCCTCCCCGCCCCGCCCCTCCCCGCCCCGCCCCTCCCCGCCCCGCCCCTCCCCTCCCCGCCCCTCCCCTCCCCGCCCCTCCCCTCCCCGCCCCTCCCCGCCCCTCCCCTCCCCGCCCCTCCCCTCCCCTCCCCGCCCCTCCCCTCCCCTCCCCGCCCCTCCCCTCCCCTCCCCTCTGCCCGTCCCTCCCCTCCCCTCTGCCCGTCCCTCCCCTCTGCCCGTCCCTCCCCTCCCCTCCCCTCTGCCCTCCCCTCCCCTCCCCTCCCCTCCCCTCCCCTCCCCTCCCCTCCCCTCCCCTCCCCTCCCCTCCCCTCCCTCCTCCCCTCCCCTCTCCTCCCCTCCCCTCCCCTCTCCTCCCCTCCCCTCCCCTCCCCTCCCCTCCCCTCCCCTCCCCTCCCCTCCCCTCCCCTCCCCTCCCCTCTGCCCTGCCCGTCCCGCCCCTCCCCTCTGCCCTGCCCGTCCCGCCCCTCCCCTCTGCCCTCCCCTCCGCCCTGCCCTCCCCTCCCCTCCCCTCTGCCCGCCCTTCCCCTCCCCTCTGCCCGCCCTTCCCCTCCCCTCTGCCCTGCCCGCCCTTCCCCTCCCTGCCCCTCCCCTCTGCCCTCCCCTCCCCTCTGCCCTCCCCTCCCTTCCCCTCCCCAGACATGGAATGTGCTCTGGTTCTGTAAGATCAAATGGGAGTCAAGAATGCGTGGCAGTGTAGTGGACTACTGTGCAGACATGCAAGAATACCTGTATACTGAAAACCAGATCAAAATACACTGCCTCAAAGGATTGGAAGAATGGATTTCAGTGTGCATCTACTTGACAAGCACCATGACATGAAATGAGTTAATGTAACTCGTAAATTGAGAGAACATCTTCAAAATGAGCCAGTCATTGTTTACTCCTCAGAGAAACTAACTTTAACACACTTAGGGTAGAGATAAACATGTTGATATCTACTAAAGTGAGCAAAATTTAAGTCCAAAGGATAAAAATTTGGATTTGAGTTACTAAGGGATTAAGGGTAAGAACATTTAATAAGGTATCAACAAAATGGCGTTGATACTGTGGCGCTGGAGAAAGCACAGCAGTTTAGGCAGCATCCGAGGAGTAATAGTGGATGTTTTGGGCAAGGCTCCTCTTCAGGATTCCATGGGGGATCATCTGAGGTGATGAGATTGTGAGTGGTCTTGGAGATGAGGGGTGGAATCGTGGTCAAGGTGGGCGGGGGGGGGGGGGCGGTAGGAGGAGGTGTCGGCAAGTTGATGCCTGGATGCCTGGCTTTAGCGATGTAGAAGTTAGTGTGCCACAATGTTACCACACCTCCCTTCTTGGCTGATTTGATGGGGAAGTTGGGGTTGGAGCAGAGGGAGTGGTGGGTTCCAAGGGCGGGAGGTTACAGTGGGTGAGGGGTGGAGAGATTAAAGTGGTAAATATCACAATTGCAGTTGGAGATGATGAGGTCAAGGCCGGGTAGGAGCCTAGGGTAAGGTGACAAGGTGGACAGAGTTTGATGGAGGTGGGAGAAGGGGTCCTTGGATGGGTGGGAGTCGTGATCGAAAAAGTAGGTGCAGAAGCAACGGAAAGAGAGTTCAACGTAACAGCGCGTGCAGAATTTGTTGGCATGGCGCAGATTGGAATGAAGGTGAGTCCTTTGCTGAGGACTGATTTTTTGCCCTCAGTGAGGGGGAAGTGGTGAGAAATACCCGGCAGGGCTTGGGGGTGGGGCCTAGTATCGGGTTGGAGGTGGGGACTGTATCTGAAGGGGAAGTTTGGTCATGTGACCAAAGATGACGCCAGCAGTCGCATGCCCAGCATCCATTGGAGATAATGTGGTTGACAGCATCAGAAGTGACGTTGGAGTTCACGATGGTGGAAACAACATTATAGGTGGCACTCACTTGGGTAGAAGTGACATTATTAATGCTTTTTGCGCAAGTAGTGGGGTCGGTATGTCCTGTAACAACTGCAGGAACGACATGGTGGTGGAAGTGGTATCATTGGAGGTGGCGTTGTCAGCAGTGGACATGGGAGTGGCGTGTTCTGTGTCAGAGAGTCATAGAGTGTACAGCATGGAAGGAGACCAGAATTGCACGCAATATTCCAACAATAACCAATGTCCTGTACAGCTGCAACATGACCTCCCAACTCCTGTACTCAATACTCTGACCAATAAAGGAAAGCATACCAACCTCCACCTTCACTATCCTATCTACCTGTGACTCCACTTTCAAGGAGCTATGAACCTGCACTCCGAAGTCTATGTTCAGCAACACCCCTTCAGACCTTACCATTAAGTGTACACATCCTGCTAAGATTTGCTTTCCCAAAATGCAGCATCTCGCATTTATCTGAATTAAACTCCATCTGCCACTCTTCAGCCCATTGGCCCATCTGGTCAAGATCCTGTTGTAATCTAGTGTAACCTTCTTTGCTGTCCACTACAACTCCAATTTTGGTGTTGTCTGCAAACTTACTAACTGTACCTCTTATGCTCACATCCAAATCATTTATGTAAATGACAAAAAGTATTGGACCCAGCACTGATCCGTGTGGCACTTCACTGGTCACAGGCTTCCAGTCTGAAAAACAACCCTCCCACCACCACCCTCGGTCTTCTACCTTTGAGCCAGTTCTGTATCCAAATGGCTAGTTCTCCCGGTATTCCATGAGAACTAACCTGGCTAACCAGTCTCCCATGGGGATCCTTGTCGAACGCCCTACTGAAGTCCATGTAGATCACATCTACGTCTCTGCCCTCATCAATCCTTTGTTACTTTCTCAAAAAACTCAATCAAGTTTGCGTGACATGATTTCCCACGCACAAAGCCATGTTGACTAATCAGTCCTTACCTTTCCAAATACATGTACATCCTGTCCCTTAGGATTCCCTCCAACAACTTGCCCACCACCGATATCAGGCTCACTGGTCTGTAGTTCCCTGGCTTGTCCGTACCACCCTTCCCAAACAGTGGCACCACGTTAGCCAACCTCCAGTCTTCCGGCATCTCACCTGTGACTAGCGATGATACAAATATCTCAGCAAGAGGCCCAGCAATCACTTCTCTAGCTTCCCACAGAGTTCTAGAGTACACCTGAACCGGTACTGGGGATTTATCCACCTTTGTGTTTCAAAACATCCAGCACTTCCTCCTCTGTAATCTGGACATTTTGCAAGATGTCACCATCTATTTCCCTACAGTCAATATCTTCCATATCCTTTTCCACAGTAAATACTGATGCAAAATATTTGTTTAGTAACTCCCCCATTTTCTGCGGCTCCACACAAAGGCCGCCTTGCTGATCATCTATAGGCCCTATTTTCTCCCTAGTTACCCTTTTGTTCTTTATGTATTTGTAAAAACTCTTTGGATTCTCCTTAATTCTATTTGCCAAAGCTATATTATGTCACCTGTTTGCCCTCCTGATTTCCCTCTTAAGTATACTCCTACTTCCTTTATACTCTTCTAAGGATTCATTTGATCTGTCTACACCTTACATGTGTTTCCTTCTTTTTCTTAACCATACCCTCAATTTCTTCAGTCATCCAACATTCCCTATACCTACCAGCCTTCCCTTTCACCCTGACAGGAATATACTTTCTCTGGATTCTTGTTATCTCATTTCTGAAGGCTTCCCATTTTCCAGCTGTCCCTTTACCCGTGAACACCTGCCTCCAATCAGCTTTTGAAAGCTCTTGCCTAATACCATCAAAATTGACCTTTCACCAATTTAGAACTTCATCTTTTAGATTTGGTCTATCCTTTTCCATCACTATTTAAAAACTAATAAAGTTATGGTCGCTGGCCCCAAAGTGCTCCCCCACTGACCTCAGTCACCTTCCCTGCCTTATTTCCTAAGAGTAGGTCAAGTTTTGCACCTTCTCTAGTAGGTACACCAACATACTGAATCAGAAAATTTCCTTGTACACACTTAACAAATTCCTCTCCATCTAAACCCTCAACACTTTGGCAGTCCCAGTCTATATTTGGAAAGTTAAAATCCCCTACCATAATCACCATATTATTCTTACAGATAACTGAGGTCTCCTTACAAATATGTTTCTCAATTTCCTGCTGACTATTTGGGGGTTTACAATATGATACCAATAAGGTGATCATCCCTTTTTAAATTCTCAGTTCCACCAAAATAACTTCCCTAGACGTATTTCCGGGAATATCGTCCCTCAGCACAGCTGTAATTCTATCCCTTATCAAAAATGCCACTCTCCCTCCTCTCTTGCCTCCATTTCTATCCTTCCTGTAGCATTTGTATCCTGGAACATTAAGCTGCCAGTCCTGCCCATCCCTGAGCCATGTTTCTGTAATTGCTGTGATATCCCAGTCCCATGTTCCTAACCATGCCCTGAGTTCATCTGCCTTCCCTGTTGGGCCTCTTGCATTGAAATAAATGCAGTTTATTAGTCCTACCTTTTCCCTGCCTGCCCTGACTGTTTGACTCACTTCTGTTGTCAACTGTAGCAGTCTCAGATTGATCTCTTTCCTCAGTACTTCCTTGGGTTACCCCCCCCCCCCCCTCACCTTACTAGTTTAAATCCTCCTGAACTATTCTAGGAAATTTCCCTGCCAGTATATTAGTCCCCTTCCAATTTAGGTGCAATCTGTCCTTCTTGTACAGGTCACTTCTGTCCCAAAAGAGATTCCAATGATTCACAAATGTGAATCCTTCTCCCATACACCAGCTTCTCAGCCATGCATTCATCTGCTCTATCCTCCTATTCCTGCCTTCACTAACTCGCAGAACTGGGAGTAATCCAGATATTACTACTCTCAAGGACCTCCTTTTCAAATTTCTGCCTAACTCTCTGACTCCCTTCAGAATCTCAACCTTTTCCCTTCCTATGTCGTTGGTTCCAATGTGGACAATGACCTCTTGCTGGCCCCTCTCCCCCGTGAGAAAATTCTGCACCCTGTCTGAGTCATTCTTGATCCTGGCACTAGGGAAGCAACACACCATTCTGATTTTTCGCTGCTGGCCACATAAATGTCTATTTATACCTTGGACTAGAGAATCCCCTAACACAGTTGATCTCTTGGAACCCGATGTACCCCTCATTGCATTCGAGCCAGTCTCAATACCAGAAACTTGGCTGTTTGTGCTACATTCCACTGAGAATCCATTTTCTCCCCCACCCCCACCCACATTTTCCAAAGCAGCATACTTGTTTGAAATGGGTATATCCACAAAAGACTCCTGCCCTAGTTGCCTACCTCTCTTACCCTTCCTGGAGTTAACCCATATATGTGACTGTATCTGAGACTTTGCCCCCTTCCTATAACTGCCATCCATCACATACTGTTGCAAATTTCTCATTGCTTCTAACTGTCTCTCCAACCGATCCATTCAATCTGATAAGATTCTCAACCAACAGCATTTATGGCAGATATAATCTGCTGTAACCCTTAAACGCTCTTTAAACTCCCACATCTGACGAGAAGCACGTATCACTCTACTAAAGGCAATGTTTGCTTCTTCACAATCTACAGACCCAGAAAATAACACCGTCTTATTCTTCAACAAACACTGTCCCAGGTTAATTTAATAGTCATGACTTATATTTTAAGTTTAATCAAGACACATATCTCCAAAAACATGGGTGGCAATTGCAGAAGAGACATCATGAAATACGGCAGTGATGTTGACTGGAGAGGCTGTGTGGTGAATGGTTTCCAGAGGATTCAGTGGGAGGTGTAGAATGGGGTCTGGAGTGGTTGAGGTGTTCTGGGTTTGGAGAGAGTTTGGATGTCTGATAAGCTGAAGAAAAAATGTTGCTTGAGGGTGTGGATCCTTCTCTGGATAAAGAACAGCAGGCAGAGGTTCTTTGCGGGTCTGGGAGAGTGAGGCCCTGAGCTGGGGCAGGGCTGACTGTAGAGAGAGTAGTTGCTGACACATGGCTGCAAGCGGAGAGCTGGCGATTCTGATAGAGAACCATTTCTGGAAGCTCTGTATTCGCTGCAGGTAACAGTTGTCCTGGTTTGATCCAAATTGAGACAGCTTAAATGTTGTCTGGGGTCCATGAGGGTTAAGCTAGTTTTGTAGGCAGGTACTTAAGAAGGCGACACAGCTGTAGTTATGGGATTGTTTCACAATGTGGTTGAACACAGGGTAGAGGGAATAACCAGTGAGTTGCAGTTGGAGAGAGACTCACAGATCTTTATGGAGGAAGGAGGAAAACATTTTCAAGGTGGGCATCCTTCGAAGAGTCTTCACAGTATGGTTTGCAGCAACTGGAGACCGTGAGGACTAGAGAAGGGTACTGTCTGAAATGTCGGCTCTCTTGCTCCTTAGACGGTGTCTGACCTGTTTTGCTTTTCCCAGCGCCATGCTTTATTAACTCTGAATCTCAAAAGATATAAGTCATAAGTTAGCCTGGAGCAGTGTTTTATTGAGTAATAAGACAGTGCTATTTTCTGGATCTGTAGACTGAAAGAAGCAAAAATGGCCTATAGTGAGTGATATGCTCCTCTTGTCAGATGTGGGAGTTTAGGGAGAGTTTACGTGTTACTGAGGATTATATCTGCAGTAAATGCTGCTGGTTGTGAATCCTATCCGATCAAATGGATCAGTTGAAGAAACAGAGGCAATGAGGAATTAACAAGAGTAAGGGGATGTGATGGATGGCAGTTATAGGAAGGGAGAAAAGTTGCAGATACTGTCACATAGACGGGCTAACTCCAGGAAAGGTAAGAGAGGTAGGCAGGTGGTGTAGGAGTCTTCTGTGGCTACCCCCATTTCAAACAAGTATGCTGTTTTGGAAAATGTAGGCGGTGATGGATTCTCTGGAGAACGTAGAAGTTTCTGGTATCGAGACTGTCTATAATGTTATAATAAGAAAGGATATGTCAAGTTACAAGAAATCAAATGTGTTAGGAGACTCCCCAGTATGAGGCACAGGCAGACATTTCTGTGGCCAGCAGCCTCGTTGGTGCCAAGATCAAGGATGTCTCAGAGAGGGTGCAGAATGTTCTCAAGGGGGAGCGGAACCAGCAGGAGGTCATTGTGCACATTGGAACCAACGACATAGGAAGGGAACAGGATGAGGTTCTGATGGGAGATTACAGTGAGTTGGGCAGGAATTTAAAAAGGAGATTCTCAAGAGTAGTAATATCTGGATTACTCCCAGTGCTGAGAGCTAGTGAGGGCAGGAATAGGAGGATGTAGCAGATGGCTGAGGAGCTGGTGTATGGTAGAAGGAGTCACATTTGTGGATCATTGGAATCTCTTCTGTGGTAGAAGTGACCTGTACAAGAAGGATGGATTTCACCTTAATTGGAAGGGGACTAATATACTAGCAGAGATATTTGCTAGAGCTGTTCATGAGAATTTAAACTAATAAGGTGGAGGGTGGGACCCAGAGAGTTAGTGAGGAAGGGGATCAATCGGAGACTGGTACAACTGAGAACAGAAATGGAACAGGCAGGGCCAAAGCAGTGAACAAGGTAGGACTGATAAATTAAACTGATTTTAACTTTCCAAACATAGACTGGGACTGCCATAGTGTTGAGGGTTTAGATGGAGAGGAATTTGTCAAGTGTTACAAGAAAATTTTCTGATTCAGTAGGTGGATATACCTACTAGAGAAGGTGCAAAACTTGCCCTACTAGAGTCATAGAGATGTACAGCATGGAAACAGACCCTTCGGTCTAACCCGTCCATGCCAACCAGGTATCCCAACCCAATCTAGTCCCACCTGCCAGCACCTGGTCCATATCCCTCCAAACACTTCCTATTCATATACCCATCCAAATGTCTCTTAAATGTTGCAATCGTACCAGCCTCTGGCAGCTCATTCCATACTTGTACCACCTTCTGTGTGAAAATGTTGCCCCTTAGGTCTCTTTTATATCTTTCCCCTCTCACCCTAAACCTATGTCCTCTAGTTCTGGACTCCCAGACCCCAGGGAAAATACTTTGCCTATTTACCCTATCCATGCCCCTCATAATTTTGTAAACCTCTATTAGGTCACCCCTCAGCCTCCGACGCTCCAAGGAAAGCTCCAACGCTGTCCGTTACAGCAAAATTGGAGGTGTAGTGAACAGCGAAGAGGGTTACCCCAGGTTACAACAGGACCTTGACCAGATGGGCCAATGGGCAGAGAAGTGGCAGATGGAATTTAATTCAGATAAATGCAAGGTGCTGCATTTTGGGAAAGCAAATCTTAATAGGACTTATACACTTAATGGTAAGGTCCTGGGGAGTGATGCTGAACAAAGAGACCTCTGAATGCAGGTTCATAGCTCCTTGAAAGTGGAGTCATGAATAGATAGGAAAGTGAAGAAGGCATTTGGTATGCTTTCCTTTGTTGGTCAGAGTATTGAGTACAGGAGTGGGGAGGTCATGTTGAGGCTGTACAGTTCATTGGTTAGGCCTCAGGTGGGCAATTCTGGTCTCCATCCTATCAGAGAGATGTTGTGAAACTTGAAAAGATTTACAAGGATGTTGCCAGGGTTGGAGAATTTGAGTTATAGAGAGAGGTTGAATAAGCTAGGGCTGTTTTCCCTGGAGTGTCAGAGGCTGAGGGGTGACTTTATAGAGATTTATAAAATTATGAGGGCATTGATAGGATGAATAGACAAAGTCTCTTTCCTGTGTGGGGGAATCCCAGAACGAGGGGCATAGGTTTAGGATGAGAAGGGTAAGATATAAAAGAGACCTAAGGGGCAACGTTTTCACGCAGAGGGTGGTACGTCTATAGAATGTGTATTCCTGATGAATGTTTTTTGCCCGAATTGTCAATTTTCCTGCTCCTCCAATGCTACCTGACCTGCTGTGCTTTTCCAGCACCACTCTAATCTTGACTCTTGTCTCCAGCATCTGCAGTACTCACTTTCGCCATGTATGCAATGAGCTGCCAGAGGAAGTAGTGGAGCCTGGTACAATTGCAACATTTAAAAAAGCAACTGGATGTGTATATGAATAGGAAGGGTTTGGAGGGATATGGGCCGGCTGCTGCCAGGTGGGACTATATTGGGTTAGGGATATCTGGTTGGCATGGACGAGTTGGACTGAAGTTATTTAAACACACTGGAAGAACTGCTTACTTTCCAAAAGAAATGCTAAATTTGGATAATCTGAGATAATAGCAGCAACCCCACAGATTTTATGAATATTGAAGGGCCGGAGACAGGAGGGATCCTTTGCAGAGGCAAATCTGACCTTATGTGTAGATAGATAAATCCTGGAGATTAGTGAAGGAAACCTGAATCTAGCCGGGCCATAGTAGAAGGTGGAGGAAGCCCAGGGATGCCTGAAGGGGTAAAATTTGGCTCAGGTAACAGAATCTTCTACACTATTTGAAGCTTGCAAAATACCAGAAGGTGAGAGTGTACCAGAACACGTTTGAAGTGGTCCACGATTTTGTTGGATCATGGAGCCAATGGGGATGTGTGACATTCAATGGCCCTATGATTCAACATGAAATATTAGTCAAAATGTTATTGGTGGTAGTACAGAAACCTCATGGACTGGCAGTGAACAAAATCAATAAAATAGCCAGGCAGATAAGACCACGAGGGACATGAAGGAGAAGAGTTTGTTGTGCATGTAAGGGACCTACATGTAAAGGAAAGAATTCTCAAAGTTAACAGGAGCCTTCAGGCAGTCTCAAAGAAAGAATGCTTAGATTGGAGAAGGTGGAGAGCATGGAAATACCATGGGTTAGGCTGTCTAACTCTTGATCCGCTCTCCAGAAGAACCAGAGAGTGGGTTAAGAAGCCAAATACTTGGATATCAGACAGGATGACTCCCATCAATCATCAGCCTCAGGTGGGTAATAGTACCATGACCAATTAATTAAACTCTCACTAAACCTAGGATGTTGATTCGGTTATTAATCCTGGCTGTGAATGGACAAGAACTGTCCTTTGAATAGTACAAAGCAAAGAATGAGGGAATTATGGATGTATGACATAAATATAGGACTAAGTTTTAATTTCTGTCTACATGGAATGACAGTGGGCTACCTGTTCAGTGTATGACAGCAGATCATTCTCCAGTAGAACAATGTAATTCGTCATGTAAAGGGCCACCGAGATAGCGCAGGAGTGCATTACAAACTGTAAGGGAATGTATGTTGCAGGAAGGATATAGATTAAGTTAGTAACTCAAACTGTCAAGTGATTAACTCAGTGGCAGAGTCCACCACAAGGGACTGAATAATAAGTTCCAGGAAGTTTTTTAAAGTTGGAATCACAGCAGCTTCTGCATTTATTCTAATCCTGGTGAATAATTTAATGTGAGAGAATAGTGTTGAGGAAGGAATGAGTGACCATGGTACAAGCATAGAACATCACAGCACAGTTCAGGCCCTTTGGCCCTTGATATTGCGCTGACCTGTGAAACCAATCTGAAGCTTATCTAACCTACACTATTCTATTCTTGTTCATATGCCAATCCAATGACCATTTAAATGCCTTTAAAGTTGGCGAGTGTATACCGTTGCAAACAGTGTGTTCCATGTTCCTACTACTCAGAGTAAAGAAAAAACCTCTGACATCTGTCCTAGATCTATCACCCCTCAATTTAAAGATATGTTCCCTCATGCTAGCCATCGCCATCCAAGGAAAAAGGCTCTCACTGTCCATCCTATTTCACCTTCTGATTATATGTCTCAATTAAGTTACTTCTCAATCATCTTCTCGCTAACGAAAACAACCTCAAGTCCCTCAGCCTTTCTTCATAAGACCTTCCCTCCATACTGGGCAACATCCTAGTAAATCTGCAACCTTTCCAAAGCTTCCACATCCTTACTGTAATGCGGTGACCAGAACTGTACACAATATTCCAAGTGCAGCTGCACAGAATTTTGTACAGCTGCAGCATGACCTCATGGTTCTGAAAATCAAACCCGCTATCAATAAAAGCTATTACAGCATATAACAACCCTATCAACCTGGATGGCAACTTTCAAGGATCAATGTACCTGGACACTCAGATCTCTCTGCTCAAGTACACTACCAAGAACCTTACCATTAGCTGAGTACTCTGCATTCCTGTTACTCCTTCCAAAGTGAATCACCATACATTTTTCCACATTAAACTGCATTTTCCACCTCTCAACTCAGCAGCTTATCTACAACATCCTCATCACTATCCACAACTCTACCAACCTTAGTGTCATCCACAAATTTACGAACCCATTCTTCTCTGCCCTCATTCAGGTCATTTCTAAAAATGACAAACAGCTATGGACCCAAAACAGATGCTTGCTAGTAACTGAACTCCAAGATGAATATTTCCCATCAACCACCACCCTCTGTCTTTCAGCTAGCCAATTTCTGATCCAAACCGCTCTATCACCCTCTATCCCATGCCTCCGTATTTTGTGCGAAGGCCTACCATGGGGAACCTTATTAAACGCCTTACTGAAATCCATATATACCATGTCAACTGCTTTACCCTCATCTACCTGTTTGGTCACCTTCTCAAAGAACTTTAAGGTTTTGAGGCACAACCGACCCTTCACAAAACTGTGTTGACTATCCCTAATCAACTTATTCATTTCTAGATGATTGTAAATCCTATCTCTTATAACCCTTTCCAACACGTTAACCACAACTGAAGTAAGGGTCACTGGTCTTTCATTACCAGCATTGTCATCTTGAACAAGGGAACAACATTTGCTATCCTCCAGTCTTTTGGCACTTTTCCTGTAGACAATGACGATATAAAGATCGGCGGTTCGGCAATCTGCTCCCTGACTTCCCAGAGAATCCTTGGATAAATCCCATCCGGCCCAATGGACTTATCTATTTTTACACTTTCCAGAATTGCTAACACCTCCTCCTTGTGAAACTCAATCCCATCTAGTCCAGTAGCCTTTATCTCAGTATTCTCCTCGACCACATTGTCTTTTTCCAGTGTGAATACTGACAAAAGGTATTCATTTGGCACTTCTGCTATCTCCTCTGAGTCCACACCCAACTTCCCACTACTATGCTTGATTGGCCCTAATGATACTCGAGTCATTCTTTTATTCTTATTCTTATATACCTATAGAAAGTCTTAGAGTTTTCCTTGAGAAGTTGTTGGCAGATAGGATCATGTCCCCTTCTCGCTCCTCTTAGTTCTTTCTTAGGTCTTTCCTGGCTATTTTGTAAGTCTCAAGCACAGCACCTTAACTGAGCCATCACATCTCATCCTAACACAAGCCTACTTCCTCTTGACAGGAGACTCAACTTCCTTATTAAACCACGGCTCCCTTGCTCGACAACTTCCTCCCTGCCTGACAGGTACATAGTTATCAAGATCCACAGTAACTCTTCTTTGAATTAGCTCCGCATTTCAATTGTGCCTGTCCCCTGCAGTTTCCTTTAGATATGAATGTCACAGATGGAGAAAATTGGACCACAGAAAACTGAAGTATAATTTTAATGATACGATAGTTTGGGATTTTTCTCCCAATCTGAATGACCAGCCATCTGAAGGAACGGTAAGAACTTCTTAATTAAAATGTGGCCTGATGGTGTCAAGCTTCCTGAGTGATGTTGAAGCTACATCCATCCAGGTAAGTGAGGATGATTCCACCATGCTCCTGACTTGTGCCCTGTGAATACATATTTGCCATAGATCAGAAGGGAAAACGTTGAAGGAGTGATTAAAAAAGCAAAAGTAGAAAACACATTATGGATTCAGGCTCTTAGATGCAGCTGTAACCAGCATATTATCTGTGCTGAACCATCAAAGTGGGCAAGTAGTAAGGGACAAATGAAGGAGAGGAAAGAGAGACAATAATTACCACGAGAGGAAAAAGATGCGAGAAAAACTAATTGGGCTGATGACTGATATGTATTCTGGCCCTAACGGGATGTATCCTAGGATATTAAAAACAGTAGCTATAGTGATAGCTGACTCACTCAAATAATTTTTAATCTTTGAGGGAGTCCCAGACAATTGAAAACTTGCCAAAGTAACATCTATTTAAGAAGAAGGGAGCATGGAGACAGAAACTAGATAACTGTAGGCCACTTTGCGTAACATCACTTATTGTGCCAAATTTATAATAAAGGATGTAAGAGCAGAACATCTGGAAGTACATAACATGGTTTGTGAAAGAAAAATCATGTCTGACAAAATTCATTAGAATTCTTTGAAGAGGCGATAAGCAGGCTACATAAAGGGGGACCACTGGAATGTCATATATTTGAACTTTTAGCAGGCATTTGATAAGGTGCCACATAAAGCTACTTCATTTGATAAGAGTCTGTGGAAGTATATTGGCATGAAGGGGATTGACAAATTACTAGAAGGCACAGGGTTGGGTTTAGCAGGAGAACTCCGTGTAATTCATGGAGTGGCACAAGGATTTGTGACGGGGCAACAATTACTTAACAAGTAACTTTCACATCACAAATGGCAGGCAATGACCATCTCCAACAAGAGACAATCTGATCACTGCGCCTTGACATTCAATGGTGTTACCATCCCTGAATCCCCAACTATTAACACCCCTGTGGTTACCATTGACCAGAAACTCAATTGGACTCACCACAAGCACAGGCTACAAGAGCAGGTCAGAACCTAGGAATACAATGGCAAGTGACCCACCTCCTGAATCCCCAAAGCCTGTCCACCATTCACAGGGTACAAGTCAGGAGTGTGATGGAATAATCCTCACTTGCCTGGATGGGTGTGACTCCAGCATCAATCAGGAAGCTTGACACAGTCAGCATCAAAGCCTGTTTAATTGGCACCACGTTTATCAGCATCCGCTCTCTCCACCATTGATGTACAGCAGCAGCAGCAGTGTGTACTATCCATAATATGCACTGCAGAAATTAACCAAAGATCATTTGACACCACCATCCAAACTCTCAACCACTTTGATCTAGAAGGGCAGTGGATACATGGGAATGCCACCACTGGCAAGTTGCTCTCCAAGTCACCCTGACTTGGAAATATATTGCCATTCCTTCACTGTTGCTGGATCAAAATCCTGGAGTTCCCTCCCTAAGGAGAGTCCACCCACAGCAGGTGGACTGCAATGGTTCAAGAAGATACCTCATCACCCCTTTATCAAGGGTAACTGGAGATGGGTAATAAATGTTCCCAGCCAGCAATGCGTATGTCTCATGAGTGAATAACAAAAATATATTTTGACTTCATCGTCACATGTATTTTGTAGTAAAAATGCAGAGAAAAAACTTCTATTTGTTGCTATAAATTAGCTCTGCCAATTTTTCAACTGCCCTCTTCTTTTATATCCTTGATGACCTATCAGTATTTTTATAATCTGTAGTCAAATCCATCAGATTTAAATTTGATAGTTTTTTGGTATCTATGGGTCTGATTCAAATTGGTTGGCTAAAGTTAAACCCTGCTGTCTTGATAAAACTGGTGCTTGGCCTTTTGATACAAAATGTTTCAATTCAGATGCTCGCTGTCCCTCAGCAAATTTTAAAGCAACTCACAGACAGCCATTTTAACTCCTTAAGTATCAAAAAAAATCCACCATCCTTTAAAGGGACCATGCAGTGCTTTTTCCCATTTTACAATTTTACACACACCAACTTTGCAACACTTGCTACTTTACTAATGTGTTCTCCAAGGATTGTTTTAGTACCACAATATTTAATTTTATTCAGTCATGTGAGCCGAGTTAATGAAGACCTCAATGCAAATTGTTCAATCATCAGAAACAGATCCTTCAGTCCACCCCGACCAAATTTCCCCAAACTAAACTAGTTCCATTTGGCTGTGTTTGACCCATATCCCTCTAAACATTATCTAATCATGTATCTGTCCAAATGTCTTTTTGTTGAATGAGCTATGGTGAGTTCCTCGATGCATGTTGTAGATGTTATAAACTATTGCCAGAATGTAGTCATGGTGAAGTGAGTATAAACTGAAGCTGGTGGGTGGGGGACATATCAAACAGGCTGTTTTTTTTCCTGGTTAGGGTCAAACTTCTTGAGTATTGTTGGAGCTGCACTCATCCAGGCAAATAGAGATATTTCATTGTGTCCTGAGAAGTGTCTTGTAGATGTTTGCAGGTTCTAGGTAGACAGAACGTGCATTACTTGCTGCCGATTTCATAGCCTCTGACTGGTTTTTAGATTAGATTACTTACAGTGTGGAAACAGCCCCTTCGGCCCAACAAGTCCACACCGCCCCGCCGAAGCGCAACCCACCCATACCCCTACATCTACCCCTTAACTAACACTACGGGCAATTTAGCGTGGCCAATTCACCTGATCTGCACATCTTTGGACTGTGGGAGGAAACCCGCACAGACACAGGGAGAACGTGCAAACTCCACACAGAGAGTCGCCTGAGGCGGGAATTGAACCCGGGTCTCTGGCGCTGTGAGGCAGCAGTGCTAACCACTGTGCCACCGTGCCGCCCAATCTATATCTCTGCCCTAATTCAGTCTTGAGTTAATTCCAGGGTTCCAAAAGTGGAGTATTTCACAAATGTAAAATCAAATGTGAACGGTAGAAACCTGAAATGGAAACGAAGTGGTGGAGAAACTTAATGGATATGATAGTATCTGTGGAGAGAGAAACAGCTGATGGTTCAAATCCAGTAAGTTATAAAAGAGTTGGTCATGTGATTTTATAATTCCTGCACTTACATTGGCAACTTCTACCGGGGAATTTATTTCATTCATCATTAAACTGATGTCACAAGAGTCTGAGGATCTGTGGGATTATATATTAAAACACGTGTTAGATGGGGTCCAGCACATCTCCGTTTCCCGCACCTCCACCCATTAGCCCCACACCTCCAACTCTGGTCCTCACCTTCCACCCCACGAATCTTCTCCACCATTTCTGCAACCTACAATCAGGCCCCACCACCACAGATATATTTCCCTCGCCATCCCTATTGACATTCTGCAGAGATCATTCCGTCTGCAAATACCTCATTAGGTCCACGCCCCCCACCAACCTGCCTTCCACTCCCGGTACCTTCCCTTGCTGCTGCAAGATGTTTAAAATTTGCACCCACACCTTCCCTCTCATCTCCATCCAAGACCCCAAAGGATCCTCCCTCATCGAGCAGAGATTTTCCTGCATATCCAAACGCCTCATCTACTGTGTCCATTACTTTTGACATGGTCTACTGTACATTGGGGAGACAGGACGCCAATTCATGGAACGTTTCAGGGAACATCTCTGGGACACATGCACCAAACAACCTCACTGCCCTGTGGCTGACCACTTCAACTCCCCCTCCCACTCCACCAAGGACATGCATGTCCTGGGCCTTCTCCTCTGCCACCTGATTCCTGGAGGAAGAATGCCTCATCTTCGGCCTTGGGACCCTCCAACCACATGGCATCAATATTGATTTCATCAGTTTCCTCATCTCCCCTCATCCCAGGTCCAACCCTCCAATGCGACATTGCCTCCTTGAACTGTCCTACCTGCCCATCTGCCTTCTCACCTATCTGCTTCACCCTCCCCTCTGCCCTATCACTATCACTTCCCACTTTCATCTTTCGCTTTTCCCAGCTACCAGCCCCAGCCCCACCCCCAACCTCCTGTTTTTCTCTCTCAGCACTTCCCCTCCAAACACATTCCTGATGAAAGGTTTACACCTGAAATGTCGAATCTTCTGCTCCTCGGATGTTTCCTGACCTGCTGTGCTTTTCCAGCGCCACGCTTTCAACGTCTGCAGTCCTCACTTTCTCCGGTTAGATAGGGTCTCCTAGCAATGAAAACTGCAATTGATTATAGTCATTAGCTTTGCTAGCAATTATGCCAGAGTTGATAGACGTCTAGTTACTAATCACTTAAAGACATCAATTTTGGATGCCATCTTCGCAAAAGTTGTCAAAAACATCAAGGGAAGGCAGAAGAGTTTAACAAAAAGAATACAATCGATAAGGAGCATCAGTTATCATAGAATCCCATTTGGCCCAACAAATCCACACCGACCCTCCGAAGAGTAACCCACCCACAACCATTCCCCGACTACTCTACATTTACACCTGACTACTGCACCTAACTTACACATCCCTGAACAATTTAGCATGGCCAATTCACCTAACCTGCACATCTTTGGACTGTGGGAAGAAATCTGAACACCCAGAGGAAACCCACACAGATACGGGGAGAATGTGCAGACAGACAGTCGCCTAAGGCTGGAATCAAACCCAGATCCCTAGTGCTGTGAGGGAGCAGTGCTAACCACTGAGCCACCGTGCCACCAGGTTATCTAGGCTGAGAGGAGGCATGCTGCTAATATCAATATCAAAGTAAAGTCAGAGACATTTTATGAAACAAAGAGTTGCAGTTGCTGGAAGTCTGAAACAAAAAACAGAAATTGCTCGTGAAACTCAGCAGGTCTAGCGGAAACCATGGAAAAATAAACACCTTGGACTGTGTGACCCCTCCCCAGAACTGAAAAAACCTTTTGATTCCTTTCTAATTCAAAATCTATCTCAGCCTTGAATATACTTAATGATACAACCTCAGGTATTTGACTCAATCTTGAGACTTTGCAAATTTAAAGACCATTGTGGTGTTTTAATTTGAATAATTTCATGAAACCACCAGCAGAGGGCAATCTTGAGCACCAGCATCCTCTGCAGCAAATTGGTGTTCGGCTTTTCCTTTATTCAAAACAAATATCTCATCCTACCCTGGTTTGTGTTTAACCCTTTTCTGATCTTCAGACCGTAAGAGGTGAGCCAGCTGGCAAAGCAAAATGTTCTGTTAGACATCACTGTGATAAGAATGACTCATGATGTTTTTTCTCCCTCTTCAAATCACTATAATACATAAAATTTGTCTAGTGAGGAACCCAGTTTCCCCATACCTGAATAATATACACATTGGTGATTATCAAAAATGAATAACATAGGACAATACTTTGGAGTTAATATTCTTCTTGCCTACAGTAATTTCCTACCTTAAAGAATATATTAGGTTTTGAATTTCTCAGATGCTATATCTGAAAGTGGTACTGGTCTACATTTGAATCAATTGAATTTTGGCCCAACAAGTCCACACCGAGCTGCTGAAGTGCAACCCACCCAGACCCCATTCCCCTACGTTTACCCCTAACACTATGGGCAATTTAGCATGGCCAATTCACCTAACCCACACATTTTTGGACTGTGGGAGGAAACCGGAGCAAACCCACAAGGGGAGAATATGCAAACTCCACACAGTCAGTCGCCTGAGGCGGGAATTGAACCCGGGTCTCTGGCGCTGTGAGGCAGCAGTGCTAACCACTGTGCCACTGTGAGGAAAAGCTTGTTCACAGTACTTTCACTGAGAGGTTACTTACTCTATTCATTTTTTTCATTCATGGAATGCAGTGTTGCTGGCTAGTCCAACATTTATTGCCCATTCCTAATTCATTTTGAGAAATTGGTGGTGAGCTGTCTTCTTGAACCACGATAAGCCAATCAGTTTAAGGACATGAACAGCTTTTAACTCCTTTTGCTGTATTCAGCTCCAAATACATGCAAAATCATCCCTGAACAGAAGTCTCATCTCGGAATTGAAAAACTGTTCAGCCTTTTCTCTCAAGTTTAAAACACTAAATGGCCCATCTGCTCATTCTTTGGTCCATGGTCAAGACAAATACATCTTCAAAAGAAGCAATGTTGCCTTGTTCGAAATACCCACGATATTGAGACATATGTACTACAAGTGCTGTATTTACTATCCTTAATTACTTGAAACACCTTTCGAAGAACGTTCTTCCCATTTGCTTTATGCAGCATTCATGTAATTTGGAGAGACTCCACTCGATCAATTTAAAATCTGCTGACCCCACTCTCAGAGTTTTCGCAACAGAAGCTACATATCACTGGTCAAATGATGTCTCCCATGTCAGTAAGCTTGCTTCAACAAACTTACTCCAGGTTTCAATACCAATTTGAGGGATTTTTGAGTTCACTTTAAGGCCCAAGTTAATTACAATTATAGACTGAGTTGAGAGAACAATCTAAACGGTCTACTAGATTTGATCAGTTGAAAGGCACATCCCAAATACAAGAAGATCTTTACAGTTTTCACAGTATCAGATAAGTTTAACAAAACAAGTACAGTAGTAAGTTACTCAATAATGGTAGTGATTTTCAGTTGATCCCCTTTGGTACACAGTCTTGCAGTTTGAGGCAGACTGAATATATGTTTTCAGTTCCCTTCTGCTTTTCGTCATTAATACAAATGATTTGGATGTGAAAATAAGAGGTATGGTTAGTACCAAAATTGGAAGTGTAGTGGGCAGCAAAGAAAGTTACCTTAATCAGATGGGCTAATGGGCTGAGGAGTGGTCGATGGAGCTTAAATTAAATAAATGTGAAGTCCATGCATTTTAGAAAGGCAAATCAGGGCAGGACTTATACATTTAATGGGATGATCCTGGGGAGTGTTGCTCAGCAAAAGGGCCTTGGAGTGCAGGTTCACAGTTTCTTGAAAGTGGAGTTGCAAATGGTTAGGATAATGAAGAAGACATCTGGTATGCTTATTGGTCAGTGTGTTGAGTTTAGGAGTTGGCAGGCCATATTGCAGCTGTACAGGACATTGGTTAGGCCACTATTGGAAAACTGCATACAATGTAGTCTCCCTGTTATAGATGAGATATGAAACATGAAAAGATTTATAAAAGGTTTAGGATGTTGCCAGGGTTAGAGGATTTGAGCTATAGGGAGAGGCTGAATAGACTGAGACTGTTTTCCCTGGTGTGTCAGAAGCTGACAGGTGACCTAACAAGTTTACAAAATCATGAGGGGCATGGATAGGGTAGATAGAGAAGGTCTTTTCCACAGAGTGGGGGAATCCAAAACTAGATGGCATAGGTTTAAGGTGAGAAGCGAAAGATTTAAAAATGGCCCAAGGGACAACTGTTTCAAGCAAAGGGTGGTGCATGCTTCAATTGAGCTGCCAGAGAAGTGGTTGAGGCTGGTACAATTATAACATTAAAAGGCACCTGGATGCAGATATGAATAGCAAGGGTTTAAAGGGATATGGGCCAAATGCTGGCAAATGGGACTGGATTAGGTTAGAATACCTGGTCAGCATGGATGAGTTAGACTGAAGGATCTGTTTCTGTGCTGTACATCTGTATGACTGTATGACTGAATTTGTTCTCCTGTCTTTGGTTTTCTTCCTGTGCCACTTGTTCCAAGAGGCATCTTAATTTAATGCCTTTCAGAGTGTTGGTGCCTTATCTAAATAACATGATTAGATTTGGTTTGCACCATTGACCCTATCCTGAGCTTATGATGACTCCATAGTTGACATGATTGAATTAGATTTACATTAGTCAAGCTAGCATGATTAACTTAGTCTGAAACTATTATTTTGCTTTGTAATCTGCAGTGAGCTTGCATAACCACATTATTACATCATGATGAGATTTTCCAGTCAAGGTTTAGTACTGATAGCTCATTGCTGAATTAACACTCAGATATTGCCTCTTAGCATTTCATCACTTGTACAAAATTTGTAACTAGCATTCAATGGAAAGTATCCTTCATGTTTCGGAAATTGTTATGTGATTAGATTAGATTCCCTACAGTGTGGAAACAGGCCCTTCGGCCCAACAAGTCCACATCAACCCTCTGAAGAGCAACCCACCCCCTTCTGACTAATGCATCTAACACTATTGGCAATTTAACATGGCCGACTCACCTGACCTGCATATCTTTGGACTGTGGGACGAAACCGGAGCACCCGGACGAAACCCACACAGACACGAGGAGAATGTGCAAACTCCACACAGACAGTTGGCTGAGGCTAGAATTGAATCTGGTGCTGTGAGGCAGCAGTGCTAACCACTGAGCCACTGTGCCACCTGAGTGCAATGTTGATAGTTACATTTCAGTTTAGAGCAACTCAATTTTAATATTATCATATTTATAAAAACAAAGCCTAATCTCACACCCAACTGGATTTTTCAAAGTTTCTATGCAATATGACTGCCATACACATTCACAACAGTTATGCCAGGAGAACAATAGCATGAGTAAGCCATCATTTGATGTTGTGATCTCCATGGGAAAGTGAATGGACAGCCAGTGAGTCTGACTAAATCAGTGAGTAAGTTAAAAGAATTGTTAACTGGAGCGAAATTGAAGTTGATACAGCAAGTGGAAAGCCATGGTCCCAAACTCAGATTTTAGGAAACAGTGGGGGACTCTTGTTAAGTTTGTCAACCATTCTGAAATAGAAGGTGAACAGATCAACAAGCTGACAGTTTCTTCAGCAAGGATCAGAATGACTGTTTATTCTAATGTTGAAGAAGTTCTGCTAGTGTGGTTCAAGGCAACCTGAGCACAGATTCCCAGTGCCAGTGAAAACCTGCAGGAAAGGGGAGTCACCTTGGGAAAGAAACTGGGCCTCCAGGAGATTACCCACAGCAATGATGTCTGGATCAATTCAAGGAGAGGAATAATATTACCTTGTGTGCACCAAACAGTGAGGGTGTAGTAATTATGGAAGCAGTGGCAGATGATTGGTTGCAAATGGTCTTGCCCTGAAAGAGTACACACATGAATAAAACACTACCGTTCTGTAAATTTTTCATATCTCTTTCAACGCATAAAAATGAAATAAGTGATGTTGGAAAGTGAAGCAAAGAATGTGTCATTGCTATAGTCTGCACCAACTGCCTGCCACCCAAATAGTTGTCTCTTCTTGTGTTAGGAAGGTCCAAGAGTCATGTTGCCGGTAAATGTCAAGACACTACCAAACAGGACAAGGCTCAGCATCCAGATGAGCATCAACAATTTTGAGATGTGGATCAAGAAAGTGGACAAAATATATCAGCTAGAGAAGAGGAGGTTTATTATCTTTGCAGAGAACCACTCCATAAAGTGACTGGCCTCAAGAGCATTAAACTGATTTTCTTTCTTCCCAACACCACATGTAATTCTCAACCAATGGATTGGGGATGACACTGAATCTGAAACGACAACTGACATGATATGCACTCAAACTCTCAGGCCCTCTACACTGGATTGAAATGGGATATGTCTGCAGAAGGCACTGAGACTGAGGGGAGGCAGGATCATACCAGTCAACTCAACACTGAGACTTCTTCCAGTCGCCTGTGGCAAGCCATTGTTAAAAATCCAGCATAACCGAGTATTGTAACTTATGGCAAGGTGAATGACACTACACAAGGGAACTGACGGGTGAAGCAATCGTAAATGCAGTGCATTCTTCATCTGAAGAAGTTGATGACCCTGAACAGTTCAATGATTGCCCACCCGCACACCACTTTCTTTGCTGACTGAAACTGTAAAGACCGGAGAGATGCTTTGGGATTTCGCACTGTGGTGCAAGCTAATAACAAATGTATTTCACTGCATTGGCAACATGGCAGATTGAATTACATTTGTTTAAGGACAGCAGACTAAGCAGAAACATTTTGTTGAGGTTATTTCTAGAGCTAACTCCAACATTTTTAAATGTCTTTTACAATGTGTGGCCATTCCCAACTGTGAACAAATGAGTATAACATATTTCACATAATTATACTACTTTACTGTGTTTTCAATTGGCATAACGTGTGTTTTTGGGAAATTGTGTTGTGTGGAGACCTCCTCATCTATAGCCAAGCTTTGTTTTACAAAACGTTGTGGGAGAATTCCCTGCCATTCAACACATTGCAATTTTACTGTACTTCAGAAGTATGCCAGTAGGTGGCAGTAGTACCATTCGTTTAATTTAGTGTGTGAGCTTTCAAATGGTGCAATAAATGTCGAAGTGCTGTCTCCTATTGTGATTCAACTTTTACATGTGATTTTTGCTAACAGGTACTAATTTGAGTATCTGCTAATTTGAGTAGTTCAAATTACGTTTTGAAATAATCGTAAAAAATGTGAACTCCCAGTACATGATTTGCATTTTCAAAGTGTAAGTCACAAACTCAGGTTTTGTTCTCTGTGATTTCCTGGCTAGAATGCTCAGAAGATTATTATCATCAGCTGGATGTGGAGAGTTATAAACAAGAACATAAAATCTTGACACTGCAGGCAATATTAATTTCTTGGGTGTAATAGGGAAGATCCGATTTTGACACCTCCAGTATCTTGCACAAGAAGTGCCTGATTCTCCTCCAGTTAATTTGCAGACAGTTTCGAGGATGAGTCACCCTTTGCTTCCAATATGTTCTTTTTGATATCAGGATTCTGCAAGTTAGCAAGTGTATTATCTCTCTTGACTTTACAATGTGGCATATTAGCTTGCAGTTTCACCCATCAGCCTTTGTTTTTTGAAATAGTCTGGATAAAGTAATAATATTTTTACATAATATTTCTGAGGTGGCAGGAGAGATCACAATCACCTTTTATCATTGAAGGACAAACAGGTAAGGAAAGGTGGGCACACTTACCTTAGCATTTCACCGGCTGTGACTGGATTTCCTGTGCATTATGATGCCGTGAGGACTGTGTTTCACTTTATTGGCAACATTTTACTGTACCATACTTGGAGATATACAGGTAACCATTAATATTTTTTGTAAATGTATTCTCCTCGCAGGATAAGACAGCAAGTAACTGTTAAGAAGCAGTCATGCAGCATATATAGCCTCATCATCTTTGTGTCTCTTCTTGGCCTCTTTATTTCTGGAACACCTTCCAGCCTGACAACTCTCCAGACCTCTGTTCCTCTGACTGTTCCTCTCGACACTTTACCAGCAGCAGCTGTGCCTTCAGTCCTGAGATCTGGGGCTCTGGTTTCCTCCTTAAACCCCTTTGCTTCCCTTCTCCTTAAAAACCCTGCTTAATGTTTCCAATCAAGATTTTCCTGCTTTACTGATCACTTCCTGCTTTGGCTCAATGTTCATCTTTGACTATATCTCCATGCAGCAATATGGCACAATAACCATTACCTCCTTTCACCCCACTTCAAACTTTTATTCCTATAATTAACATTTATATATTCAGGTATATAAATACTTATGCATTTACTGCTGCCCCATCTTCCCCAAAGTCTCTGACTTCACAAATTCAGCTGTTCTGTATATTTCACAATTCTTCTAGAATACAATCTCTTTGTACTTGGAAGATTGATAGGTTTTTGACTTGAGAACTGATTTCCTTGATTCTGATATTTTGTAAATCACTTTTCTACTGGAGGATCTTTCAGCACTTGGATGTCATTTGTGGAGGGTACCATTCTTGTTGAACCCACATTTTGGTCTACTGTTACTTTATCTGGAGAACTCTAAATCTCCTGTGTTGTCTTTACAGAGGAACTCTTTCTGCTAACTCAGCTAGTTGCCCAATAACATCATTTGATGAACCTTACACTCACGAATGTCCATCATGGAAGACAGCTATACTTTCAAAACTTTCTGTTGTATCATGGATTGTTAGGCCCAATCAATGTCTTCCTTTTGACCATGTGTGGACATGATCTGGCTTCTAATAAACAGCATGCAGTTCATCTGCAATTCGAGTAGATCTTTATTGCCAGTCTTCTGAGCCACCTGTGTTTAATATTTACTCTTCAATCCTAACTTCAACCTTTTCAGTAAGTTGAATGTCTTCATTCTTCGTAGATATCTTCCTAGTGAAGTAGACTTCTTGAGACCAATTGTAACAATCTTATCCTTGCTCTGATTTAGATCAGATAGTTTAAAATAAAATTAGGAATATAACCTGAGCCATTGGAATGCATTTGAATTTAGACATAATCTTCCTTAATTTTTGGAACATCAAAAAATGGTCCTCACAAGGAAATGCTTGAGCATTATGTCCAACAAATAGCATATATTTTATAAATAATAAACTTATACTTTCCTTACATGTAACACACACAGCAAATCTTCCACATACTTGTCTAGGTTTTGCAAGATAAAACAAGTACTTGACCTTGCCAACGTAAAGAACACAACGATGTTTTGTATTCAGTTTCTGCTTCAGTTTTTAACCATTTTGCACCAAAACAAATAAAACCACATTACAAAGGTCAAGCTCAGAGGAGAGCTTTACACCAAATGGAGGCAGGAATGCAATGCTAGTCAGTGGCAGCCTGCCTGTCAAACAGATTCTTAGATAGGGAGATATTTGCCAGCCAAATATTTGGCAGAGGTCAAAGTGATGACCAGACAACGTGCAACGGAGAACTGAAGAAGTCTTTTTTTCTCTGTGCAGCCTGTAACAAGGCTGGTGCTGACACCTTTAATATTTCCTAATCAATATTAAAGTGATGCCTGCAACAATTAGGCATTGCTCTGAAATCTGCTTCCTGATTCTCACACAGCAGCAGAACAGAGCAATCCCTGTTAATAATGGCAAAAGCAGAATGGAGCAAAACCATTCAGATCATTCCCAGAGACTACTGGGAAAGCAGGCAATTTTATGCTCATTTGGATTGAATAATAATTAAAATTGAAAGCAAGTGACAATTAACCAGGGAATTATAGACACATAAAGAGAAACATTCATTTCAGAATGTAGTATTACTGTGTCCCAAATTTGCCAAAGCATGTGTAGAACGTTACGCATGTACACTTAAATATGTGAGGAAAAACATGATGTGACCTATTGATGTGTGTATTTTGAATGTTCTATACTCTATTCATACACTGAAGAAATCCACCTCAGCTTTGACAGGATGCCCTCTGATCTTAAACTGAGTGTTGTTTCAAGGTCAGTCAGTACTGCTGAGCACCATCCCACATACAGCACAATCTGCTTTATGTAGTGTAATAACTGCTCCAATCAATGGCTATTTCAACTGCAAAGTGAACATGAAACACATTTCTAACTGATATTCTAAATAACTCTAGTACCTATGGTTGAAAGAAATGGTAACTTCATCTTAATATATTGAAGAGAAAATGATACAATATCAGTATCGCCAAAGGTGGTTCTGTGTGCATGTGTGATTTAGTGATTCACCAGCACTCTGAGCTGGACCATTGAGGAACGTATATGTTTGTGCCAGCTCCATCAGTCAGTGAAGATGGCTGCCCGTGGTTATAATCAAATGAATATTAAAGAATGCCATCTGTACAAAAATAGTTTTGCTGTATTCTGCTGTGGCTATTGCTGACAAAGTCGACTCTATTCAACTGCTAGTGAGAACCTGGAAGCAGATTTCAGAGCAATGCCTGAAAATAAGTACTGCAGAAAGATAATATTTGTGTCTAGGCTCTGAAACCAGGCTGGAAAGATCAAATCCTAAATTGGTTACAGCCCAGAAAGACGTCACATCCATACTGACACTGTGAAAGTGTCTCAGCTACTCCCATTCACCTGCATTTTCCCTATAACATTACTCGTTGTTTCTCTTCAGATATTTGTCCTCCTCCCTAGTAAAAGTTGAAGCTGCATTCACCAGCCTCTCAGGGTATTCCAGATCCCAAATACTTACGATGTCAAAGAAAAGATTTTCCTCTTGTCACGTCTGGATTTTTCAGATTTTTTATCCTTTCATTGATGGTGACAGTTTTTATCTGCTCTTTGCAGACTCCTCATGGTTTTGGATTCCTCGATCAAATCTCCTCTTAACCTCTTTTCTAAGAAGAACAATTTCAGTTTCTCCAACCTATCTATGTAATTGAACACCCCCATTTCTAAAATCATTCTCATAATTTACCTCTGCATTCTTTTTAATGATTTCGTGTCTTGCCCAAAATGTGATAGCTGGAGTTGAACACAATGCACTAGTTGAGGCTGTATCAGTTTCTAATAAGGTTTCACCAGAAGTTTCTTGTTTTCATATTGTCTACAAGCCTGACTTTTTGTGTAGTCAGGTAAACTTTGGAAGCTGTTAAAAAAGCAAGTGTCACCTTTCAAAGTACTTATTTTGGGCAGGTCCCACTTTTGCCCACCGGGAAAGGGAACAGGACACAAATCAAGCAGATGAGTAACCTGAAGTCAGCAGGGCTTTGTAACATTTTAGTTTTAAGTTCAAAAAAGAATCCCTCTTCCCTATTCCAGGAGGCTTAACTGCAGCATTTGTGGAGGAGATGTTAATGGGGGATTTATAGAGGTGAGGTAAAGTCATCTGGAGAATGAATATGCTCATTTTAAGTATTGTGATTAGAAATTATTTAAATCTCTGCCATTTAATCTCTGGGATAGAAAGTGATGCACTCTTCCTAAGAAGGTACTTAAAAATTCCTACTGACTTCCTGCTGCCACTTTGATCATCGATCTACACTGCTGTTCCTCACAGTAGGAAGCAGATTTGCATTTTTAAACCATAAATTGATACCATTTTGCAAAGCACAGCATTTTTGCCAATGGGGCACTAACCTTGGATTCTTGGCTTGATTTTGTCACTTATATCTTTCACTACTTCTGGCATCAAGTTATTTGGATAGTCAAAAGAATAGTTTTGGTACAGCAGGACATTAGTCTTTGGCCTGGGCTATATTTCATGCTTTCAGTAGGTGTGTTTCCCCATTCTAAGAATGGTTGTATTAATCTATGCTGGATTTACTCAATTTCTTTATGATCAGTTTGGTGATTTTCACTGCCAGTCCACCTTTTCCATTTGACTGGGGATAGTGTGAAGATGATGCTTGGAGTCAAATTTCTCAATCATTTATGAAGGTTCACTTATGAATGAGGGTTCATTGTCACTCATCACAATGCTTGGTATGCTTTAATGACTGAAGGGTCGTTTAGGCATTCTGTAGTCCCATGGTAATCATTGATGGCAGCTGGTCTAACTCCTGGAATAGTCATCAATAGTACAAATGTATTTCTTCAATCATGAATCTCCCAGCACAAAAAAAAATTCTCATTGGGTAGATGCACCAACAAGGTTCCACCACTGAAAATATCACAAAAATCCCTACAGTATAGAAGCTGGCCATTTGGCCCATTGAGTCAACACTGACCCTCCAAACAGCATCCCACCCAGACCCACCCCACCACCGTAACCCTGCACTTGCATGGTTAATCAGCCTAACCCACACATCCCTGGACTTTATAGGCAATTTAACATGAGCAATCCACCCAACCTGCACATCTTTGGACTGAGGGAGGAAGCCATGCAGTCACTGGGAGAATGTAGAAACTCCATACAAATAGTTTCCCAAAGCTGGACTTGAACCCAAGTCCCTAGCACTGTGAGGCAGCAGTGCTAGCCACCATACTGCTGATGTATGGCCACCGAAGTATGTTGGGCTCCCCTCTCAATGCCTTTTACCAACATATTACTAACTCTTATACTTCCAAGGTTGATGCCAATGGCCTGAAAATTTCAGCTTTCATGTATCGAAAACAACCATCAGTTATTATAAATACAAGTCATCTTTGAGCAAAAGCTTTCATGGCAATTCAATTACCACAAAATTTAAATCAAAAAGCCAAATTGTCAAGTAACTTAAAAAGTGCTGCAGACAGATTCATCAGGTATACAATGGAATGATCGGACCAATTTACTATCTGCTACTCTCTCATAGAAATACCGTTCAATCATAAAATAATTATCAAATTCAAGGCTGTGGAGCTGAAAGTGCATTATTAATTCAAGGGCTTGACTGTCTTTCAACAAATATAAAACTCTCAGTCAGTAACACAGACAAAAATATCCAAACAAATAATGCAACAAGACATTCATTCTATTAAACTAAATAACCTGTCAACAAAGGAACAAAAGAACAATCACTTAGCAATAAAATAGATCTGTGTTAGCAGTGGCTGTGAATTTGCTGGAAACTTGTGGTAAGCCCAGTTTGTCAGAAACACGAACAGAAATTGCTGAGAATAATCAGCAGGTTTGGCAGAGTTTGTGCAGAGAAAGCAGAGTTAACAGTTTGGGTCCAGTGATGCTTTTTCGGAACTGATTGTAGCTAGGAAAAGGTCGGTATATATGCTGAAGATGGGGTGGTGGAAGGAGGTAGGAGTAAGTGAGAGGTGGAGATGAAGTGCAGAGAGAGAGAGAGAAAGAGAGAGAAGTAGTTGGACAGAAAAGGAATGGGTAAGGGTCACCCTGGGGGAATCAGTAGCTGCTAATTGGGACCGTTAGTGGCTGACAATGTGTTGTGTGTGGTAGCCGCCCATGTGATGACAAGGCCTAGTATGTGGGGCTTGGGCTAAGGACATGGGGGAGGGTGTTCAGGCCCTAATATGATTTAATTTGATATTGAATCTAGAAGGCTGCAGGGTTCCCAAGCAGAAAATGAGATGCTATTCTTCCAGCTTGCACTGAGCTCTGCTGGAGCATTGTAGCCAGCCTGAGACAGAGATGTTGGCCAGGGAACACAGTGGTGCATTGAAGTGGCAGTTTTGCAGATAGAACGTAGATGTTCTGCAAAGCAGTAGCCTAGTCTGCCCTTCATCTTCCCAACAGAGAGGAGATCGCATTGTGAGAAGTGAGTACAGTAAACTACATTGAACATAGAACATTACAGTGCAATATAGGCCCTTCGGCCCTCAATGTTGCACTGACCAATGGAACCAATCTGAAGCCCATCTAACCTCACTCTTCCATTCTTGTCCATGTGCCTATCCAATGACCTTTTAAATGCCCTTAAAGTTGGCGAGTCTACTACTCTTGCAGGCAGTGTGTCCCACACCCCTACTACTCTGAGTAAAGAAACTACCTCTGACCTCTGGACTATATCTATCATCCCTCAATTTAAAGCTATGTCCCCTCATGCTAGCCATCACCATCCGAGGAAAAAAGGGTCTCACTATCCACCCTATCTAACCTTCTGATTATCTTGTATGTCTCTATTAAGTCACCTCTCAACCTTCTTCTCTCTAACAAAAACAGTCTCAAGTCCCTCAGCCTTTCCTCCTAAGACCTTCCCTCCATACCAGGCAACATCCTAGTAAATTTCCTCTGAACCTTTTCCAAAGTTTCCACTTTCTTCCTATAATGCAGTGACCAGAACTGTACGCAGTACTCCAAGTGCGGCCACACCAGAATTTTGTACAGCTGCAGCATGACCTCATGGTTCCAAAATTCAGTCCCTCTACCAATAAAACCTCTAATAGATTGTATGCCTTCTTAACAACCCTATCAACCTGGGTGGCAACTTTCAGGGATCTATGTACCTGGCCACCAAGATCTCTTATCTCATCTACACTACCAAGAATCTTGCCATTAGCCCAATACTCTGCATTCCTGTTACTCCTTCCAAAGTGAATCACCTCACACTTTTCCACATTAAACTCCATTTACTACCTCTCAGCCCAGCTCTGCAGCTTATCTATGTCCCTCTGTAACCTACAACGTCCTTTGTCACTATCCACAACTCTACCGACCTTAGCGTCATCCGCAAATTTACTAACCCATCCTTTTATGCCTTCATCCAGGTCATTTATAAAAATGACAAACAGCAATGGACCCAAAACAGATTCTTGCGGTACCCCACTAGTATTCCAGGATGAATATTTCCCATCAACCACCACCCTCTGTCTTCTTTCAGCTAGCCAATTTCTGATTCAAGTTGCTAAATCACCCTCAATCCCATGCCTCTGAATTTTGTGCAATAGCCTATTGTGGGGAACCTTATCAAACACCTTACTGAAATCCATATACACCACATCAACCACTTTACCCTCATCCACCTGTCTGGTCACCTTCTCAAATAACTGAATAATAAGGTTTGTGAGGCATGACCTACCCTTCCCAAAACCGAGTTGAGTATCCCTAATCAACTTATTTCTTTGTAGACGATTATAAATCTTATCTCTTATAACCCTTTCCAACAGTTTAACCACAATGGAGGTAAGGCTCACAGGTTTATAATTTCCAGGGTTGTCTCTACTCCCCTTCTTAAACAAGGGGACAACATTTGCTATCCTCCAGTCTTCTGGCACTATTCTTGTAGACAATGACAACATAAAGATCAAAGCCAAAGGCTTGGCAATCTCCTCCCAGCGAATCATAGGATAAATCCCATCCAGCCCAGGGGGCTTACTTATTTTTACACTTTTCAGAATTGCTAACACCTCCTCCTTGTGAACCTCAATCCCATCTGGTCCAGTAGCCTGTATCTCAGTATTCTCCTCAACCACATTGTCTTCTTCTACACTGAATACTGATGAAAAGTATTCATTTAGCACTTCCCCTATCTCTTCTAACTCCATGCACAACTTCCCACTACTATGCTTGATTGGTCCTAATCTTAGTCTATTCATTCTTTTATTCCTGATATACCTATAGAAAGCCTTTGGGTTTTTCTTGATCTTACCTGCCAAGGACTTCTCATGTCCCCTCCTGGCTCTTCTTAGTTCTCTCTTTAGGTCTTTCCTGGCTAACTTGTAATTCCTAAGCACCCTAACTGAGGCATCACATCTCAATCTAACATAAGCCTTCTTCTTCCTCTTGACAAGCGATTCAACTTCCTTAGCAACCCATAGCTCCCGCGCTCGACAACTTCCTCCCTGCCTGACTCACAGTAGCTGGTCCTTGAATAAGCTCCACATTTCAATTGTGCCCATCCTCTGCAGTTTCCTTCCCCATCCTATGCATCCTAAATCTTGCCTAATCACATCATAATTACCTTTCCCACAGCTATAACTTTTGTCCTGTGATATATACCTATCCCTTTTCATCACTAAAGTAAACATAACCGAATTGTGGTCACTATCACCAAAGTGCTCACCTACATCCAAATCTAACACTTGGCCGGGTTCATTACCCAGTACCAAATCTAATGTGGCCTCGCTCCTTGTTGGCCTGTCTATATACTGTGTCAGGAAACCTTCCTGCACATATTGGACAAAAACTGACCCATTTAAAGTACTTGAACTATGGTATTTCCAGTCAATATTTGGAAAGTTAAAGACCCCTATAACAACTATACTGTCACTCTTGCCCTATCAAGGATCACCTTTGCTATCCTTTTCTCTACATCTCTGGAACTATTCAGAGGCCTGTAGAAAACTCCCAACAGGGTGACTTCTCCTTTGCTGTTCCTAATCTCAGCCCATACTATCTCAGTAGATCAGTCCTCAAAGGTCCTTTATGCCACTGTAATGCTGTCCTTGATTAACAATGCCACACCTCCCCCTCTTTTACCATCTTCTCTGTCCTTACTGAAACAATTAAATCCTGGAACCTGCAATAACCCTCCTGTCCCTGCTCTACTCATGTCTTTGAAATGGCCACAACATCGAAATCCCAAGTACTAACCCAGGCTGCAAGTTCACCCACCTTATTCTGGATGCTCCTGGTGTTTAAGTAGACACACTTCAAACCAACTTCTTGCCTGCCGGTGCCTTTTGCGATCTTGAAATCTTAGTTCTGATTTCGCTAATCTCAACATCCCGTATACTCGAACTACAATTTCGGTTCCCATCCACTGCTGAATTAATTTAAACCCACCCAAAGTGCATTAACAAGTTTTTCCCCCAGGATATTGGTACCCTCTGGTTCAAGTGAAGACCCTCCTGTTTGTAGAGGTCCCACCCGTCCCAGAAAGAGCCTCAATTATCCAGGAATCCAAAACCCTCCCTCCTGCATCATCTGTGTAGCTACATGTTCAACTCCTCTCTCTCCCTATTCCTCGCCTCGCTAGTATGTGGCACAGGCATCAACTCTGTTTGTTCTAGCTCTAATCTTCTACCCTAGCTCCCTGAATTCCTACCTATGTCATTGGTGCCTATGTGGACCACGACTTGGGCTGCTCCCTGTCCACTTCAAGGATCCTAAAAACAAGATCAGAGACATTACAAACCCTGGCATCTGGGAAGCAACACACCAACCGGGAGTCTCTCTCTCTCTCTTTCTCCCTCTCTCTCTCATCCCCAGGACTCCTGCCTGTCCTCCTTACCATGGAGTCCCGAATGACTAATGCCTTGCTCCTCTTCTCCCCTCCCTTCTGAGCAACAGGGACAGACTCTTGCCAGACACCTGTGCTCCATTGCTTACCCCTTGTAAGTCCCCCCCCCACCCCCCTCCCCAAACAGTATCCAACTTGTTGTTGAGGGGAACGGCCACAGGGGATTCCTGCACTGTCTGTTGGTTCCCTTTCCATCCCCCGACAGTAACCCATCTACCTTCTTCTTGTATCTGAGGTGCGACTGCCTCCCTGTAACTCTTCTTAATAACCACCTCCACTTCCTGAATGATCCGAAGTTCATCCAGCTCCGCCTCCAGTTCCCTAATGTGTTTTTTGAGGAGCTGGAGTTGAGTGCACTTCCTGCAGATGCAGTCAGCAGGAACACTGGTGGTGACCCTTACCTCCCATATTCCACAGGAGAAACATTCAACCACCCTAACCTCCATTCCCACTATTCTAAATTCCCAATGAGACGACTGAGAAACTAAGAAAACAGAAAGTAGTCACCTTACCAATCCGGCGCACAGAACCATTTTTTTGGTTAGAGGAGGACGGGTGGGAGACACTACCCAGGTAGTGTTTCGGGTAAAGTAACCGCTCAAATATAAAGCCTCACTTATTTATAACTACATTGAGTGAAGTGCAGATGAAGAGCTGCTTGACCTAGAAGGTGTTGGGGGCCATGGATAGCGAGGAAGGGAGGAAGTAAATGGGCAGGTGTTACACCTTCTGTGGTTGCAGAGAAAGGTGTCATTGAGGTGTGGAGAAGTGTTGGGAGTGAAGGAGAAGTAGACCAGGGTGTCTCAGAGGGAATGGTTCCTGCAGAAGGCTGACAAGAGAGGGAGGGGAATATGGGGGCGGCATGTTGGGTCAGTGGTTAGCATTGCTGCCTCACAATGCCAGGGACACGGGTTGGATTCCAGCCTTGGGTGACTGTCTATGTGGAATTTGCATGGGTTTCCTCCGGCTGCTCTGGTTTCCTCGCACAATCCAAAGAGGTCAGGTGAATTGGCCATGCTAAAATGCCTGTAGTGTTCAGGGATTTGTCGGTTAGGTGCATTCGTCAGGGATAAATATAGGATAATAGGGTAGGGGAATGTGTCTTGATTGGGTTACTGTTCGGAGGGTCAGTGCGGACTTGTTGGACTGAAGGGGGCCTGTCTCCACGTTGCAGGGATGCTATGATGATTCCGTGTGTCTGGGTGTTACATCCGACTGGAGGTGGCAGAAATGGTGGCTAATGATCCTTTGGACGTGGATGCTGGTGGAATGGTAGATTAGGACCAGAGGGACCCTTTCAGTGTTTTGGGAGGGAAGAAGAGTAGGACTGAAGAGCAAGAGATGGGTCGGTCATAACTGACATTCCTGCAGAACACAGTGGTGGGGAATCCTCTGTTGAGGAAGATGGTGGACATTCCTGAGGCCCACTTGTGGAACTATCATCAGAACAAATGTGACAGAGACAGAGAAACTGAGAGAATGTAATGGAGTCCTTATGGGATGAATATGTGAGGATTTATAGTCAAGATAACTGTGGGAGTCAGTGGGTTTGTAGTGGATTTTAGTGACCAGCTTATCCTCATAAAGGGAAACAGATGTTGAGGAAGGGAAGGGAGGAGTCAGAGATGGACCTGGTGAAGATGAGAGCGGATGGAAATTGGAAGTGAAATAGATAACTTTGAAACCCCCAGGCTGGACTTTGACCTTTTCTTTGTCTATCCAACTGTTGTTCTCTCTCTCTAGGTTTCATCTCCATTTATCATCTACTCCTCATTCCTCCCTCCCCCCACCCTATCTTCAGCATATACATCAACCTTTTTCTCATTACAACCAGTTCTGAAGAAGAGTCACTGGAGCTGAAGCATTAACTCTGCTTTCTCTCCACAGATGTTGCCAGACATGCTAAGTTTGTGAAGCAATATCTGTTATTGTTTCTGATTTCCAGGATCTTTTGTTCTTTGGTTTTATTGCCCAGTTTGTTCGATTTCTTTCTCACATTTTAACTTGAAAATTTGAAGTCCCACAAATTTCTAGCAATGTGAGCTGAAAATGGTGTGGTCACTGCATCAGGATGCATGAGACCCTGATGATTACCAGGATCAATAATCCAACTCCTTAAACAAAGAGTTTTAAGGATTCTAAGACAAACAGGAATACTGGACATGGAAAAAGGATAAATTCAACTCATTAGGTACAGGAAGAGAAGATTTGACTGGATTAAGAGTGGGATAAAAAAGTAAAAAGAGAATATTTTCCAAAAAAAGAATTCTTGATCAAAAAAATTTACTACCAGGAGGAATGAAATTTTAAAAATGCAATTGTTCCTGTTCAGGTCCAAAGCTCGACAATGGAAGAATAAATCTTGTTATTAAATTGTGTTTAACATCCATGTTCAACATTACATCCAACTTTCTGGACAGGATCCAGTAAATCTTAACAGTACAAACTCAGGAATTTCTTGACATGTATAGGGAGGTTGAAGGAATGATGCCATATTCAGGAAACCAATGGTGGAGCGCCACTAATTGTCAAGCAACCATGGCAATTCAAAACTCACAGGCTCGCTCTTTCTCAGCACAAATTGCTGGTTTCACACAATTATATCACAGTATACATTAAACTTGCTGTCATTTTTCAGTAATTTCTGGGCCAGGTGCATTTTTTTTTGACAAGAAAACCATGAAGACTTACCTTGAGTAAAATTCACACATTAGATGGTGTCATTGTGTTGAATACATTTCAGGCATTTATGGCAAAACTGTATTTAACTCTTGTAAGTAAAGCTATATAAAGAAATAAGTAGACTTTAGTTTAGATGCATCTTTCTGCACAACACATACAATAGCTGCTTTTAAGATCTGTGTTTAACTGGTCACGAGCCAGCTTGGTGATCTAAGCAAATATATATCTGGATGATTTTTGATAAAACTGTATCAATAAAAACATTTTAGATTTTCTGAAGACAACAAACACCTTTTCAAAACATTTATTTTGTTTCCAGTTAACAATATTTGCCTGCTGTTTTAAATAGGATTTCAAGGTTTGTCAGTTTTTTCTGCCAGTTCCTACCTAAGGAAGCAAATTGTGGAAGTGCAGGCAGAGATTTCTAAGATTTTTTTCACTCGATTACCAAAGAGGCATTATTTTTATCATGTAGGATACAATGAAATAAATAACATTTGAAAATTTCCTTTGATAGAGCCAAAGGTTAGTTAGCTATGGGAAATTGCCCGTAGTGTTCAGGGATGCGTAGGTTAGGTGCATTATCCATGACAAATGCAGGATTACAGGGATAACATAGGGGTGGGTCTGGGTGGGATGATCTTTGGAGGGTTAGTGTGGACTCGCTGGGCTAAATGGTCTGTTTCCACGCTTATTTTATTCTATTCTATTCATATGCTGGTTGATAAATCTGCTAATGGCTTCTTAACTACTGTCAACCATGAGCCGACTTTCACCAGTCAATATACACATTTAGATTTATGTAGCTGCACACACTATCGAGTGGTCTTCTCAGCAATCTTATGTATAGGTCATGGCCGTTTGATCATCTTGCAATTGTGGCACCAGAATAGAACATATCGAAGCTGTTCTGCAGACCAGTGGGGTTTCTGATCACAACCTTGTTTGCCCTGCTAAGTTGCAAATGGTTCAAAGGGCCTCCTGAACTGACCTGAAAGTGTTTATCTTGCTGCCCTGGAAAGGCAAAGCGTTTCAATAATTTGGCCAACAGATTAAAGCAAGCTATTTGATGCTATCACTATTTAGTGGCTGCATAAGTGATCTTTTCTGCTAAGAGGATATTGCCCTCAGACCAAAGTTGGGTAACATCATGAATAATTTTCAGGGTCAGTGTGATGCTGTTTTGTTCTGTAGCAAGGAAGTTTGGTTGATTTTAAGTGTTAGAGAAAACATGCAGGAGAAAGTGAAAAAGAGCTTGAATTTAATCACATGGTCTCGAATTCAGCACGAAAATACCTCAGACACAGAAAAAATCGGGGCGATCAATGTCACAGCGGCCATCCTTGATGCTGTTGACAAATCATTGAATTTTATTGATTGACATAATTTTGAGAACATTTCTACTCGCATTTCTATTAGAAATCCTTCAGCAATCTTAGAAAAAAAAATCCTTATGAAGCTGACATATTGACAAATGTTTGTATTGAATCAGCATTTGGAACATTGGAAACTTAAACAGCTTTGAGTTTTAATTCTACAATCACAATGATTAAAAAATGAAAGATTAAAATATCATTTTAATCAACAAAGAATACAACAAAACAAGAAAGGACTGTCAAAAGGAGATCAAGTTCCTAAAAATAATAATCCAGTTCATGAAAATAATCAACAAGTTTGAGTTTTTAAAATTTGTTCATGGCTTGAGGGTATTGTTAGCCTGGCCAGTATTTGTTTTCCATTCCTGATTGTCCTGGAGAAGGTGGCTGTCAGCTGTCCTTTAAACTACTGGTGTCCATGGTGCGAAAGGAACCCAGAATGCTGTAGGGAATGAGCTCCAGATTTTCCATCCAGTTGCACTGGAAGAATGGTGATATTGTTTCAAGAGACTTGGAGGGAAACATTCTGAGGGTGGTGGTGGGGAGTGTGGTGTTGATGTTCCCATTTATTTGCTGCTCTTGTCCTTCAAAATGGCGGTTGCAGGTTTTGAGTGTGCTTTGTTGGAGGAATCTTGGTAAGTTACTGCAGTGCATAACGTAGATGGCACACACTGCTGCTGCTGTACATTGGTGGTGAAAGGAGTGAATGTAGAAGGTGGTGGATGATATTCCTGAGGAAGGGCTTATGCCCAAAACATCGATTCTCCTGCTCCTCGGATGCTGCCTGGCCTGCTGTGTTTTTCCAGCACCACATTTTTCAACTCTGGTCTCCAGCATCTGCAGTCCTCACTTTCTCCGTGGTGGGTGATATGCCAATCATGTGGATGTTGATGGTGGCAGATTCAGTAATGCCTTGAATGTCAAGGTATGAAGATTTGATTTTCTCTTATTGAAGATAGTCAGTGCCTGGAAATTGTGTGGCATGAATGTTCCTTGCCACTTATCATCCCAGGTTTGGATATTGTCTGTGTCTTGCTACATATAGAAACAGACAGCTTCAGTATCTGATTCGTTGTCTATGGTGTTGGACATTGTGCAGTAATCAGTGAACTTCTCTATTCTGACCTTCCTGAGAGAAGCTTATTGATGAAACTGAGAAAGGTATTTAACGCTAGGGCATTATCCTGAGGAATTCTTGCCCAGAGGTCGTTGGCTGAGGTGATTGACCTCCAAAAATCATAACAATTCTTCATTGTTCGAGGTGTTGCTCCAACCAGCAGAGGGTTCTCCCCTGATTCCCAGTAATTCCAGTTTTGCCATGGCTACTTAATGCTTGGTCAACTGCTGCCTTGATGATGAGTGACTTTCACCTGACCTGTACTGAGCTTTCTACTAGAAAAACAGAAGCTATCATATCCATGTGATAGATCAGCAAATTGGCAAAAACGGAAAGCAAAATTCCACTTAAAGGCGAAGCTTACTGAGATATTAAAAACCAAAACAACGGCCGATGCTGTAAATCAGAAACTAAAACAGAAGTTGCTGGAAAAGCTCAGCAGGTCTAGCAACATCTGTGAAGAGAAATCAGAATGAACGCATTGGGTCACTTTTCTCAGAAGGGTGACTGGACTTGAAATGTTAACTTTGATTTCTCTTCACGATGCTGCCAGACCTGCTGAGCTTTTCCAGCAATTTCTGTTTTTGTTTACTAGAATAATGCCTGGATAGGAATGTATTAGCTATAAGGAAAGGTCGGACAAACTTGGATTGCTTTCACTTAAGCTTTGGAGGCTGAGTGCGGGGTGGTGGGGGGGGGGGGGGGGAGGTGGTGCCGTTCGCGACCTGATGTAAAATTATGATGGGCAAGGATAGGGTGAATAGAGTCTTTTTTCCGAGAGTATAAATGTCAAGTACTAGAGGTTATAGGTTTAAGATGAGAGGGGAAACCTTTTACACAGAGATTAGTAGTTGCCTGGGACACAGACCCAGGATTGGTGGTAGAAACAGATACAATAGCAAAGTTTAAGAGGCATTTAGACAGACAAATGCACAGGCAGGGAGTGGACTGATATGTACCACGTGCAGGCAGATGGAATTAGTTTAGAATAGCAACATGGTTAGCACAGACATGATGGGCTGAAGGATCCGTACCTGTGCTGTACTATTCTGTATTCTACGTTCTAACTCCTAAGATTTCAAACATCTTCAAGATTAGACATCAAATCAAATGAGGCCCTGTCATGACAGGGGCTGCTTTCAGCACAGTCAACCTATTTTCACCTACTTATGGTCCCATAATCAGCTTTTCTTCCTTCCTGGCTTACTATCAACCATGGCCTTAGCTACCTGACTCTTCCTCTCTCTGGGCTCAGTCTCCACTAATCCACTCACTTCTTTTTCCCTCTATCATTTGTTATCAACATATATACCGCCTTTTCCTAATTACTATCAGTTCTGAAGAAGGGTCATTGGACTCAAAACATTAACTCCACTTTCTCCCTACAGATGCTGTCAGCTCAGCTAAGTTCCTCTAGCAGTTTCTGTTTTTGTTTCAGATCTTCAGCATCCACAGCTTGTTGTTTTATTAAATCAAATGAGGTACAGGCTAGCACCCTTCTCTACTATTTGAGTAGAATACCAGACAATAATGATACAAAGACAAGTGGAGAGACAGGAAGTGTTGAGGAACCGGCAGGCTGCAGAGGAAATGGTCAGGCTAGGAGACTGAACAAAGAAGTGGCAGATGGAACACAATGTGGGAAACTGTGAGGTTATGCACTTTGATAGGAAGAATAAAGGTGTAGACTATTTTATAAATGGGGAAGGCTTCAGAAATCTGAAACATAAAGGGACTTAGGAGTTCTAGTTCAGGATTCTCTTAAGATTGACATGATGGTTCAGGTGGCATTTAGAAAGTCAAATACAACATTAGCATTGATTTTGAAGGCTAGAACACAAGAACAGGGATGTACTACTGAAGCAGTATAAGGATCTGGTCAGGCCACATTTGGAATATAATGAGCAGTTTTGGGTTCCGTGTCTAAGGAAGCCTTGGATGGGCGCCAGAGGAAGTTCAAAAGAATGATCCCGGGAATGAAGGGCTTGTCATAGGAGTAGCAGTTGAGGGGTCTGAGTCTGAACTCAATGGAGCTTAGAAGGATAAAGGGGGATCTCATTGAAACTTACAAAATACTGAGTGGACGTGGACAAGATGTTTCCACCAGTTGGAGAGACTAACACCCAGGGGAACAGCTTTAGAGTAAAGGCATGACCTTATAGAACTGAGGTGAAGAGTAATTACTTCAGCCAAAGCTCATTGCTGCAGAAGGCTGTGGAGGCCACCTCATTGACTGTCTTTAACACAGATATACATTCTTGATTAGTAAGGGGATCAAAGGAGCAGGCAGGAGAATAGAGTTGAGAAACATGTGAGCCATGATCGAACCTTTTCACAGCAGAGAACGGCGGGAGCTGGGCGGAAGTAAAGTCGGAGCGCAAATCCAGTCGGGAAGGTAAGTGATTGCTATTAGAGTGGGTGTGTTCTAGACCTACAAAGTAGGGCCTCCCCCCCCACCCTCCTCCTTTAACCTAAATTAAAAGTCCACAGACTTGCCCCAAAAAGAGGGTCCAAGGAAGTTCCTGTGGATTGAAGAGTGAGGCTTTAGCTCAGGAGTCTTTGACAAGGAGGCTGAATGAAGTGATTATGCCACAGTTGAAGAGGGTGAAGACATGACTGCCAAGCTGGTTCAGTGTGCTACGTGCTTGATGTGGGAGGTCAACGACTCTGGTGTGTCTGGCTCGTATAAGTGTGGAAAGTGTGTGCACATTCAGCTACTGACAGAGCATATTGCAGCACTGATGAAAGAACTCGAGGACCTTAGATACATCCGAGAGAACGAGATCTTTCTGGACAAGACCTTCAGCGAGGTTATTACATCTACTATGCCAGAAGAGAGCAGAAGATGAGGAAGGCAGGGAGAAGACAGGTGCAAGAGACCCCGGGGGAAGTACCTGTCAGGAACAAGTTGAATCTTTTGGAAACAGTAGAGACAGATGACACTGCCAGTCCGCGAGGCGGCCAGGTCTGTCAATCAAAAGTTGGCGTGGAGGCAGAGCGGAAGAGTCGGACATCGCACAGAGCCGTGGTAATAGGGGACTCCATCGTGAGAGGAACTGACCGGGGTTTTTGTGGCAGCAGGCGGGACTTAAGGATGGTGTGTTGCCTTCCTGGTGCCAGGGTTAAAGACATCGCAGACAGAGTGCAGGAAATCCTCAAGGACGAAGGTGAAGAGCCAGAGGTAGTGGTACATGTCGGCACAAATGATGTTGGGAAGAAGAGGAGGAACATACTACAATGGGACTTTGGAGAACGAGGAAGAAGGCTGAAAAGCAGGAGTTCCAGGCTGGTTATCTCCGGTTTGCTTCCAGTTCCTTGGGCTGGTGAGGCCAGAAACAGATAATGGACTTGAATGTGTGGCTGGGGACCTGGTGCAAGAAGCAAGGATTTAAATTCTTGGATCACTGGGGTATATTTTGCGGTAAGCATAAATTATATAAGAGAGATAGTTTGCACCTTAATAGGTTAGGGACCTGCATTCTGGCAGGCAGGTTTGCTACTGCAACACAGCTACGTTTAAACTAAGTAGCGGGGGGGAGGGGACAAACTGGATGTTTAAGAAGGAAATTGAAGGGAAAGTTAGAACAAGGGAAGTCAAGAAAGATAACTGTATCAATAAGGCAGAAAACTCAGAAAGGGATCATGCTGTAAGGTTGAGTGAAATAGGAGTTGATGGGAAGGGTGAGGGCAGTAACAAATTAAAAATACTATACATGAATGCACGAAGCATTAGAGATAAGATGGATGAGCTTGAGGCCCTTTTGGAAATTGGCAGATACGATATTGTGGGGATAACTGAGACATGGCTTCAAGTGGACAGGGCCTGGGAAATGAATATTCAAGGCTACACGTGCTTTCGTAAGGACAGACTGACGATCAGAGGGGGTGGGGTGGCCATGTTGGTAAGGGATAATATTCAGTCCCTTCTGCGGGGGGACCTAAATCAGGGGATGCAGAGTCAGTGTGGATAGAGCTGAGAAATACTAAGGGTAAAAAGACCCTCTTGGGAATTATCTACAGGCCCCAAACAGTAGTCTGGATGTCGGATTTAAGTTGAATCAGGAGCTGAAATTGGCCTGTCGCAAAGATGTTACTGCAGTTGTTATGGGGGATTTCAACATGCAGGTAGACTGGGAGAATCAGGATGGTATTGGACCTCAAGAAAGAGACTTTGTGGAGTGCCTCCGAGATGGATTCTTAGAACAGCTGGTGCTGGTGCATACCAGGGAGAAGGCAATTCTGGATCTGGTATTGTGTAACGAACCAGAATTGATCAGAGACCTCGAAGTGAAGGAGCCATTGGGAAGTAGTGACCATAATACAATAAGCTTCAATCTGCAATTTGAGAGGGAGAGGGTACAATCGGAAGTGACAATATTTCTGTTGAATAAAGGGAACTATGGAGCTATGAGGGAGGAACTGGCCAAAGTTCAATGGTGCAATACCTTAGCAGGGATGACAGTGGAGGAACAATGGTGGATATTTTTGTGTATAATGCAGAAGATGCAGGATCAGTTCATTCCAAAAAGATCCTAGGAGGAGGCATGGGATGCCGTGGCTGACGAGGGAAGTTAAGAAAAATATAAAGTTAAAAGAGAAAATGTATAACATAGCAAAGATAGGTGGGAAAATGGAGGACTGGGAAGCTTTTAAAGAACAATAGAGGATTACTAAGAAGGAAATACGCAGAGAAAAAATGAGGTACGAAGGTAAACTGGCCAAAAATATAAAGGAGGATAGTAAAAGCTTTTTTAGATATGTGAAAGGCAAAAAAATGGTTAAGACTAAAATTGGGCCCATGAAGACAGAAACAGGGGAATATATTATGAGGAACAAAGAAATGGCAGAAGAAATGAATTGTTAATTCAGATCTGTGTTCACTGGGGAAGACACAAGCAATCTCCCTGAGGTAACAGTGGCTGAAGGACCTGCACTTAAGGGAATTTATATTTGCCAGGAATTGGTGTTGGAGAGACTGTTAGGTCTGAAGGTTGATAAGTCCCTGGGGCCTGATGGTCTACATCCCAGGGTACTGAAGGAGGTGGCTCAGGAAATCGTGGATGTGTTGGTGATTATTTTCCAGAGTTTGATAGATTCGGGATCAGTTCTTGCGGATTGGAGGATGGCTAATGTTGTACCACTTTTTAAGAAAGGTGGGAGAGAGAAAGCAGGAAATTATAGGCCAGTTAGTCCGACCTCAGTGGTGGGAAAGATGCTGGAGTCTATTATAAAGGATGAAATTATGACACATCTGGACAGTAGTAACAGGATAGGTCAGAGTCAGCATGGATTTATGAAGGGGAAATCATGCTTGACTAATCTTCTAGAATTTTTTGAGGATGTAACTCTGAAGATGGACGAGGGAGATTCAGTAGATGGACTTTCAGAAAGCTTTTGATAAAGTCCCACATAGGCGGTTAGTGAGCAAAGTTAGGGTGCATGGTATTGGGGGCAAAGTACTAACTTGGATTGAAAGTTGGTTGGCTGACAGGAAACAAAGAGTAGTGATAAACGACTCCATTTCAGACTGGCGGGCAGTGGCAGTGGGGTACCGCAGGGATCAGTGCTGGGACCGCAGCTTTTTACAATATATATTAATGATATAGAAGATGGTATTAGTAATAAAGTTAGCAAATTTGCTGATGATGCTAAGCTGGGTGGCAGGGTGAAATGTGAGGAGGATGTTAGGAGATTACAGGGTGACCTGGACAGGTTAGGTGAGTGGTCAGATGCATGGCAGATGCAGTTTAATGTGGATAAATGTATGCTTATCCACTTTGGTGGCAAGAACAGGAAGGCAGATTATTACCTAAATGGAATCAATTTAGGTAAAGGGGCAGTACAAAGAGATCTGGGTGTTCTTGTACACCAGTCAATGAAGGTAAGCATGCAGGTACAGCAGGTAGTGAAGAAGGCTAATAGTATGCTGGCCTTCATAACAAGAGGGATTGAGTATAGAAGCAAAGAGGTTCTTCTGCAGCTGTACAGGGCCCTGGTGAGACCACACCTGGAGCATTGTGTGCCGTTCTGGTCTCCAAATTTGAGGAAAGACATACTGGCTATTGAGGGAGTGCAGCGTAGGTTTACGAGGTCAATTCCTGGAATGGCGGGACTACCTTATGCTGAAAGACTGGAGCGACTGGGCTTGTATACCCTTGAGTTTAGATGACTGAGAGGGGATCTGATTGAGACATATAAGATTATTAAAGGATTGGACACTCTGGAGGCAGGAAACATGTTTCCGCTGATGGGTGAGTGCCGAACCAGAGGACACAGCTTAAAAATATGGGGTAGACCATTTAGGACAGAGATGAGGAGAAACTTCTTCACCCAGAGAGTGGTGGCTGTGAAGAATGCTCTGCCCCAGAGGGCAGTGGAGGCCCAGTGTCTGGATTCATTTAAGAAAGAGTTAGATCGAGCTCTCAAGGATAGTGGAATCAAGGGTTATGGAGATAAGGCAGGAACAGGATACTGATTAAGGATGATCAGCCATGATCATATTGAATGGTGGTGCAGGCTCGAAGGGCAGAATGGCCTACTCCTGCACATATTGGCTATTGTCTATTATCTATTGAATGGTGAAACAGACTCAATGGGCTGAATGGCCTAATTGTGCCCTTATACCTTATGGTCTTATGGTCATATGTTACGTAGAGAATAGATTGATGAGAAGCTAAAGGAGAATAGGAATTGGTGGAGAAATTGAATCAGTACTTTGCTTCAGTTTTTCAGTAGAAGACCCTACCTAATAGCATTCAAGAAATGCCAGCAATCAAATGTCAAAATGGGGAGAGGAAATAAATACCATAACTTTCACTAGAAAAAGTACTAGGAAATTTAATGGGGCTAAAGGCCAATACGTCCCCTGAATCTGACAAGTTGCATCTTACGATATTAAAGGAAGGAGCTAAGAGGTAACAAATGCATGACTACTAATCCTCCAAGAATCCTTAGAGTCTGGAAAAGTCAACAAACTGCCAATGCAACACCCCTATTCAAAAATAAAGGAAGGAAACAAAAAAACAGAATGATAGGCCAGTTAACTTAACATTTGTCATTGAGAAGGTGTTAGAGTACATTATAAATGATGTAATCAAGCAAAGTCAGAATGGCTACATGTAGAGGAAATCATGCCTGACCAATTTATTACTATTCTTTGAGGAGGTAACAGGCAGGATAGATAAAGGAGAAGCAGTGGATTTAATAAAGTTGAATCACTGCAAGTAAGCCTATTTGATAAGCTAAAGGCCCGTGGTGTTGGATATGAGGGGCATTTTCAGGTTGATAATCTGTAACTAGTAGAGTGTCACAGGGATCAGTGCTGGGGCCACAATTATTTACAATATATTAATGACTTGGATATGGGGAATTAATCTACCATCACTAAGTTTGCAGGAGACAAAAATTGATGGGAAGGTAAGTGGTGAGGGTGGTACACTGATGCTGTAAAAAAAAAGTAAACCTGGGTAACTCATTTGAGAATGCACATAGATTTTAACCAATCTTTATGATGGGAGGGATTAGCTTGGGGAAGGCTTGCTGAATGTTGGGAAGTGCTTAAAGACCCTGGAATAACCTTGCAATTATGACACAGAGGTGCTCCTCACTGGACATAAGTCTCAAATTATTGCCATGCCTCATTCAAATCATCTTGTGCTTAGTGGATGACTCCAGAATGCTAATGATCTGGATTCTACTGATGATGGTGCTTTAGAAAATTGGGTGAGATGACAGGCTTTTTCTTGTTAGAAATGTTCATTAGCTACAATTATTAGACATAAAGGTTAACTTGTGTTTCCTGAATGTTTTTTGTCAGCTGTAGCTTAACTGTTATCCAGATCTCGCTGTGAGTTGGCAAGTACTGCTTCACTATCAGAGGAGTGATAGATGGAACTGGACACAGTAAAATCACCAGTAAACATTTCACGTTTGACTCTACAATGAAGGCAAGATCATTAATGAAGCATGAATTGTGCATTCATATAGACTCCTTGACATTGTGTGCGGTCTTCGTCTCCTTATCTGAGGAAGGATGTCCTGGCTTTGGAGGAACTGCAATGAGGGTTTTTCTAAACTGACGCCTGGGATGGTAGGACTGAGGTACAAAGTTAAAAATTAAACAACACCAGGTTATAGTCCAATGTGTTTAATTGGAAGCACTAACTTTCAGAGTGTTGCTCCTTCATCACGTGGTTGTTTCCAAAAGCTGGTGTTTCTAATTAAACCTGTTGGACTTTAACCTGGTGTTGTGTGATTTTGAAGTTTGTACACCCCAGTCCAATACCGGCATCTCCAAATTGTGAGGACTGAGGTAGGAAGAGAGATTGGATTGGTTAGGACTGTATTCACTGGCCTTTAAAAAATGAAGGGGGGAATCTCACAGAAATGTATAAAATTCTAACAGGGCTACACTGGGTAAACACAGACTAATAAGCTAGGAGTCCAAAACTGGGGATCGCAGATTAAGGATATGGGGTAGATCATTTAGGACTGAGATGGTGAAATTTCTTTGCACATAGAGTGGTGAGCCCATTGAATTCTCTGCCACAGAAAATGGTTGAGACCAACACACGGCATGTTTGCAAGAAGGAGGTAGACATAGTTCTTAGGGCTAAAGAGATGGAAGCATATGAAGAGAAAGTGGGAACTAAATTTGGTGATCAGCCATGAGCATATCAAATGTGGAGCAGATGCAAAGAGCTGAATGACCTACTCTCATTGCTGTTTCTATTTTTCCTTTTTCACGAAATTGGTTTGGCATTTCTGTTTTGAAAGTAATGTGCAGCATCCAGGACAAGGGCAGCAGATTCATTTGGATACACCAACTGCAAATTCCCCTCCAAGCCACTTACCTTCCTGACTTGGAAACATATTGCCATTTCTTCAATATCACTATGTGAACATCTTGGCACCTCCTGTCTAAAGGCATTGAGACTGTACCTACACCAAATGGACTACAGTGGTTTAGAAGGAGGCTAACCACTATTTTCTCAAGGGCAATTAGGGATGGGCAATACATATTGCCCAGCCAGCAAGACCCACATCCCATGAATGAATGTTTAAAAATGGAGTTAGGCAAGATGGTACAAACTGCTCTTATGCCTGGTTTCTCAAGATTTCAGGTTCTTTTTAGATTAGATTACTTACAGTGTGGAAACAGGCCCTTTGGCCCAACAAGTCCACACTGGCCCGCTGAAGTGCAACTCACCCAAACCCATTCCCGTACAATTACCCCTTCACCTAACACTACGGGCAATTTAGCATGGCCAATTCACCTAACCTGCACATTTTTGGACTGTGGGAATCTTTCAAGAGATCTTTCAAGAGATGTAGAAAATATATTTTAAAAAAACTAAAATCTAGCTCTTTTAGAACTTGAGCATATTTTCCATCTATGATGTCAAAAGTAGATGCCAGCTTCATTGCTGCAAAAAGCAAATTGTTTTGACATGTACCAACATTACTGCAGCACTAAACTACTATCATCCTCTTAAGTCAATATCTCTTTTCCTTTCATGGTACTAATGCTTATCTATTAACAGGACAAAGCTGAAGACATCCTGTGCTGCCACTGTTCTCCCTTTTACATTTCTTTCTCCGGAAAAATATCCTCTATCTACAAGCTTTTACTTTAACATTTGGTCACGGTGGTTATCTAGGAGCCATCACAATATACTGTGCTCCCAGCACTTTATGCAATAAAGTGAGCCAGTGAATTTGTATGCAGCTCCTGAAATCAAACCCCACTGCGTTGCACAAGCTGTGGTGACTTCAGCAGGCTCTGTGAGCTTCGAGTATTGAGCATGTGTGAATGTTTATACTCAATGCCACAAGGCCATGTTTGCCTAGAGCTGATAGCATGCAACAGCATATTTACGATATAGAATTGTGGAAGTTTACAGCACAAAAACTGATTGTTTGGTTCATCAAGTTAATATAAATGTTTTCTCCATGAGCTACAAGCTTAATCATACATTCTTACTCATTCCACAAACCTTCAGTACATTTTTGGTATGCTGCACTTTCAAGGAACTATTTAACCGCCTTTTGAAAATACAAATACGCTCTGTATGAACAACAGTGGCACTGAATTTGACATTTTAATTACCCTCTGTAGCTTTCCATTTGAGCCTCTGGTTGAGTTCTATTTAAGTGGAGCAGGATTTCTGCCTGAGCCAAGATACCTCCTGACGTTGGCTGTATTTCAGAACTTGGAGTACTTCCTGGAAAATGGCTTCCAGCATCTACAAGGTTTAGCTACCAATTTGGCACTTCACAATGTCCTGACAATAGGTATTTGTTCAACCAAACCAATCATGAAAGGACAGATGTTTGAGGAGGGTGTACTCTTCGTAAGCTCCCTAATTAGTGTAACAGGATAGGATAGCAAGATTTTTTTCTTGATTGTCCTCCACAGTACTTTTGGCAGACAAACATTAAAAAAAAATTTGATTGGACACATAAACATAGATCTTCTACTGACCATATGGCAGATGAATGTCATGAAATCAAGAAGGAATTTCTTACCAAATGATAATGAGAACAGTCTGAAAAACGGACCATTGTCAGAAGGAAAACTAGGTTCTAGTAACAACTGCCACTAAATTGTTATGAAAATCGACTTGTTCTGATAACTTGTAGTGACATTTTTTCAGGGCCAAGCCTTCTTGAATTGGAGTAATGCCAAATGATAGGCTGAATTAGAAGCATTATATGATCTCTGTCTGCTGATACAAAGCAGTTTCATGAGTAATGTGCAGGAAGTCACAGTTGCATTCTGCTGTATAAATGGTACTAAATTAATGTGTGCGGTGTTTACAGATTTGTTTCGGGTCCATATAGTACCTCCATGCCAGAATGATGGTTGCCTTTAGTTGAGAAAATGGCCGCAGAGCCAAGGGATATGAGACTGTTTCATTTGTAGTTATGGAGAGGCTGTAAATAAATAAACAAGAGGTAATTACACAAAGACCTTTTGTTTCTACAAGCTATTTAAATTTGTTAAAACAAAACCAATTCTAAAATAGCTTGCACTGCTAAACGACATTGTGTTGCCAAATGGATAGTAAAGAAGCCAAAGCTCTAAATGTAATTATAATTGTGATGGCAGCACCAGGTGCTGCTGCACTGATACTTGTCTTACTCTCTCCATAGCAACTGCAGCAGTCTGCAAACATCCTGTGCTATCACCATTAAAAAGAGACAATATAATGTTTTGGTTGAATGCCACACAACTGCTGACTTGCAACAGAGCAATAATAAAAAAGAAATCAGCCTCTTGTCTTTAGTAGGGAATGAGTTAAAGCTGTCAATAAGAGCAAAGTTTGTTGGGGGTGTTGGTGGAGGGGACGGGATGATTAATTTTCTGGTAAATCTTACAACATGTTTTGTCTTTAAAGGACAACTGTCTTCAGTGCTAAACGATCATAATAGAATAAACAGTCTGCAGCAGCAAGATTATTCAAATGTAGTGATTCTTATCCCCTTTCAATTATAAATTGTCATTACTGCACCAATAGGTCTCTAAATGATAAAATATTTTTGATTCCATGGCTATCTATCAGGTTGTAATGGTCTCATACGAAATGACAAAACACTTATCAACTGTGCATTTAAATGTTTAATGAACTCTTAACAGCTGGTGCAGTTTGGACCCAATTGATAACAAATGGGTCCATAGGGTAGCAGAAATCACTAGCTTTAATGTCTGTGGAGAGACCTTTGAAGTGCCAATGAAGCACACAGGATTTTTATTAAAATAGCTCTAATGCAGTCCTGTCATTTATCCAAGGATCACCTTCACTGGTGTATCAGAGAACAAATGTACTGAAATTCTGAGCAATAAAACTGATACAATGTAACAATACTACAGTATACTTGCAGGGTGAAGGAATAAGGAGAGATTGATATTTTGACGACGAGAGGTTAAGAAAATGTAGAAAACCAATCATATTTGAAACATACTGGAACTCCGAGTTGAGGTATAACTGGACATTTTGGACCACTATGTATCATTTGTAAGTCTTACTAGTTTTGCCTACTGTGAGTGCTCCATTTGATCAGTAGAATTTTTTTTCACTGGATACCCAATGAACTATTTGTCTTCACTGTGAATTTTATATGCAGATACACAGTCATATTTGGATTGGTGACTGTAATACCACTAGGGAACTTTGGCGTAATGAATGCTTTGAAGTAAACTCATCTTTCAGGAGTTTAAATTCACATGAGAGTAGGCCTGGGAGATATAGATTAAAATGCAAGTAGCCATGTCTAAGCCAGGAATCTGCTGACAATGTATGATAATAAAATATACAATTATTGTTCTTACTTATTGCTGCTGTATGAATTATTTTCTTTGAACTGAGCAGGTATCATTGTCAGATTAAACTGGTAGATATTACTTATGGATGAAGGTAGTAAACTTGACTGAAAACTGACATGAAAGTAACAGTAGAAGAAGAAAAATCAGAATGCTGACAATCTCAATGTAAATTCCAAACAATCTTACCTCATTCAACCAAGACAACTAATATGAGGATAGGAGTTAAGAGTCAAAATGTCATATAGCATGGAAACAAGCCCTTCAATCCAACTCATCCATACTGACCAAGTTTCCCAAACTAAACTAATCCCCCTCACTGTGTTTAGCCCATATCCCTTGATACCTTTCCTATTCACGTGCCTGTCCAAATGTCTTTTGAATGTTGTAACGTACCTGCATCCACCACGTCTTTTGGCGGCTCATTCCATACACGAATGTTAGCTCTCAGGTCCCTTTTAAATCTTTCTCCTCTCACCTCATAAATTTGCTCCATGGTTTTACACTCACCCACCTAGGGAAATACACCTTCTCTATTCACCCTATCATGTTTTTATAAACCTGTATTAGTCACCTCTCAACCTCCTACACTCCGTGAAAAAAGTTCAAGCCTTTCTTCAATGTATGATTCTCTGATTCTATCCAGCCCGTCCTCATAACTCAAACCCTGCAGTCCTGGAAACATCCTCATAAATCTTTTCTGAACCATTTCCGATTTAATGATATCCTTCCTTTTGCAGGGTGACCAGAACTGTACACAGTACCCCAAAAGTGGCCTGTACAACATTGACATAATGTACTAACACCTATACTCAATGCTCTGAGCAATGAAGGCATGCTAAATGCCTTCATAACTACCCTACCTGTGAAGCAAATTTCAAAGAACTACAGACCTGATCCCCTACATCTCTCTGTTTGACAACACTACCCAGGGCCCTACCATTAAAAGTATAACTCCTGCCCTTGTTTGTTTTACCAAAATGCAATACCCTGCATTTATCCAAAGTGAACACTTTCTGCCACTGTTCAGGCCATTGGCCCAATTGATCAAGATCCCTTTGTACTCTTAGGTAGCCTTCTTTATTGTCGACTATGCCATCTGCCTATGTATTACTAACCATGCCTCCTAAATTCTTATACAAGTTGTTTATATAAATTCCAGACAAAGATGGACCCAGCACCAATCCCTGTGGAATACTGCTGGTCACAGGCCTCCAGTCTGAAAACAACTGTCCACCACCACTCTCTATCTCTTACCATTAAGCCAATTTTGTAATCAGTTGGCAAGCTCTCCCTGAATCTGATATGATCTAACTTTACTAATCAGTTTATCATGGAGAACCTTATCAAAGGCTTTACTAAAGTCCATGTAGATAACATCTACTGCTCTGCACTCCTCAATCTTTTTAGTTATGTCCTCAAAAAATGTAATCAAGTTTGTGAGACATGATTTCCCACGCACAAAGCCATGCTGACTATCCCTAATCAGTCCTTCCCTCTACAAAGTCATGTAAACCCTATCTGTCAGAACCTCTTCCAACAATTGACCCATCACTGATGTCAGACTCACAGGTCTATAGTACCCCAGCTTCTCCTTACAACCTTACAACCTTTCTTAAATAAAGGCACATTAGCCACCCTTCACTCCTCTGGCACCTCATTTTTGGTTGCAGATGATACAAATATCTCTGCTAGGAGCCCTGCAATTTCTTTTATTACTTCCCACATCATCCTTGGATCAGGCCCCAGAGGTATATCCGCTATTAAGTTTTTCAAGACCTCCAGCACTTGCTATTCTGTAATGTGGACTGTTTTCAAGACATCAATTTTTATTTACCCTCATTTCCTAGACTTCATATCCTTCTCTACAGTAAAAAATTAATGCAAGACATACATTTAGTACCTCTCCCATCTCCTGTGGTTCCACACATAGACGATCATGTAGGTTTCACACACCAACAATCATGGTGATGTATAAGGGGCCCTATCCTCTCCCTAGTTGCTCTTTTGCTCTTAATGAACTTGCAGAATCTCTTTTGGTTAGCCTTAATCTTATCTGCCATGGCTATCTTGTAATCCCCTATTTGCCCTCCTGATTTCTTCTTAAGCGTGTCCCCACACCCCCTATAGTTTTCAAGAGATTCACTTTATCAGTACCTAATATTTGAGTCCTTACTATTTGGATTATTTAATTTTATAATATTATGTAAAGATAAGCTAATTCATTTGGTACTTAATCATATTTGTTGCTATGCAAGTTTAATTTACTTGTCTTGACTTTTGCAACGCTCACCTGGTCAAACTCTCACATTTTATCATCTGCAAACAGGAGATTAGCAAAAGCTCTGCTGCCTAAATTCTTACTTGCCTGTTTATCCATTAATCCTGTTCTCACTGGCTTGTATTGGCTCCCAGTCAAGTGACACCAAAATTCTAAAATCCTGATTCTTGTTATCAAATCCTACAATAGCCCAGCTCTCGCTCCCTAACTGTATTGTGGTTGTACCTGCACCAAATGGATTGCAGCAGTTCAAGAAGACATACTACCAAGTGCAATTAAGGCTGGGCAATTAGTACCCGCTCAGCCAGTGAAGCCCACATCCTATGAATGAATAACAGACAATCCAGCTGCAAATCACTCACATTATTGATGATTCTGCCTTTGGCTTCACAGCTCCAAAGCTTTGGAATTCTCTTTTTAAACTCTCTATCTTCCTACTCCCCACTTTTTTCTCCCTTAACCTGTTCTTTGAAATTTACTCTTTGAACTAACCTTAAGGCCATCTGCCTTGGTATCACTGCACGTGGATAGATGTCAAATTCTGCTTTGTAGCTTCCCTTCCAAGAGCCTTGGGATGTCTTTTCATGTTAAAAGTGTATAAATGTAATTTGCTGTTTGCCTGTTGATGAAATATATAAATAATCAGTTCAGGTCACAGAGAGATACTATTTCTACCGCTCAGGTTTTACTATCACAGAACATGTGGAGGTTCTGAAGAAGGGTTACTGGACCCAAAATGTGAACTCTGATTTCTCTCCATAGGTGCTGCCATACCTGCTGACCTTTTCCAGCAACATCTGGTTTTGTATGCTATCACACAATTAATGTTTGGGAATTTAAATCCACCGACATAAAGATAAATTTCTTGATAACTAAAATCATTAAACCTCAGAGGGTATCTCTGTGGTTGTGTTATGCCAGGGTATTTCAAGAATTTTCTTGAACAATACTTTGAATTCCTGGCCTGAATTTTGGCTGGTGGGTATTAGACACCAAGCTGGGAACAGCCTTGACTCAGCCAATCTGATAATGGGAGAAAGTGATCTAGATGTTCTAATATGAGTTTTGTGGATGGAGCTGGAGGTTTTGGGCAGTTGTTAGCAGAAGGCAGATCAACTGCTTTTAGAAAGACTTTGGAGGTAGATGCAGGAACTGCCATTTGCAGAGAAAGACCATTAAAAAAATCAAAAATTTCCCTCCAAGCCTAACCTCTCACATCCTCTCAACCCATCACACACTCCCCTTGCCCTATTCTTGCCAACTCAAAACCTCAGAACTGAAGCCAGTCAAACCTTTGCCAATGTAAACTCCTCTACCCACCTTCATGGCCCTTTACAGCTCCAATGTCACTTCACCATAGACTCTACAAACTAACTCATACCACTTCACCAATCACCCTTTATATTTACATCCTCAATTCAATTTCACCCAGTATCCACAATAAAAAACATTTCATAAGTCATGTTGAGATGTTCTAAGTGCCTTTTGATGAATTCACATTTTAAACAATACCATGTTGCAATATAGAACAAAGAACCACCAATAGCAGTGAGAACAAATGAAATCTTGGAAAGATCATGAAATTATACCATACGGATAAGAGTGAAAAAGCACAAAAACTGCAAGCACACTGCTAAGTGTATATTACACACTCCCAAACAGTCAGGGAGACATAGAGGGTCAAATATGTCATCAAGTTTCAGAGAAGTAGATGAATTGTAAAATAAAGAACAGCAGATGCTGAAAATCTGAAATAAAAACAGAAATTGCTGGAGAAACTCAATAGATCTTACAGTATCTGTAGAGATAAAATAGAGTTAACAGTTCTGAAGAAGGGTCACTGGACTCGAAAAGTTAAAGTTAACTTTTTCCCTCTTTCCATGGAGAAACCAGCTGAATTTCTCCAGCAATTTCTATTTTTGTAATAGAACAAGAAGGCCATAATAGCGGAGGATTTTAACTACCCTAATACTGAGATAGTTACAGTGTGTGAGGCAGAGGAGAGAACAAAACACTTGCATTGAATCCAGGACAACCTTTTTTGGCCAGTATGAAGAAAGCCCAACAAGAAAGGGGGCAGTTCTGGGCAAAATATTCAGAAATGACCCCCCGGCCAGTAAAATACCTATCAATGGGGGATCATTTTGGAAATGTGATCATAACTCTAAGGATAAGGATAGACTGGAAATAAAAGTTCTGAGGAAGGGTCACTTGAACCAAGATGATAATTGCTGATTTCTCTCCTCAGATGCTGCCAGACTTGCTGAGTTTTTCCAGCAATTTCCGTTTTTGTTTCTGATCTACAGCATCCACAGTTCTTTCGATTTTAATAAAAGTTCTAAACTGGGGAAAGGCTACTTTAACAAAGTTGGGTCCAAGTTGACTGGAAGCAGCTACTTGTAGCTAGAACTGTGTCAAAGCAGTAGAAGGCATTCAAAGAGGAAACCAAGAATGCAAGGTTGATATGATTGTATAAAGACAAAGGGTGTCACAAAGGATAAAGAAGCCTGGATGTCAGGGGACATAAAGTTTAAGCTTTAGAAAAGAATGTGAAACTTACAGCAGACACTTGGTGCTCAGTGCACCAGAGCCCCAGGAGGAGTACAAAAAGTGTGTGTGTGTGTGTGGGGGGGCGGGGGTTGTATCTTAACAGAGAAACTAGGAAAGAGAATGAAAGCTTCAGAAAACATTGGCAGATAGAATAAAGTAAAACCAGAATGAGAATTTTTAAATATGTAAAGAGCAAGTGGGATATCTAGGAAAAGAACAGGGCCACTGCTCCTTGGATGCTACCTGCACTGCTGTGCTCTTCCAGCACCACTAATCCAGAATCTGGTTTCCAGCATCTGCAGTCATTGTTTTTACCTATTTGAGGTAACCTGTCTCGGGACCCAGAAGACATGGATGGACTCTGCAATGAATACTTTGTGTCACCCAGCACAATGGTAAAGGACCATGTTGGTATTGGCATTGGGATCATGGATTGTGAAACGTTACAATAAGTTAATGCATGTGTGTGTATGTTTGTGTGGGCAGGGGACTCGTCTCTGGTACATTTAACGACCTTAGAACTGGATAAATCTGCAGGCTCAGATGAGATTAATCATAAATTATTCAGGAAAACAAGAGAGGAGATATCAGAGACCCTGGCAATAATTTCTAAATCCTCTCTGGCCACAAATGAGGTGCCAAAGGACTGTTAAAAAAGGGAGGAAGGGATAAACCGGGAAATTAAGCCTAATCAGCCTAACTCAGTGGTGAGGAAGTTGAATGATAGAATTCTGAGAGTCACGGTGGCTCCGTGGTTAGCACTGCTGCCTCACAGCACCAGGGCCCTGGGTTTGATTCCAGCCTTGGGTGACTGTCTGTGTGGAGTTTGCATATTCTCCCTGTGTCTGTGTGAGTTTCCTCCTGCAATCCAAAGATGTGCAGGTCAGGTGAATTGGCCATGTTAAATTGCTCACAGTGTCAGTTGGGGAATTGGGTCTGAGTGGGTTGCTCTTTGGAGGGTCAGTGTGGACTGTTTGGGCCAAATGGCCTATTTCCAAACTGTAGGTAATTTAATCTAATATATTGGCACGTGGAGAGGCACAGATTAATAAGAGATAGTTAGCATGGATTTATTTGGGATAGTCGTGTTTGACGAAATTGAATGAATCTTTTTGAGGAGGGAACCTGGTGCATTGATGAGGGTAATGCACTTGATATGCTCTACATGGATAAAAATCCTTCATAGGAGACTGGTCAAATAAGTAAGAGCACTTGGACCCATGACAAAGTAGTGCATTGGATTCAAAGTTGGTGAGAGGTAGCAAGTTGCGATTGATGATAAAGGGAGTTTTGTGACGAGAAGTCTGTTTTCAAAGGGAATTGACAGGGCTTAGTGACGGGGACTCTTGCTCTTTGTGGTGTGTATTAATGACTTGGACTTAAATATTGGGGGTATGATCAAGAAATTTGCAGATGGCACAAAAATTGGCAGTGTGCTAAATAGTGTGGAAGATAATTGTAAACTGCAGGAGGATATTAAAGGACTGGTCAACTGGATAGAGCGGTAGTCAAATGGAAATTAACCTGGAAAAATGTGAGATTAGAATTTGTAGGGCTGAAAAAACAAGGGATTACACTATAAATGTAGGACCCTGGAAAGTAGTGGAAATTAAAATAACCTTGGTGGGAGTATCCACAGGTGCCTGAAAGTAGGGTAGATACAGATATTAAGAATATGGGTCATTTGCATTTATTAGCCAAGGCATAAAATACAAGAACAATGAGGTTATGCTTGAACTATGATAAAACAGTGATTAAATTACAAATGAAGTCCTACTTGCAGTTCTGGTCACCACATTAGAGGAAGGAAGTGATTGCACGAGATAATGTGCGGAGGAGATTTACCAGGATGCTGCCTGAGCTGGAGGTTTTGAGCTAGAAGGAAAGATTGGATAGGCTGCGGTTGATTTTCTTGAGCAGTGGAGATTGAGGGGGAAGCTGGTGGAGGTGCATAACATTTCGTGGGGCGTAGCTAGAGTGAATAAGAAAGAACATTTTCCATTGGTAGAGGGGTCAAAACCTAGGGGACATAAATTTATATAAAGATGTAGAAACCTCATAAGACAGTTGAGAAAATCTTATTTTCACTCAGAGGGTGATGGCAGTTTGGAAATCAATGCCTGAAAGGGTGCTTGAGTTAGAAACTCCCACAATATTTAAACAGTTTTTGGATATTTACTTGTAATGTCATGCTCATGGCCCTGGAAGCTAAGAGCTAGAAAATGGGATTAGTCAGATGTTTGTTGACCAGCACACACACAATTTGCCACATGGCCTCCTACTCTGCTGTAAACATTCATGAGTTTGAGTGTATGCGGCTCTGAAAAATTATCTTCAGAAATTCTGGTCAAAATATCCCTATATAGTTTTTAAAAGTATATGTCATGAGGGCTGCACCTTTAATCTTGACTCCTGTCTTAGTAGATAGTGAATGATCTGCAGATTTTTTGACCAGAGTTGTATTTTTATTCACCCCTACACAATATCATCATATGGAGTTGAGTTAGACATATTTTCAATCTAGAACAAAGTTAAGAGTATGGGAGGTAGGCAGGAAAATGGAATTAAGGCCACGTGCAAATCAGCCACGACCTTATTGAATAGTAGAGCATGTTTGATAGGCTGAATGACCCACTCCAGCTACTATTTCACATGATCCAAAGTCTTACAATCTTTTATGTAGCTGTACATAAAATAGAGGGGCTGTATATATTAATCAGGAAAATGCAACATGTTATATTCATCCCATCTACCTACTTATTTCGGCAAGGGACCATAACCATTTTTGTGGGAGGCCCAACTTAGCAGGTAACTGGTGAACTGTGAATGCAACTTACTTGCTTGGGGCAATTGATTAGGCCTTTTGCCAAGTTGATAGACCGTCCAACCTGAGATATCTCCACAGAGGCAGGTATCCCACCTCCAAGTCACACTTTATTTACATGTGGACAATCCTTCACACTGATCCAGTTCCCTCAGAGCCAGGTCTTGGAATGAACAGGATACCTGACACTCCTGTACTTACCTGTCCAGAATAACAGCCCCAGTCAGGGAACTTACATTCTATGATGTCCAAAATCAGAAATTGCTGGAAAAACTCAGCACGTCTGGCAGCATCTGTGCAGAGAAATCAGGAAGGGTCACTGGACCCCGCAACATTAACTCTCATTTCACTTCACAGATGCTCCCAAATCTGCTGATTTTCCAGCAGATTTTCCAGTATTTTCCAGCAACTTCTGTTCTTGTTTTTGATTTGCAGTTCTTTTGGTTTTTATTCTTTTGGTCAAAATGGCTGACTTTGTTACAATCACTATACAACCCATGTGCGGCTACGAACTGACAGGGAACATGATCCAAGTGTAAGTACAGGGCCTGGATGTCAGCCAAAGAATTCTCTAACGCAATGAAGAAAATGAACCTTTGGTCTACAATTTAAATATTTTTATTTTAAACCTAATGCTTTTAGAATAGGTTGCAGTTGTTGCTTTAAGGGTTATTCCATAGCAGGGACAGAAATGTATCAAACAGGCATGGGACTCTGATTTAAATGGTTAAATAAAGCTCCTATTCATTTTCAGTCAGGAGTCTGGCTGCTTGCTTCATGATCTATTTGTGAATAATGTCAGATGAGGCTTGAGTAGCCAGCAGGCAGAAGATATTTCAAAGGAATGTTATATTTGGCCCATTTTCCAGTACAGCCATATGAAAATCACCCTTGGTGTGTTTGAAGGTGATTATTCTGTATGATCTATGCTCGCAAAGGATCATTAAAATAGATATGTATGAGATTGTGTCAGAGATGACCTCAACCAGCAAATGTATGATTGGGAGCAGAACACTAATTCATTTCAATTACCAAAAGACATAGATTAAGCCTCTTGAGTCATATTGCCAGGAACTTTCGTAACCCAGATAATCAGGGTTACATCTTCAACATTATTTTCTAATTTGATATATTACTATAAAGCAATCAGCTTTTATGGTGCTGCTTCGTATGAGTCCATTGTGTATAAAATCTTAAATTGTCATATGTTCCTATTATTAATTGCTATACGTTTAGCAGCCAATATTGGGCTAAAATTATGGTTTAAACTTTTAGGCATTGCTGAGATTGGGAATGGATATGGAGAGGTATTAAAAATAGTGGTGCTGGCCAGCCTAACAGTTCCTCAACTTCATTTTACAATGAGCTCATTTTTTCAGAAGCAGGTTGTAAGATGGGTAGAGAGGTGGTGGGGTTTGGGACAGAGTGGATGGTGTTGGGTGGTAGTAGGAATAGCTTGCAGCAGGCCATTTGTCATAAGTGGCTGGCACGCAATGAATTAAAGGCCTAATGAGGTCTATGTCAGAGACCGGATAAGATTTTCCAGTAGGTCTCCAGTTCCTGGTCCAGACAATGATGTAAAACTAATACGGTACTCTTTTTGACCTCAGCATTTTAAAATCTCAAATGTGTTAACGTGAACTGTGATTGTTTTGGGAGAATTAGCACTGTAACTACATGACTATAAAAAGACTTTAATCTCATTAAATGGTGAAGGATACAGAATTCTTTACAAAGACTTCCATTTGGGACAAGCAGAATATCAATTCATAGATCATTTGCAGCTAATGTTCAGTTACTGCACATAAGATATTTTGAATAATTTATTAGGAAATAGCATTAAAACAAACAGAAACATTCATCCAAGAGGCAATTAGGCACTCAAATCGGTGTTGTTTAATAGGATTTTGATGCTCACCAAACTTTATTTTTGCTGGGAAGTGGTTGCCACAAGCAAGCCTCTGTTTTCTTTTCCCTTGGCCCTAATGCTCCTGAACTGAATAGCTTGATAGATCATTTCTGAGGACAGTTAAGAGTCAAGACATTGTTTATGGGTTTCAAGTCATATCTTGGCCAGCTCAGGTAAGGACAGCAGATTTCTTTACTATACATCACATTAGTAAACCTCACAGGCTGTTACAGCGGTCACAATTGAAACAAACTTTTAATTCTGAAGTTTTCCTTTTATTCATTGAATTTAAATTTCTGCCAACTGCCATGGTGGTGTTTGAACCTACATCCCCACAACTTTAGCCTGAGGCTTCTCTATTACTAATCCAGTGTTATTACAAATTGGCAGATAGATTCAGAGTCTGTAGCTATAATAGGACAGCTGAGCTAGGAGAATGGCAAGTTCTGGAGCACAAGTCTTCAGTATAATCATGGAATATTATTTTATTTGTTTACAGGATGTGGACCCCACTGGCGAGACCAGCATTTAATGCACACCCCTAATTGCCCAGAGGGTAGTTTAAGGGTCAACCCATGAAACTTTCAGAGCAACATCTTACAAAACAGCCCAATATAGATTTGTGTGACCTTTTTAATGAGCTATTTCTGCAGCTCAGCCAGTGGATGGAATCCCCCTCTGCAACGATGACCTGGCAACTGTGACCACAATATATATTTTTTTAGATTAGATTACTTACAGTGTGGAAACAGGCCCTTCGGCACAACAAGACCACACCACCCCGCCGAAGCGCAACCCACTCATACCCCTACATCTGCCCCTTACCTAACACATCTTTGGACTGTGGGAGGAAACCAGAGCACCCGGAGGAAACCCACGCAGACACGGGGAGAACGTGCAAACTCCACACAGTCAGTCGCCTGAGGCGGGAATTGAACCCGGGTCTCTGGCGCTGTGAGGCAGCAGTGCTAACCACTGTGCCACCATGCCGCACACATTTTATACCACTTACAAGTCTTCACCTCCATGTTGAGGTGATCCACTTTGCCTCGCTCTCTCTCTCTCTCTCTCTCTCTCTATTTTTGTCTTTCTCTCTCTCTCTCTCCCTCTCTCTCTCTTCCCCCCCCACCAAAGACGCTGCCTGAGCTGCTGACTGCTTCCAGCTTTATTGATTTCCCATTTTCCTGTGTGTTTCAGACAAATTCGCAATTCCTCTGCCATTATGCTTGATTTCATTTCCCAATGCACATAAAGGTTTCAAGCTCAGAAAGTTAATTCCACTGCTTTGGTAGACTACCAAAATGATGATATGGATAAACAGGGTAACTCACTTCCTTGATCTCAGATCATCACATCTTCTACCTTCCATCAGTTCTAAAGAAGTAAGTTTCAATTCAAAAGATCAACACTGTTTCTCTCACAGTGGATAGCTACAGATCTACTGAATCTTTCCACGACTTTCCCTTCAAACTTATAATGACAGTGAGGTCTGAGGCATTGGTGGCATATAATTCTGTGAATATATCAGGGCTACTGCTTGGCTAATCTGTGGAACAAATCCTGCAATGTAGGCACCAGCCCATAGATGTCAGAGTCGACAGACTGGTTTTGCCGATGATGTGGTATGAAAAACTACCCGTCAGGATCACGGTTCTATCAATCTGGCCTATTCTTTACAGAAAATCATTACAATTTACACAGCTTTTTGTCATTCTGTTATTTTGTTGTACATTTCAGCATTTATTGTAAACTTATATGAAAATTAGAACTTACAACAACAACTCTCAGTTATATAAGGGGAATTTGATTCTTGAAACATATAGCTTTTGACACACTTGGGTTTACTCATGGCTAAAATTAAATAGATTGAACTTATTCTTGTAATAGAAGTTTACAGTAATAACCAATCTATCTTATGATTATTTTAGTATTTATGATACTGTGTTTTGAAATATAATATCAGTATGAAGTATATAGATACACATACTTACATACAAGTGGAAACTTTCAAAATATTGTAATACGTAGTGTTCGAAATGGACAGCAAGTCAGGCAGCATCCAAGGAGCAGGACAGTCAACGTTTCGGGCATTCCTGATGAAGGGCTTATGCCCAAATTGTCTTTCCGACTCTGACTCTCCCACATCTACAGTCCTCACTTTCTCCTAATATTGTAATATGTTTGAAATGTTCAAATATTCCTGGGATTTGGGCAGGTCATGATTATTTGGCAATTTGACCAGGTCACTAAGCTAGAGACATGGGTTAATGTCCAGGGTAACATGGGTTAAACATTCTTGATGGCAGTTGGTGAAACTTAAATTATTTTAAAAAGATCGATTTGAAAGGACCACAGAACAACCTTTGCTGAATTTTGGAAAACAATTGTCTGGCCTGGCCAATACGTGACTCCAAACCGAGTGAAATATGTGGTTGATCCTTCATTTATCTGTACAAAACTGCCTCAGAAATTCAAAATTGGGATGGGTACCAACACATGCTAAGCACCAGGAACAACAATAGCAATGCCAGTCCTCTGAACCTAGATAGGTACTCTTTCCTAACATCCAGAGCTTCATTCCAAAATATGAGAAGTTTCCCACAGATTAGTCAAGCAACAGCCTTAACGTAGTGAGAATCACATTTAGGCAATGCTCCTGATACTACACAATTAGCTTATGCCAAGCCTCCTGACTCCCAAAGCCTGCCCATCATCCATAAGGCACAAGTTGGGAATGTGATACAATATTTCTATTTACCTGGATGTGCACAGCTCTAACAGCACTCAAGAAGCTTGACACTTTCCAAGACAAAGCAGCCTGATTGATTATCACCACATCCACAAACTTTCACTCCCTCCAACACTGATCTCTACAGCAGCAGTGTGTACTATCTACAAGATACGCTCAGAAATTCACCACCGCTTTTCAGACAGCACCTTCTAAACCTCTGAACTCTATCATGTAGAAGAACAAGGATAACAGATGATGGATCCATTGGCATGTGCAAGTTACACTTTAAGGTAAAAACAATGACTGCAGATGCTGGAAACCAGATTCTGGATTAGTGGTGCTGGAAGAGCACAGCAGTTCAGGACACTTTAAGTCAATCACCATCTCTGTCAATATATATTGCTTCCTTCAATGTCGCTGAGTCAAACTCATGGCTACATTGTGGGGATACCTCCATTAAATAAACTTCAGTTATTCAAGAAGGCAACTAGGATTGGAGAATAAATGTTGGTCCAGCCAGCAAGACTCACATCCCATGAGTGAATTTTAGAAACTGAGTTAGTGTGATATATTACAACTAGGGATGGGCAATAAATGCTGGCCTGGCCGGTGGGTCTCACATCCCTGAATGGATTTGCAAAAAAACAAACATACCTGAACAGCTAATGAATCAATTTTTGTCACTTTTGCCACAAATAGTAATGACAATGTTGGGCATGATATTGGTCAGTAGATGAGGGAAGCTTCCAGCATGGCTAAACATAGTTATCATCTTTATCCAGACTGAGGATCCAGGCTGATCACAAAAACTGTGGAGGATGAGTTTCTGGAGTGTGTGCGGGATGGTTTTCTACAGCAGGATGTTGAGGAGTTCGCTGTTGGCCAGGCTATGTTTATTTGAGGTATGGATTTTAAATTGAGTTTTCATTAATTCTCCACAGGCTGCCTTGTGCTAATGCAATAAATCATACCATTGGAACTGAGCATAGATTAGGTGCTGGTAGATATTGTAATTCTTGTCAGTTGACTTTATTCTCTAAAAGACCTTCTGCTGAAAGATTTTTGAAGATTTCTCATTGTAAATCCAAACTCTCAATCTCTCTGATTACATTCTTTAATAAGGACAAATCTTTAGTTTTCAATATCATTTTCTTTAGTTTGTATTTTATTTTCATTTTAGTTCGGTCTATTTTTTGAGTCATTCATCTTTTCTTTCAGGAATAAGACAGTGCTATTTTCTGAGTCTGCAGATTGGAAGAAGCAAAAATGGCTTTTAGCAGAGTGATATGCTCTTCTTGTCAGATGTGGGAGTTTAGGGAGAGTTTATGTGTTACTGAGGATTATATCTGCAATAAATGCCATTGGTTGTGAATCCTATCTGATCGAATCGATCGGCTGGAGAGTCAGTTACAGGCAATGAGGAATTTACAAGAGCAAGGGGGTGATGGATGGCAGTTATAGGAAGGGTTGAAAGTCTCAGATACAGTCACATTGATGGGTTAACTGCAGGAAAGATAAGAGAGGTAGGCAGCTAGTGCAGGAATCTTCTGTGGATATACCCATTTCAAACAAGTATGATGTTTTGGAAAATGTAGGGGTGATGGATTCTTAGGGAAATATAGCATGAACTGCCAAGTTTCTGGTACTGAGACTGGCTCGAATGTAATGAGAGGTGCATCGGGTTCCAAGTGATCGATTGTGTTAGGGGACTCCCAAGTCCACGGTACAGTTTCTGTGGCCAGCAGTGAAAAATCTGAATGGTGTGTTGCTTTGCTGATGCCAGGATCAAGGATGTCTCTGAGAGGGTGCAGAATGTTCTCACAGGGGACAGGGGCCAGCAGGAGGTCATTGTCCACATTGGAACCGACGACATAGGAAGGGAAATGGTTGAGATTCTGAAGGGAGAATATAGAAAGTTAGGCAGGAATTTAAAAAGGAGGCCCTCGAGAGTAGTAATATCTGGATTACTCCCAGTGCTACGAGCTAGTGAGGGCAGGAATAGGAGGATAGAGCAGATGAATGCATGGCTGAGGAGCTGGTGTATGGGAGAAGGATTCACATTTTTGGATCATTGGAATCTCTTTTGGGACAGAAGTGACCTGTAAAAGAAGGACAGATTGCACCTAAATTGGAAGGGAACTAATATACTGGCAGGGAGATTTGCTAGAGCTGCTCAGGAGGATTTAAACTAGTAAAGTGGGGGGGGGGGGGGGGGTGGGACCTAGGGAGATAGTGAGAAAAGATTTCAATCTGAGACTGGTACAGCTGAGAACAGAAGTGAGCCAAACAGTCAGGGCAGACAGGGACAAAACAGAGAACAAGGTAAAACTAATGAATTAGACTGCATTTATTTCAATGCAAGGGGCCTAACAGGGAAGGCAGATGAACTCAGAGCATGGTTAGGATCATGCGACTGGGATATCATAGCAATTACAGAAACACGGCTCCGGGATGGACAGGACTGGCAGCTTAATGTTCCAGGATACAAATGCTACAGGAAGGATAGAAAGGGAGGCAAGAGAGGAGGGAGAGTGGTGTTTCTGATAAGGGATAGCATTGCAGCTGTACTGAGGGAGGATATTCCCGGAAATACATCCAGGGAAGTAATTTGGGTGGAACTGAGAAATAAGAAAAGGATGATCACCTAATTGGGATTGTATTATAGACCCCCTAATAGTCAGCGGGAAATTGAGAAACAAATTTGTAAGGAGATCTCAGTTATCTGTAAGAATAATAGGGTGATTATGGTAGGGGATTTTAACTTTCCAAACATAGACTGTGACTGCCATTGTGTTAAGGGTTTAGATGGAGAGGAATTTGTTAAGTGTGTACAAGACAATTTTCTGATTCAAAATGTGGATGTACGTCCTAAAGAAGGTGCAAAACTTGACCTACTCTTGGGAAATAAGGCAGGGCAGGTGACTGAGGTGTCAGTGGGGGAGCACTTTGGGGCCAGTGACCGTAATTCTATTTGTTTTAAAATAGTAATGGAAAAGGATAGACCAGACCTAAAAGTTGAAGTTCTAAATTGGAGAAAGGCCAATTTTGATGGTATTGGGCAAGAAATTTCAAAAGCTGATTAGGGACAGATGTTTCTCACTTTCCCTCTGACTATTAGGGGGGTAATGCTCTTCCATATCAAAAACACCACTCCCCCTCCTCCCTTGCCTCCCTTTCTATCCTTCCTGTAGCATTTGTATCCTGGAACATTAAGCTGTCAGTCCTTTTTTTGGATTAGTGGTGTTGGAATAGCACAGCAGTTCAGGCAGCATCCGAGGAGCAGCAAAATCGACGTTTCGGGCAAAAGGCTTTTCCAGCACCACTAATCCAAAATCTGGTTTCCAGCATCTGCAGTCATTGTTTCTACCAAGCTGTCAGTCCTGTTCATCCCTGAGCCATGTTTCCGTAATTGCTATGATATCCCAGTCCATGGTCCTAACCATGCCCTGAGTTCATCTGCTTTCCCTGTTAGGCCCCTTGCATTGAAATAAATGCAGTTTAATTGATTAGTCCTACCTTGTCCCTGCCTGCCCTGACTGTTTGATTCACTTCTGTTCTCAACTGTACAAGTCTCAGATTGATCCCTTTCCTCACTATCTCCCCGGGTCCCGCCTCCCCACCTTGCTAGTTTGAATCCTCCCGTGCAGCTCTAGCAAATCCCCCTGCTAGTATTTTGGTCCTCTTCCAATTTAGGTGCAATCCATCCTTCTGGTACAGGTCATTTCTACCTAAGGATGTTGCCAGGGTTGGAGGACTTGAGTTATAAGGAGAGATTAAATAGGCTTGGGCTGTTTTCCCTGGAGCGTTGGAGGTTGAGGGGTGACCTTATAGAGGTTTATAAAATCCTGAGGGGCATGGATAGGATAAATAGACAAAGTCTTTTCCCTGGGGTGGAGGAGTCCAGAACTAGAGGGCATAGGTTTAGGCTGAGAGGGGAAGGATATAAAAGAGATCTAAGGGTCAACTTTTTCACTCAGAGAGTGGTACGTGTTTGGAATGAGCTCCCAGAGGAAGTGGTGGAGGCTAGTACAATTGCAACATTTAAAAGGCATCTGGATGGGTATATGAATAGGAAGGGTTTGGAGGGATATGGGCAGGGTGCTGGCAGGTGGGACTAGATTGGGTTGGCATATCTGGTCGGCATGGACAAGTTGGACCGAAGGGTCTGTTTTCATGCTGTAAATCTCTATGATTCTATGACTGTAAGTATCTTGTTCTCTTGATGAATCTTTGTTTGTTATCTTGGTGATGTAGAGAAACAAATATTTGAGTCTACATTCAAAACTACAAAGAAATCTTCTAATTTGTCTCCTATCTTATGTATCAGCCTTGATTCAGTGTTGACATTCTTGACTTTGAACTACCAGGTTATAGGTTTAAGCTGGAAATGTAAGCACATAATTAATTGATATGCAAAGTGAATACAAATGATAGAAAAAAAGCAAGACACGGTTAGTTACTTCCAATTGCTCTCAGAATTTGTCTGCTGTCTGAATCGTCCTCTCTAAATTCTTATCTAACTTTTTTATGTGATAGCGTTAATAGTAAAAATCTTCGGCTGATAGAGGGGATATCTTACAAGTTCACTAGATGGAGAATCCTGTTTAGCTGGATTCCATTTCTAATGAACCATCATTGCTCTAGAATTTATGGCAATGAATTCCAATGGGATCCTATGAAATCCTGGCACTACAGTACACTGTGGACAGACTGGCATCTCTTGATATCTGAGGTATTAATAAATCCCTGAAGAAGAGGAGAGAGCTACGAGATAGAACAGGCGCAAGTGGTGGACAGTAACAATCTTCTACACTGAAACCTCTGATTTCATGGTTTGATGCTCACAGCAGACAAGGGGTCCGGCTGTGGGATCTGTGCTACCCAAGACAAGGCTACACTAATTGGTTGCTGGAAAAGCGCAGCAGGTCAGGCAGCATCAAAGGAACAGGAGACCTGCTGCGCTTTTCCAGCAACACATTTTTAAGCTCTGATCTCCAGCATCTGCAGTCCTCACTTTCTCCTACACTAATTGGTTGCCAATCCTGCTGAATAAAAGCTTACTGTTGTAAATGGGAATATTCATGGACACGCTTTAAGTACCCCTGACACTGTGCAATATCTCCATGCACTTGAATGTGCTGCTACATCCAGAACCAGGTATCCAGCCTGTGTCTCCTGCTCAATCACTGGAACTGGAAATTAGTTCAAATGTCATCATTGTGTTGTGCTCCTAGTTGCCACCACTCCTTTGCTGTCCCACTCACAACCCCATTCTCCCCTTCATTCCTTGATCACACTTACCATTCCCCTTACCATACTACTTACCTCTTCTCTCACTGTCCCGTCATCTCTCTGTCATTATCCAAATTGTATCTCTGCTCATTGTTCCACTCTCTACCCCCCTTATCATCACTCACTGTTGTCATTAGCATCCCTCTGCACCCACCCCTCAACATCCAGCTTTCCTCTCCCTTTGCTACCCTGTTCTCTGCTCCTTCCACTACCCTGTTGTTTGCACCCTTCACCTACAAAATTTGATTGTACACTCCAATCATGATGGGATCAGATAACTCTCTTTGTGTACAGAAAAGAAGATTCCTCTCTCTTAATGTGCAACTAATATGTAACCATATTAGGCAGCACTCCAGGTTTGCACACATTATTCAGGAAGCTTCATGCTTCCTACACCCTGGAGCAGTCACAAGTAGCCAAAAGATTTTAATGGCCCTCCTGGGTTATAGGGCGGCATGGTAGCTCAGTGGTTAGCACTGCTGCCTCACAGCGTCAGGGACCCAGGTTTGATTCCCACCTTGGGCGGGAGTTTGCACATTTCCTCGTGTCTGCGTGGATTTCCTCCGGATGCTCCAGTTCCCTCCCACAATCCAAAAATGTGCAGATTAGATGAATTGGCCATGGGAAATTGCCCATAGTATTAGGTGCATTAGTCAGGGGTAAATAAAGGATAGGAGACTGGGTTACTCTTCAGAGGATTGGTGTGGACTTGTTGGGCCGAAGGGCCTGTTTCTATACTGTAGGGAATCTAATCTAATCTAAATCTGACTGATGCCACCAGTGAAAAATCCTCAGACTTTTGCCCAGGAAGGGACAACGCAGCACATGGGCTGATAGTGGGCAGACGATATGATTGCCACAAATGAGATTCGAATGTCTGGATTGCTCACATGTATTGCAATATTCCCCAGTTTCCTGCATCATTGTAGTGTGCCGCTCCCACTGCAACCTCACTCAACAAACAAGGGATGTTTTAGTAAAGAGGAGTTAGAGATCTGAGAGATCTGCTCCTACAGAGAAGGAGAAGGCAATAGGCACCATCTGGTTCAAAGGTTGCTTACGGATAGGAAGGAGCCGACAATGGTCAGACAAGGCAGACAAGCCCATACAAACCTCATTTCTGGCTGAGTGGGGTTACAAATGCTTGTTTTCTTTGTTATGCGTTTTTTTAAGACCTGCTTGCCAATATGCTTTTGTTACCCTTTGGGATATATATCATTGAGTTATTTTCCTATTTCATTAAATTAAGCATCCTCTTTTACTTGTTACGTACTGACAGTGTGATCTGTTGGATGTCACAAGCCGTATAGTAAAACACACTTTTATGCTGATTTTCCATAATAATACCTGCACAACACTTGCAAGTGCAGACTTCGACTTATTTTCTGAAATCTTTGTTTGGCAGATGTAGGGACATATGAAGAGAAAGAGGAGGAACCAGAATAAACTAATCAGAGGTGAGAACATACTTCCATAGTTGTCTTACATTGTGTCTACTGTGACTCTTCACTTTATCCTCTCACTAATGTATAGTCCTGGAAATTTGTCTCTTCCATGACTCAAAGCTTACATTAGTTGAAGAACCTCAGTGACTGTGCCTCCACTTATCTATGGCTGGGGCAATTCTAAACTCTTGCATCCAATCCTACTGAGAGAATAAAGTAATTTACATCTTAGCAGCTTGACTTAAGGTGCAATATATATAGTTTGAGACTTGAGTTTCAAAATAAAGAGAATGGGCTCTGTGAAGTAATTGTTTTAAAAGATTAAAATATCAGGTAGGAACTGTGACCTAAATACATTAATTCCAAGACAGCATGTAACTGTAATAGAGTGCCTGGGTGAACCTCTATAGTTGTTAAAGGATAAAATATTTATACTGTTAAGCTCATGACAGTACATAAATACTCTAAAATAAATTAATTTAGCTTTTACCTTTGAGCAGGAGGTTCAAGATTTTGCCCAGAGCAACCCAGCATTCAGTTCATAAGAGAGAAACATGCCTACTTGCAAGTGAATCAAGTCAGTTCACTGCAGCAGAATCAAGATTTCTAGTATCAAGAGCTTCTAAGCCAGGAGAATTTGGACAGAAATCTTCCCATTGTTGGAAGTTTAGGTCATCAGAATTGTGAGATGTTCACGCCAGTGGATTCAGAAAGGAATCATAAAATTGTCTTTACAATTCAAAACAACCTGTGGGAAGTCAGATAAGTAAAGATTTAAGAGGCTTAGTTAGAAGTGATAGTTCACTAGGATTGATTTACTATAATGGATGGAGTTGGGAAAAAAGTTGAAACTTTGTTTCAGCGTTTATATCAAGATATTTCTAACTTCCTTCTAGACGCATACACAGCTTTTGTTTGTTTATATTTTCTTCTGTGTAATAAACTTCTGTTCTATTGTTAAAGAGCATCTGTAGCTTGACTTAAATATGTTTCAGTGACTAACCACCATGTTAATTAACTGCACAAATTAAATCTATGATTCATCAAGCCAGGTTACATTCCAGGATCTGATTTGTTTAGAATTACTACCAGTGGAATTATTATAATAGCGTATTGTCTATCTTTTATGCTAAGTATGTTTCCCCTGCCTATGGAGATGACAACCAGGGAAAGGCCTTTCCCTCCTCCACCCTTGAGGTTCCTGCTACATTTCTTAATTTGCAACATGCTCATTCTTCTTGCTCACACCTCATCTTACCATTTACCACTATCCCTGAAATCAGTCTCATGAGCTTTGGCTAAAGTCCCTTTTATTATAAGTGTTCTTGTCTTGCAGACCGTCAAAGAGAAGGATTGAGTGCCATTGAAATGGGTGCAGAGTTCACAAACATGCACAGCCATGTCATGTCCTGAGCCATTCCCAGTAAGTGCTAAGGAAGCACACTGTCCTGCATCCGGTAGAACATCTGTAAAATGTGAGGTGGCTGTCACACACTCTATGGTATATTCCATCTGGTGCTGAGGCTTGTATGCAAACCTCCTACTTTATATCCCTTTGCGGTAGGAAGCTTGGAATGAGTGATAGCTTGCAGTGAGTAAATGATTCCATTTCCCCTTAGGGAGTGCAACAAATCGCTCATCTTTTTTTCCAGCACTTGATCACGATTCTTTTCAGCAGCTAATGAGTATTGATTTGTACTGCCACCTCATTCCCAGGCCACCTTGGTTAGCTGAGAGGGCCTCCAGCAGCCATCCCTGAGAACAGTTTGACCCTTTCTGGGTGGCCTGGAGGAGGACTTCCAGTGACATTTTGCTGAACTATGAGGCGAGTTTCTGTTTTGTCTTAGACATCTCTGGGGTTAGGTGGAATGGGAGCTGCAAACACAAGCTCCATTGATGTTGGCAGCGAAGAGCTGTCTGAAAGGCCTTTAAATATGGTGCCCAGATCTTCATCCGGGGAAGGTCCCAACAGTGGTGAAAACTTCCTGTCTGCTCCTGTCCCATAAGATTCACTTTCTTCTCAGACAAAAATGAGCCTGTGCATGTAATCACAGAATTATAGAAGTGTTCCAGTGCAAAAGGAGGCCATTTGGCCCATCATGCCTGCATCAGCTCTGCAAAAGAGCATTGTTACCCAGTGCCAATCTCCTGTTTTTTCTCCAGACCCTTACAAACTATTTCTATCCAAATAATCTCCAAATGTCTTCTTAAATGCCTCGACTAAACTTGGCTCCATCACATTTCCAGGCAGAGCTTTCCATATTAGTTGGTGGGTGAAAATTTTATTTTCCTCACATCACCTATGATTCTCTTGCAACTCACTTTGAACACTGAGAGTGTTATGATCACATTTTAAAAAATCTTGCCCCTGAGTAGAAGTGACTTCCACTTCCAGACCCATCTCTGGACTTCAGACATCGTGATGGAGGTTTCTCCCCTACTTCAAAGTCTCTATATAAGTGCACATTTTTTTTGTACTATTATCAGCTGCCTTTCTGAACTCCAGTTTCTCTGTACCATTTACAAGGAAGAATTATATTTGGCTGAAAACATTGATGCTGTTTCACAATGGATGCTGCTGAATACTCAAATTTGTTTTCACGTTTTCCATTTTTATCTCTGTACCTTTCCTTGTTTCATGTCTATGTTTTTGTCTTGGCTAGGGTCAACTAAGTGAGTACATACCAAATACTGAATCAGTGGTAATTGGGACTTTACATGTCAATAACACACCATAAGTACAGTGACTGGATTGAGTTGGTATATATTTTATTTGTCTCAGGGTAATGCAGAGATAGTTCTAAATTCAAACAGCTTCATATATGTTTTTAAAACATCTTAGATCTTTACAGAATTTTCAATATGTCATCATAGCTAGCAGCAGCGTGTCTATTCCTTCTCTATAATTTTCTGTCTCAAAGACGCAAGTTACTTGAACCAGTGGCTCCACCCACAGGCTAAACCAATCAAGTACTTACCACGGAACCTACAATCAGGCAAGCTGAGTCAAGCACTACATCAAGATACTTTGAGACCCACTGAACTTTGTATAGCATTGCTCTGCTGTTTATCACTCCCATGACCACATGAGACGGGTTATCCTCAATTCTCTAAATCCATTGCTATGAAATGCAACTTCCTTCAGCGATAAGTACACTTCTCCCAATCCCCTGCTCAACACCAGCTTAAAACAGATAACTCAATTGCCTGGTGGAAATCTACTGACTTTTGCTGGCAAATTTTGGTGAGTGGTGAAGAGGGGTGATGATATTTTCCAGGCTTGTATAAGCACCAAAGCTATTCAGCAGATGTAGATAAGCATGGACTTTTCTTACAATAGTCTGAACTGCCACTTAGCTCTGGCAAACAGCTAGCCATTTCTACCTACTGGGAAGATGTTCGAGTATAGGACTCATATAGTACATAATAAAACAGATCCTCTTGGCTTAGATCACTTCCTACCTTCGGTTTTGCTCTTCTTGGACTCTATTTCTGTGAGGAACCTGATGATAATGTGTTTGTTTTGTTGCTTTACTTACGTTTATTTATTCTTCTTTTGAAGAATGGTGCAGAGCTGTTGGAAAGATTAAGAGGCTGTTTAATACTGATATTCTTCCCTGACTGGAAAATCTTGGAGTGGGATTTGAACCTGGAACTTCTGGCTGAGAGGTGGGGATATTACCCATTGCATTACATAGCCTCCTAACTTACATACGTAAACATATTTGGGATTATTTTACTTAATAACTCCCTGTTTTCAATGTAATGGAGCAGTAGCAGAAAGAGAATATAATTTTAAATGCTTACCGCTCCCCTGAAGCCTGAGGCCTGCCTGATTCAATTTTGAGAATGGGACATGAATTTCAGATGATAATGCTCTTACCTGAAACAGTGCCCTTAGTAATATATTTCACTTGGCGTCCTAAATGTTGAAGATATGAATGGAACGTTTTTATGTTTCCTAGGACAGGGTGTGCACACGCTCCATGCAGTGAAACTGATTTGCAAAGTGGCCAAAATAGCGATCATGAAGAGATTGCTGCAACTGTTAAAAACCTGTTATTCTTTTAGTGAGAGTGGGCATTACTGGCTGGCCAGCATTTATTGCCTATCCCTATTGCTGCTGAAATGATGGTGGTAGCTGCCTTCTTGAACTGTCACAGCCCTTGAGGTGTATGTGCATGCACAATCATATTGGGAAGGCAATTCCAGGAATTTGACCCAGCGATAGTGAAGGCGTGGTGATGTAGTTCTATTGTCAGGATTGGAGAGGAACTTGCATTTGTTGCCCTTGCCCTTCTCAGTTGCAAGTTTGAAAGAAGTTGTCGAAGGAGCCTTGCTGAATTGCTGCAGTGTATCATATCAATGATACAAGCTGCTGCCACTGTCAGTCAATGTTGAAGTGAGTGCATGTTTAAAGGGGCATCCATTAAGTGGGCTGCTTTGCCCTGGATAGTGTTGAGCTTACTGAGTGTTGTTGAAGGCAATTGGAAAGTATTCCATTACACCACTGATTATGTGCTTTCTGAGAGGTAGTTTGGGAGTCAGGAGGTGGGTTACTCAGTGCAGAATTCCCAATCTTGGACCAGCTTTTGTAGCCATCTGTCTTGATGGAGATGGTCATTGACTGGCACCTGGCATGAATGTGACTTGGCACTCATTAGCCTCAGCCCGGATGTTGTACAGATCTTGCTGAATATGTCCATGGACTGTTTCAGTATCCAAGGAATTCTTAATGGTGCTGGTTAGTGTGCAATTATTGATGAGCATCCTCACTTCTGACCTTATGATGGAAGGAAGGCCATTAATAAAGCAACTGAAGATGCTTGGGCCTTGGTCACTACTCTGAGGAGCTCCTACAGACAAGTCTTGAGGCTTATAAAATTGACCTCCAACCACTTTCCTTTGTATTAGGTACTATTCCAACCCATGGAGAGCTTTCCAGATTGCAGTTTTACTCGGACTCCGTTATGTCATCTGTGTTTAAATAGTGCCTTGATGTCTTGAGCGGACATCCTCACCTCACTTCTTAAGCTCAACTCCTTCGTCAATATTTGGAACAAGGCTGTAATGAGGTCAGGAGTTGAGTGACTCTGGTAGAATGCAACCTGAGTGTCACTGAGTGTATATAAGTATCTCAAAAGCACTAATGACTGACACTTCCATAACTGTTAGTTGTGAGTAGACTGATGGTGCAGGAATTAGATGGTTAGATTTATTCTGATGTTTGAGTGTAGGACATTGCTGGGTGGAAGTCAGAGTTGTATTGGCTCTGGAATAGCTTGCCCAGGGTGTGCAACTAATCCTGGAGCTCAAATATTCAGTACAATTGCTATTGTCAGGGTCCATAGACTTTGCAGTGTTCAGTGCTTTCAGTCATTTATTGATATGATTTGCTAAGTATCAAATTGATTTAAGACTGGCATCTGTCAAGCTGAGGAGATTAGAGGAGGGACGAGATTAATCATTTACTCAGTTCTTCTAACTGACCGTGGTTACAAATGGTTTAGCCTCGTCTTTTCATACATTGGGCTCCCCAACATTGAGGATAGGGATGTTCATAGACCTTCCTCTTCTGATTACCTGCTTAATTGTCCATTCACAACTGGATGTGGCAGGACTGCAGAGCTTAGATATGATCTGTCAGTTGTGGGATCTCATAGCTTTGTTCATCACATGATGCTTCTGCTGTTTGGCATGCAAGATGTTTTGTGTTATGATTAGAGTCATAGAATCACAGAGTCATAGAGTCCCTCAGCACGTTGGCCCAAACTGGTCCAAGTCAAACAAAATGTCTGTCCATGCTAATCCCATTTCCCTACACTTGACCCATATCCATCTAAACCTTTCCTATCCATGTATTTGTCCAAATGCCTTTTAAATATTATTAATGTACCCACCTCAACCACTTCCACTGGCAGCTCATTACATATATATACCATCCTCTGTGTAAAAAAAGTTGTCCCTCAGGTTCCCTTTTATTCATTCCCCTCTACCCTTAAACTAATGCCCTCTAGTCCTCGATTCCTCAACCCTGGGAAAAAGACTGAGTGCATTCACCCTTTCCATTCCTCGCGTGATCTTATACACCGTTATAAGGTCCCTCCTCAGTGTCCTATGCTCTAAAATAAAAAGCCCTAGTTTGTCCAACCTCTCCTTAACACATGGAGTCCAGGTAATATCTTGTAAATTTCTTCTGCACTTTTTTCAGTTTAACAACATTCTTCCTATAACAAAACTAAACGCAATACTCCAAGTGTAGCCTCACCATGGTCCTGTATAATTGCCCATAACTTCCCAACTAATGTACTCAATGCCCTGACAGATGAAGGCCAGTGTTCCAAATCCTTCTTCACTGCCCTGTCTACCTGTGACTCCACTTTCAGAGAACTGTGAACCTGAACACCAAGACTGTTCCACCACACTCCTTAAGGCCCTACCATTCATTATTAAATTCCCACCTTGATTTGACTTTCCAAAATGCAAGACCTCACACTTATCTATATTAAACTCCATTTCTCGGCCCAATTCCCCAGCTGATCAAGGTCCTGCTGCAATTTCTGATAACCTTTCTCACTGTCCATGATACTGCCTAAGTGCCATCAGCAAACTTACTAATCATATCCTGTACATTCTCATCCAAATCATTGGTATAGGTAACAAACAAAAATGGGCCCAACACTGACCCCTGAGGCACTCCACTAATCGCAGGCCTCCAGTCTAACAAGCATCCTTCCACTATTACCCTCTGCTTCTCACCATCAAGCTAATTTTGTATCCAGTTTACCAGCTCACTCTGCATTCCATGCGAACTAACTTTCCAAAGCAGCCTACCACACGGAACCTTATCAAAAGCCTTACTGAAATCCATATAGACTTTGCCTACTGCCCTGCCCTGATTCTTATGAAAAGCATTCCAAATGATGTTTGTATGGCCAGGAAGAGGGAGATTTAATGTTCTTTTGGTCTCACAAAATCTTACAGCTTACAGCAGCATCAGTTTTCATCCCTATGAGACTGCCTCTCTTTTTCTCTGTTTGTGATTTCAGCCTGATTTCACAAAGGGGCTGCTGGATTGTCAGATTTCTACTGTCACAATATGTTACTCTGATTTGGAATGTGACAAAGTGGCTCCAAATATCCCTGTGAGGACAAGACCTCATGCTTCCATGGCCTTCAGTGCTGTTGATGGAGACCAAGCAAAATTACTTGATGTTATGGGTTTCTTGTCTTTCCAAACAACCAATGGTCTGAATCTTGCTCTTGTAGAATATATTCACACCATTGGTTCTTCAGCTAATGTCTCAAATGTCTGTCAAGTATTTTGAGATATTTTTGTATCTTGAATGTGCCAAGTTGCTGTTGCTGTTGCTGCTAAGTGTTACACAGAAGCTACAGATCAGTGTGTATTCGTACTGAAGCTTTTCAGGCCTTCACTAACTGTAAAACTGGTTGACTTATTACTTTGACACTGAATTATTACTGTACCGTTAAAATAATTCATCACTTCCTTTTAATAATTAGTAGGAGTTATTTATCCATTTTGGCACCTGTGAAGAGAATGTACATTTATATGATGTTTTAGCTGAGGTGTTGCCTGTTAACATGGATTGTGAAACACCAGGCCACACCTTCTCGATTGTTATTAACATGTTGTGCAAACTGTTTTAATGACTCCCACTCTGTCATGATCCATGCAAAGCTTCTTGCACAACCTTCTGGTTTTCACCTCATTAATTTTGTAACCAAGGTGCCTACTTCCGCACCTATTGTCTATTGAGATGATCAGTGTGGTTGGTGAAGAATCTCATGGCAAGTGCTCACCACTGCCAGGACCTTTGATCATCCTTGCTTCTTGCACCATATTAACAGCCCAGTTACAAAGAAGCATAGAAACTGGCAGCAAAAATAGGCCATTCAGCCCTTCAAGACTGCTCCACCAAACATTATGACCATGCTGAACCTCTATACAAAGTCCTGTTCCCACTCTTTCTCCATGTGCTTTATTGCCTTTAATATCTAAAGAAAATCAATCTCTTTTATGAATATACTTAATGACCTGACCCCCACAGCCTTCTGTGGAAGGGGATTCCACAGGTTGACCACCCTCTGAGTGGAGAAATGTTTCCTCGTCTCAGTCCTAAATAGCTTACCCCATATTGTGTGGCTTTGACCCCTGGATCTAGATTCCTGAACCAGGAAAAACATGCACCCTGCATCTAATCAAAGCAAAATACTGCAGATGCTGGAAATCTGAAACTAACAGGAGAAACTCACCAGATCTGACAGCTTCTGTGCAGAGAAAAACAGTTAACCTTTCGAGTCTGGTATAGTATGGTGTGTCTCCTGGCATCCAGCCTGTCTAGAATTTTATATGCTTCAATCATATCGCCTTTCAGAATTCTACACTCTAACGAATACAAACCTAGTCGAATCAAACTCTCCTTGTAGGACAGTCCTGCCGTCCTTGGTATCAGCCTCATGTATGTTTGCCGTCCTTCCATGATGACAAGTTAATCCTGTCTTAGGTAGGGAGGCCAAAACTGCACACAATACTCCATGTACAGTCTTACCAAACCCCTTGTATAGCTACAATAAGATAACCCAATACTTGTACTTAAGTTAGCTTGCAATGAAGGCCATAACACAATTTGTTTTCCTAACTGCTCTCTACATCTGTCTGTTTACTTTCAATGACTGGTATACAAAGAAATCCAGATCCATGTTTGTACATTCTGTTTCCCAGTGCATGTCCTTTTAATTAATACTCTTCCTTTCTGTTTTTCACACAAAAATGTACAATTTCTTTTGTATTATACTGCACTTACCATAAGTTTGCCTGCACCCTCAACTTGTTTAGATCATACTGACACTTCCTTGCACTCTGCTCATAACTCACAATCCCACCTAGTTTTGTGTCATCAGCAAACTTGGAAAAATTGCATTTGGTTCCATCATACAAGTCATTTATATATGTAAAATGAATAGCTGGGGCCAAGCACTGTTCCCTAGTTGCACACCAGTAGTTATCACCTGCTAGCTGGAAAAAGGACCCATTTATTTTCTGTTTGCAGTCTGTCAACCAATTCTCAATTCATGCAAGTCCATTACCCTTAATTCGGTGTGCTTTAATTTTGTGCAGTAGTCTGTTATGTGAAACCTTATCAAAATCTTTCATGAAATCCAAATGCACAACATCTACTGGTTTTCCCTTGCTATTCTACTCATTACATCCTGTAAAATCTCAAATAGATTTGTTAAGCATGATCTCCCTTCATAACCATCTGCTAACTTTGTCTACTCCCATTAATGCTTTCAAAGGATTCTATTATCGCATCTTTTAAATAGACTTTTCACGCAGAGGGTTGTGTGTGTATGGAATGTATGGAGCTGCCAGAGGAAGTGGTGGAGGCTGGTACAATTGCAACATTTAAAAGGCACCTGGACGGGTATATGAATAGGAAGGGTTCAGAGGGGTATGGGCCAAGTGCTGGCAGGTGGCACTAGATTGGGTTGGGATATCTGGTCAGCATGGACGAGTTTCCTCAGTGCTTATGTTGATGTTAGGCTATCTGTACTTAACTTCAGACTCTGTGTTTATCAATGGCCCAGAAGAAAGGCAAGCTCACTTGATGCTTCATGGACAGAGATTGGGAGATGTTGGTGGATTGGGTGGTGGACAGGAGGTCAGTCCTCTTCATTTCACACTGCCTGAAGAGGCCACACCAGGAGAGTCAGCCAGCCTGGATCCAGATTGTAGCTGTGTCCCATGTAGAGAGGGACTGCCCAGTTGTGCAGCAAGAAGGAAATGATCTTATGCATGCTCCAAGGGTAAGTGTCACCATCTTTCCTCAGTTACTTCATATTCAAAGGATCATCACTCACTCTGACCTGCCAGTGCACACACATTTCATAAAGGCTCATGGATTATGAATCTCAATATTGCATGCATCCACTTGAGGACCCACTTCATTCTCCCAAACATCCTTCCTCCCCTCTGAGCCTCCTGTCCACTCATGAGGCATAACACATCAACTCTCCTGCTCCTGCGTTGGCACCATTCCCTTCATTAGACTCAATTCCTTCCTTTCCCTTATTGTGGGGAAAAAAACTGCACCGAGAGAGACACAACAAGCGACATACATCAGGCATATTCCTCACTATCCAGGGTGCAATAGTGGAGTTAGCTGGAGAAAGGCATGTGGGAATGGACAGACATCAATGAACAATCAACCCATTAAGCTTTGACTGCTCTCCGAATACATTCAGTACAAACTCATTTTTAATCTGCACAAGTTTATTTGCTTTTTCTCCAACTAATTCCCTTCTCTTCTGCAGGCATAATTAGCTCAAAGAGGCCAGCACCGGAGACCCTCAACTCCATCTCCATGATCTGTCGGAGCATGACTCACCTAACTTTGCATCAGCACCCTCCACCAGCTCAGAGACTTTCACCACTTTGTAGATTAGACCCGGGGTCACAACCTGGTGAGCACATCAATGACACATCTCTGCAGCCAGTCAAGGAAGAAATGCCCCAGAAGATTGCCAGAGAGCAGGCATCTGCTTTGCCCCAGGCACTAGACTACTCTTAGACATAAATGGCTTGGTCAGTCTGCAGAGACACATACAGGAATATCAGGCAGGTTTGGCAGAGGCAGCCAGTAAACTGGAACAAAGGATGAAGTCTACCAAGATTCTCAGGACTGAACTGACTTTGGTATGCAAGTGCCTGGTTGTCATCATGGTATGTTTGTCAAATGCCTTGGAGACCCAAGTCCAGCACAACACCGGATATAAGCTCAGACTTGTTCTTCATCACTTTAGCCATGGGAGTTTAGTATCAATGGCAAGACAAAAGGGGACAAGGCAGCCTCCCCTCACTCTAGGTGTTCCTTCCTCTCAGGGATATTGGGTGGTACCAGCTGTCTCCCACAGCAGTGACAAGTAGCACACTCCAGAGATGTCTGACCCCTTCACGTTCCACCATCTGTGATCCCAAAGCCTGAGAATGATGAGCCTGTATCTGGGCAGGAGACTCTCAGCAGCCTGGGCTCTCCATACTCAAAAAGTACCAGGTGATTACTGCCCAAGTCTTGCAGGTGAACAGGGCCAACCATAGAGTAGGCTTCCTCCACACCAACTGTGGATGTCAGGCATGCTCCTAGATGCAGTGGAAAGGCGAGCAAAAGGAAAATATACTGAAGGCACATAGGTGGCACTGGTGCTACATCATTGTAAATAACATCTCGTGTTTAGAAATATGTCTTCACTTGCAGTATTAAAATGCATGCTGTGGTATAACTTTCAATGTCATAGCTGATTAAATTGCACCCATGTGAAAGATGAGCACCGACTTCAGACATCCCAAGGATGAAAGATGTTGTAATGGCCAACATTGCTCATCTCTCACAGACTACTGACTTTTTGACTGCAGATAGCCTCAGATGCAGGGGTCCTTGAACATAAGGACTGCAATCAAGGCGTTACAATTTAATGTGGAAAATACTGAGTTCAAATGCAATGCCTAAGGCCTGACTTGCACGTATCATTCTATATTGAGTCAACATTAGAGTAGAGCTGGAAAAGCACAGCAGGTCAGGCAGCATCCGAGGAGCAGGAAAATCGATGTTTTGGGCAAAAGCCCTTCATCAGCCTGTCCTGATGAAGGGCTTTTGCCCGAAACATTGATTTTCCTGCTCCTTGAATGCTGCCTGACCTGCTGTGCTTTTCCAGCACCACTCTAAGCTTGACTCTAATCTCTAGCATCTGCAGTACCCACTTCCGCCTCATTCTATATTGGCACCTACCTTATGAGTGACAGCGTGGAAACAGCAATGATCCCACACATCTCCACAGGGAAATGTGCATTCTATTTAACAGATGTTCAAGGGAGTGCATTGACATTTAAAGTTCGGAGGTGTCCAATGGACAGATCACAGGTTCACTCTCAATAAAACCATAAGACTTAGGAGCAGAAGCAGGCTGTTGAACTTATCATGGATGATCTGATATTCCTGAACCCCCGCTTTCCTGTTATCCTCCATAACCCTTGATTTCTTTCCTGATTAAAAATCTGTCTATCTCAGCCTTGAATATATTTTAAAACCCAGTCTCAACAGCCGTCTTCTGTAAAGACTTCCACAAATTCACTACACTCTGATAGAAGAATAAAATCCTCCTCATCTCTGTCTTAAATGGGTGATCCCTTACTCTGAAATTATACATTCTGGTCCTAAACCCTTCCACACATGAAAATAATCTCTTACCATCAAACTCTGACAATCTCTCTACAAATCTGTCTCTCATAATGTAGTGCTCTGCAGAGAAAAGCTCTTCAAAGCACCACTGCTCATGGGTTTACTGCTCCCTTTGAGAATGGATAAGTGTTTCAAGTTAATCTAGCAGTATATGTGCACTCTGAATCATTGAAAGATGATTGTAATAGAAAGGTCAAAAGAAGCATCCTCAGGACTCCTGGTAGCTATTGTGAAGAAGTCACTGCACTTCACTCAGATAGTATATCCTCATGAATGTCTCATGAGCCACCTAATGTTAGTGCTATATGTTGGTAGTACTCTGTCTCACTGCTGTTTTTATCCCTAAGGGTCATGTAGGGCAGATTAGGTGTAGTGAGATCACCCAAAGATATCATGCATACATTCACATAGATAATATGGTATTTATTTGAGAATATAAAAGGTGAAGGACTGCAAAGGTTAGCAAAGCCCACGTGACCTTTGCATTAAGCAGGGGCTGCAAACAGTGAAACAATGTCTGAAGTTAATTCATTTAATTGGGAGTTGTGGAGAAGAGGGTATCTTGTGTCTCAAGACACGGCAAAGCATTGATTTAACATGTTCTGTTGGATGATCTTTCTTCTTAATGGCCTCATTATCTGTTTAACCTTCATCCTAAAAGGATTGCTGCCAATCCCCCTTTTTGACTGCATCCAAGATAGCCTTCCTTTGTTGGACCCACTTGAGAAGGGCGTGCTGCAATGATGTAGAGCAGCCTTTCTCACTATCCTGCTTGGCACTGCCAGAGCAGTCTAGACATTGAAGTCTCATCTTCTTGAAGCCTATGGTCTGTTCCATTGTGATCATCCTTTGACCAGGGTCAATTTCTTCATTCTGCATCACACCCAGATTTGTAAAGATGTGATAGACCGTGTTCAGAAGTACCTCTTGTCTCCCAGCGGCTATCCAATGTGGGCTGAGAATGTGGCAGGAAACTGTGAACTCTCCAATATGTAAGAATCATGGCAGTTCCCAGAATATCTGGCATAGGTCTCTAAAATTTGGCATCAATGGTCACTCAGAATTTGAATATTAATGGAATGCAAGCTTTTGCTTTTAAACAAACTGCAGGAGGCTGGTAGGTGCTCTCAAAGCAACGTTGGCACTGTAGGGTGTTGCACCTTACACCAGCAGGTGGAGAATCCCAGTGACTGAATTGTTTGACTATCATTGCCAAGTGATGTGCTCTGAGAAAAATGGTATCAGTGGCATTCCAGATGCATTAATGTGGAGATGATTAGTTGACTGCATACATGGTCGCCTATAGTTCCCTGAAAGCAGCCACAAGCATAAACACTCAGGGCAGTTGTGATCTTGATGACCACAGGGATGGGATTATCACTCAGTCTTGGTCAGCGCAGGTCCCTCTATAGAGTATTAGACAGTTTTAGTGATGATGGCCTGGGACATATTTAACCTTGCAGAGAGTTGAAGTAAATGACAGTGGGGCCTGCAGATCTAGGGGATCATCATTCACCTGTGTCTCCTTGGGGAATCTTATCCTCTTGCCTATCCTTCTGGAAACTGTCTAGCAACTGCTGGAGCTTGTGTTTTTGCTGAGCTTGCTAAAGATGTTCGAAATGCTGTTTATTTCTGCATTATCTTTGTCATATCCTCAAGGCCACAATTACTGCAGTGTTGATATTCTTCATGTGAGCTCCATCAGCAGATTGTCTGTGAGGAGTGTTAGAAAGATATTGCAATTTTATTTTTAAAAAAACTCCTGAATCCCATCACCTGTAATTTTCTATGCGATGTGAAATTATCCAATTGTATAATTACAGCTTTTATGCTACATTGTGAATAAATTTCTGCTAGAGAACCACCATGTAACTCACCTCGCCCATGACAAAATAAAAGGTTTCTTTCCCCTCCTGGCCCATGTCTTAGCATACATTCAGCTTATTATGAGAATCTGGAAGCAATGTCCTCCAAAACCTGATGTGGAATGTGTTAGGCAAATGAAAACTTTAGGTTTCACTTTTAATTTCCTTGTTCTCTTGACACTGGCTTAGTTATTAAATGTTTAACCTCATCACCTCGGGGAATCTCCCACCCACAGCTTCCATCCTTATAGTCCGGGAACCCCGCACCGCCCGATTCTATCTCCTACCCAAGATCCACAAGCCTGACTACACCGGCCGACCCATTGTCTCAGCATGCTTCTGGTCCACCGAACTCATCTCTACCTACCTTGATACTGTCCTATCCCTCCTTGGTCCAGGAACTCCCCACATACATTCAAGACACCACCCACGCCCTCCACCTCCTCCAAGAGTTCGGTTTCCCCGGCCCCCAATGCCTCATCTTCACCATGGACATCCAGTCCCTCTACACCCTCCATCCACCATGACCAGGGCCTCCAAGCCCTGCGTTTCTTTGTCTCCTGATGTCCCCAACAGTACCCTTCCACTGACACTCTCATTCGTTTGGCTGAACTGGTCCTCACCCTCAACAATTTCTCCTTCCAATCTTCCCACTTCCTCCAGACAAAAGGGTAGCTATGGGCACCCGCATGAGCTGCAGCTATGCCTGTCTCTTTGTCAGCTATGTAGAACATCTTTCATAGTTAGACTGGCACCACTCCCCACCTCTTCCTCCGCTACATTGATGACTGCATCGGTGCCACCTCGTGCTCCCATGAGGAGGTTGAACAGTTCATCAACTTAACCAACACATTCTACCCAACCTTAAATTTACCTGGATCATCTCTGACATCTCCCCTTCCTGAACCTCTCCATCTCCATCAACATTGACCAACTCAACATTGACATTTTTTACAAACCCACTGACTCCCACAGCTACCTGATTACACCTCCTCCCACCCTACCTTCTGCAAAAATGCCATCCCGTATTCCCAATTCCTCCGCCTCCGCCGCATCTGCTCTCAGGAGGACCAGTTCCACCACAAAACACACCAGATGGCCTCCTTCTTTAAAGACCGCAATTTCCCCTCCCACGTGATTGAAGATGCCCAACGCATCTCATCCATGTCCCACACCTCCGCCCTCGAACCCCACCCCTCCAACTGCAGCAAGAACAGAACCCCCCTGCTCCTCACCTTCCACCCCACCAACCTCTGCATAAATCGCATCATCCGCTGACATTTCCGCCACTTTCAAACAGACCTCACCACCAGAGATGTATTTCCCTCCCCACTCCTTTCCACTTTTCACAAAGGCCGTTCCTCCACGACTACCTGGTCAGGTCCACGCTCCCCCACCCACAACAACCCACTCTCTCTTCCTGGCACCTTCCCCTGCCACCACAGGAATTGCTAAACTTGCACCCACATCTCCCCCCTCACCACCATCCAAGCCCCCAAAGTAGCCTTCCACATCCATCAAAGTTTCACCTGCACTTCCACACATGCCATTCACTGTATCTGTTGCTCCTGATGTGCTCTCCTCTACATTGGGAGACCGGGCGCATTATCGCAGAGTGCTTCAGTGAACATCTCAGGGACACCCGCACCAACCAACCCCACCGCCCTGTGGCCCAACCCTTCAACTCCCCCTCCCACACTGCCAAGGACATGCAGGTCCTGGGCCTACTCCACCACCACTCCCTCACTACCTAATGCCTGGAGGAAGAACACCTCATCTTCCGCCTTGGGACCCTCCATCCCATGGCATTAATGTCGACTTCACCAGTTTCCTCATTTCCCCTCCCCCCCCACCTTACCCCAGTTCCAACCTTCCAGCTCAGCACTGTCCTCATGAACTGTCCCACCTGTCAATCTTCCCTCCCACCCATCCACTCCACTGCCTCTCTGACCTATCACCTTTACCCCCACCTCCACCCACCTATTGCACTCTCAGCTACCTTCCCCCCAGCCCCACCCAAATCCCATTTATCTCTCCATCCCCGAGGCTCCCAGCCTCATTCCTGGTGAAGGGCCTTTGCCCGAAACATCGTTTTCCCTACTCCTCAGATGCTGCTTGACCTGCTTTGCTTTTCCAGCACCACTCTAATCTTGACTCTAATCTCCAGCATCAGCAGTACCCATATCTGCTTAGTTTTTTACATAGCAAGCAAGCAATTAGTGTGCAGAATGTATTGCTTTCATGCAGAGAGTAGTATATGTATGGAATAAGCTGCCAGAAGAAGTGGTGGAGGCTTGTGCAATTACAACATTTAAAAGGCATCTGGATGGGTATATGAATAGGAAGAGTTTAGTGGGTAATGGGCCAAGTGCTGGAAAATGGGACTAGATTAGGATATCTGGTCGGCATGCACAAGTTGGACGATAAGGTCTGTTTCCATGTTGTACATCTGTAGGACTCTATGATCCTCTCAAGAGCAACCCACCCAGATTCACTGCTCCCCGCCAACAATCCCCCACATCGCACCCCCCGCCCCCTGCCCCCCCCCCCGCCACCACCACCACCACCACCACCACCACCACCACCACCACCACCACCAGTCTGTCCCTATCCCTGTAATCCTGCATTTCTCAAGGGTATCTCACCTAGCCTGTACATCTTTGGATTGTGGGAGGAAACCGGAGCACCCGCAAACATGAGGCGAATGTGCAAACTCCACACAGACATTCGCCTGAGGGTGGAATCGTATCCAGGTCCCTGGCACTGTGAGGCAGCAGTGCTAACCACTGAGCCACCATGCCGCATTCTTGGACAATTACTCAGCTAATGAAGAGGTGAAAATTGAAATCAGACAAGTCGCATTACTAAATTGGTGGAAGTATAATTACCGCAACTGCCCTTAGAGGGACTTCAAAACCAAACTTACTTACTTGGCCCTTTTATAGAACATTACAGGTGACAGGGCTCAGGAGTCTTTTTTTGACTAAAACTGGATTAACTTTCTAATGGAGCACATTTTTAGGGTGAAAGGAGTAAAAAAATAAAAAAGACATTGGGGCAATTTTTTTATACAGAGAGTAACTTGTGCGTGGAATGAACTTCCAGAGGAAGTGGTGGATGTGGGTACTAGTACAGTGTTTAAAAGATATTTAGATAAATACATGAATAAGAAATGTTTGGAGGAATATGGGCCAAGCACAGGCAGGTGGGACTAGTTTGATTTGGAATTATAGTCGGCATGGACTAATTGGACCAAATGATCTGTACGACTCTACATGAAACAGTAACTTACTTTACCCACTTTGCAACCAATTTGTGAAGTTATTGTACTGTTGACTTTTGATCTGATATGATGAGGTTTCAATTTCATGTTCACATGAATGACTTGCCTGTGACCACATGGCCAACCCCATCTTTTACATTCCTTTTGTGTTGCCGTCCATTAGCTATTGGTGTCAGTTTTTCCCAATTTCTCTTGAGCCCCTTTACATAACTACTCCTGTGCCCACTTTACTCCCACTTGACTTTGGAAATTCCCAGGCTCAAAATCCTCTCACGTAGAAGCTAGAGTTACATGACCTGTTTGAATACCCATGTCAAGAGCATCCAGTCCGCTCCCATTCACTACGAGGCGCTAGTCTGCTCTCTCTACTTAGCCCCTAACACAGTGGCCATTCTCTCAGTACAACAAAGACCATCCTCAGATTTAAATTGCCTTGTTTCCTAAGCTTTCACGGTTTCTCCCTGACCATTATTGACCAAACACTCATGGCTGCCTGTGGCCCATCCCCAAACTGATATCTCAACAGTACTCTGACTGGCTTGCACTCCTGAAACTGCATATACTTGAACCTGAAGGCTCAATTCCTGGACTGCAAGAACACAGATTCCTGGATTCTTGTAGGACCACGTACCGAACTGATTGTAGCAATCCCTTAGACTGTAACTGGGCAACCTGACTTTACTGACTCTGGCAGTGCATCCTGATTGACTGTAGTCCCCCTTTACTCCACTCCACAAATTGCCTCGTCCTTTGCAACAAAAAGCCAGCTAAACTGCAAAAGCTTGCACCCTGTAACTCAGAGCTCAAAACCTTGGGCACTAATAACAGTAACGGTCCCCATACAGAAGCTAACAACATGTAACCTGGAGCTAAAATCAGCGTGCAAAATTTGGGGCAGCATGGTGGCTCAGAGGTTAACACTGCTACCTCACAATGTCAGGGACCCAGGTTCGATTCCAGCCTCAGGTGACTGTCTGTGTGGAGTTTGCACAATCTCCCCGTGTCTGTGTGGGTTTCTCCCACAGTCCAAAGATGTGCAGGTTAGGTGAATTGGCTATGCTAAGTTGCCCAAAATGTTCAGGGATGTATAGGTGAGGTGCATTAGTCAGGGATAAATGTAGAGTAATAGGGTAGGAGAATGGGTCTGGATGGGTTACTCTTCGGAGGGTCAGTGTGGACTTGTTGGGCCAAAGGGCCTGTTTCCACACTGTAGGGATTCTATGAAAAGATTCTATAAAAGCAACAAAGAGGCTGAATGAGTTCCAAATAAGCATTAAAGTCAGTGAGTGCTAAGAAAGCAAGCTAAGGGCTATAAGATGCATATGTCAATTTAGAATCAAAGCATCCTGCATGCTACATCAGATATTTGGCTTATGTGCAATAAGTCCTGGAAGAAGCATGCAAGGCATCAGTGTCCCTGAGCTCCAAGTACAATGTGGGATGTGTTGACTAGAGTGTGAGTTGGTCTGAGAGCAGGCATGATGATGTGGTGAGGCTGATGGTTTCTCAATGCTGAGTTGTGAGGAGGATGGTGGCCCTGGAGCGTGAACGGACACTTTGCAGAAGAAAACATGAGACATTTTAGACAGCTGCATGTGTCTGCTATCCACTTTCTTTTACCTGTCAGGTTTTTGTACTATCCAGTTTCTTGTTACTGGACAGGAGAATTAGAAATACAAAGTTGGACTACTATTGATATTCAAATACATCGACATAAGTTAGTTGGCTCTCGATTCTGAAGTCACCATTTAGAGCCTGAGGAGAAAAATAATTTTTGTTTTTCTCAATTTCAAGAATCTGACTTTTCTCATTCTCGAACTATTTACTCACCTCCCACATCATGACTCTTGCCACAGCAGGGAGGAGAAATTCCTGTTCATAGAGAAAGACAAAGGGTTCATGTTAAATTCAATCTGGCAAATTGGTGATGGATGCATGCATTGTCTGATTCTTTTATTCCTGTTATTTTCAAAATGTCATACTGGAAAGTTCACAATACATTTGAAACCTAAATCATTCTAACGGTCTGAGTTCATCAAGAGTAGCCTGCACTGGAATAAGCAGGCTGTCTGAAGAAGGAAAGATTATTGGGAGCCTTCACTCTCAAGTGAAACATGTCTCATTTCCCAGGCAACTATCATTGCATTGAGCGCAAACAATTCAGTACTCTAAAATAAATCATATTTAACACAAGTTCTATTAAATTACATAAAACCAAAGTGCAGTAGATTCCCATACTGTGATATTGTCAGCTATAAAAACAAAATTTCATTTTAAAAAGGGAAGCATTCACACATCAATGATTTTTCAAATGGCATTTGTGCTCTTCAAACTTAATCTTTCTCAAATCAGCTCAGACCCTAACCAATTTTCAGCTGCGGATTTACCGGCAGCAGTCACCATAGAAACTGGAGTTTGGATTTGGTAGAAGAGCTATAGCAGAAAGTCAAATCTGTTCACCAATCCATCACAGATAGTATAGAAAATAAAAACTACTCTTGGGCACCAAATTAGATGGCACTCAAATTGGGGAACAGAGATTCTGAAGTCAGATTATTCCCCAATCTGATAAAAATGAACTGTTGCATAATTTCTGCACTTTCTTGACGGTTTTCAGCTCTTCTGTAACCAGGAGCAATTTCTACCGGACTTTACTTTAAGAGATGTTGTTTTAAATTATACAAAGCTTGCATTCAGCTCAGTGATTGCACATCACAATCATTAAAACCTGTGAACAGTGCATTGTTTGTGTGCTGCCCTCTATCATGTCCACTGATACAGTCCTGGTGATCTTGGCACAGGAACTGCACAGGAGAAGTTCCTCTTCCCTCAGGGGGCCAGGAGGCTAACTGGACAGGTACTGAGGAATTAGTGGAAACAGGTTCCCATTGTGGTGAATGCAGCAGCTTATTCCAAGGACTGCACAGAAAGAACTTTAAAGATCTCATATAAATGGACATGGTCAGTAAGTGCATCCTCAATTGATGTATTCCACCAAATGCACAACCAATCATAGAATTCCTTGGAAACAGGCAATTTTGTCCATCGAGCTCACACTAATCGTCCAAAGAGCATCCCATCCAGACCCAACCCCACCCCCCCCCCCCGCCCTCCCCCTCACCCCCCCACCCTATCCCTGTAGCCCTGCTAATCCACCTAATTTACACATCCCTGGACAATTCAGCAGGGCCAATTCATCTAACCTGCACATCTTTGGACTGTGGGAGGAAACTGGAGCACCCAGAGGAAACCCACACAGACATGGGGAGAATATGCAAAGTTCACACGGTCACCTGATGCTGGAAATGAATCCAGGTCCCTGGCGCTGCTTCGGTGCTGTAACGTACTAAGATTCTATGTGCCAGGATTTCAAAGGGCTGAGCAGTCAGGACGTGTGCTAGTGGGAATTTGAAATCACAGTCTCATTGGTCAACTTGTGATTCTAACACCAGCAAGTCAATTTTCAAAGGCCCAGTGATTTGATTTGATTTGATTTAATTTGATGTATTACTGTCACGTGTACCAAAATGCAGTGAGAAGTATTGTATTGTGTACTTTATAGGCAGATCGAACTGTACAATTGTATTAGGGTAAAAGAACAGGGTGCAGGATACAGTGTTATAGCTGCCTAATAGTGAATGGGAAATATACTGATCACATGGAAACATAGAATAAAGGAACTGGGGTAGGTCATCCAGCCCTGCTTCCTTTCAGTGACTGGTATATAAGATATCCAGATCTCAACGTAGCTCCATTTTTCTCAATCTATCACCATTCAGATTGTAATTTGTTTGCCTGTTTTTGCCAGCAAAGTGGATAACCTCATATTTATCCACATTGTACTTCATCTACCTGTCCAAGTTACAATAAAGTTTTCCTGCATCTTCCTCACAGCTCACCCTTTCATCCAGCTTTTTGTCATCTGCAGACTTGGAGATAGGACACGTAGTTTCCTCATCTGAATTATTAAAAATATTGTGAATAGCACCAATGAACTGCCCCCTAAGTTTCTTAAGGAGTTTGTTAATTTGCATGTGCATTCGCGAATGTTATTTCTGATTCATTTTTCTGTCTAGCCCATTGAGTCTTGTGTACTTTATTGCATAGCTGTGGGACAAAGTGGGGTTGCTTTTATTTTTCAAATTCAAATTTAAGGGGCCAGCTAGTGGAGGGATTATTGCTGCACTGTAATCTGTGACCCAACAGCCATATGCCACTGGATTTGATTTCTTGACCATGGGGCAAGGTGTGTGCTTTATCCCAAACGTGCTATTTTTTCCCTTTGCTGTTGTTGTCAGACAGTCTGACCCAGGCTCCTGTCGTGTTCAGCATCACTAATTGAGCACCCAGTTTGCCTTCTGTCCAATTAGAACACCAGTTTGTGAAAACAGCTTGAGGCACATTCTCAGGAAGTAGAAGTCATCTTCTGTTTGCCGAGCACCTCAGCCAGGCCCTCAGGGGTTGACCGGACCTCCCAGTCACCGCCCACTTTAATTCCCTTTCTGACATGACTATCCTTGGCTTCCTCCATTGCCACAATGAACCACATGGCAAATTGGAGGAACAAAACCTTCTCTTTGGTCTGGGTAGCCTACAGCCCGGAGGACTCAACATTGAGTTCTCCAATTTCAAATAACCTCCCTTCCCATTCTCTACTCCCTTCCCCGTCCCACCCCTCCCTTCCAGTCTTCCCTGTAACCAACTGGATTCATTCGCCCCATTGACCAACCAGCTCATACCCCCTGCCTATCTTCACCTATTTGCACTTCACCACCTTGACCCCGTCATCCCCTTTATCTGCAGCTCCCCCTACACCCAGCCCCAGTCCTGATGAAGGGTTACACCCAAAACATTAACTTCTCCACGTCCTAATGCTGCCTGGCTTACTGTGTTCTTCCAGCCTCCTGCCTGTCGACCTTGGATTCCAGCATCTGCATGTTTATTTTGTCCCTAGAAGTCATCTGGCTGTCAGATTTTCAATCCTACTTTCAAAGTCCAGCCTCATGAGTCTATGATGATAGGTGGCAAAGGCAGCTAACTAGCAAGGGCAGGCAAGACTACCTGTATCCATTCCATGAAGGTCCCATGGATTGGAAATAATCTGGATTGATGTCTCTGAGGTGCAACCTGACATAGGCTAAAATTATTGAGAATGATGGTATGTCTCAATGTAATGCACCGTGCCAGATATTTCAGCCCTATCCACACACTGTCGTAGTGTCCAAGCTGCGTATGCATTTAACATGCAGCATTTTGTTGCTGCTTTTCTTCACTCCAACCCTGCCCTGCAGCTTTAACCTTCAGATACCAGTAATTACCATAAGTCAGGCAGGCAGTCATGAGGGGAAATATCGGTCTGGAGAGGGAGGGGAGAGTGAAGAGGAAGAAAGACCACCACTCAATCTAGCACATTCAGCTAGCAGCTCAAATATTGCTATAATGTCTACCCTAGACAGCAAAATAGAGCACATGGGATGCGGAATTTTACATGGGGCTCAAAAGGCCATTTTCAATTGAGCAATGATGCAGGAAGAAGGTCTTGGAGGTTCTTTAGTAGTTTGACATAGGGAGTAAAGAAATATTGGAGGTTTTGGTGAACGGAGAATTGGACAAATCCCCAGATCCAAGTGAGTTGTATCCCAGAATGCTGTCGGAGACAAAGGAGGAAATTACAGGGGCTCTCTGATGGCTGGGCCCTCAGTACAAGCTCCTTATGCACTTAAGGAGAGACACAAACAATGCTGCAAAAACCAACAAATGAGGAGGTTTTTGCTTTGCTCTTGAGATTTACATTTACTAAATAAGTAAAATCATTCAAGCTGCTTCAGGTACATGGTATTAGATATTCATAGGATTCTGCTGATTTGCAACTTGTACTCTTCTACCATTTCTGAATATGAAACCAGTATCACCCTCCATGAAATAAATACAAAGTAATTTCTTTCTCCAGTGTAGATTGTGAAAAATTCATCAGCCATATTTCTACTCTTCCCTTTCTCATGATCAAGACATATATATTGAAGTATTTATATGTTGCTTTAAGCAAGGAATGGAAACAGTCTCAATGGGACATCTTTTTTAATAATTAAAATCACACTTGTTTTTAAAATTATGACACAGTAATCTTCTCTGATCTTCCTAATGCAACTATCCTTTCCCTGTGATTCAGTAATCATTAGAAACTGGATTTTAAACTTGGTGAGCTAGTGCACAATACTTTCACACCTAGGACTACAATTTAAATCAAGTACATATCGTAGGAATACAAATCTCTTGCGATTTAGAAATTAGTTTATAAAAGGTGAAAAAATAATCCATGAATACCTTAGAGATTTTATAGAGTTAGGCAAGGTAAGGACGTGTGGTGATCAATGACCAATGGAATTTAATGCAGATGAGTTTACAATTGTGCTGGAACAATAGACAAATGTATTCAGTCATGATATTGAAATAACCATAGGTGAAGTTGCAATAGATCTATGTGGGATTGTGATTTTTGAAAAGGACATAAGGGAGCTTCAAGGTAATTTATACAATTGAGTGGGTGGGGAAACACATGGCAGATGCTTTATTATGTGGGTAAATGTGAAGTTCTATGCTTTGGGTTTGAAAAAAAGGCAGAGTATTATTTAAGTTGTGATATATTGGGAAATGTGTTGAAGGAATCTGTGTGTCCTTGTATACCAGTCAGTTAATGTAGACAAGCTGGTGCAGCAAGCAATTAGGAAAGCAAATTGTATTGTTAGAGGATTTGAGTACAAAAGTAAAGAGGTCTTACTGCATTCACATAGGTCTTTGGTAGGACCACACTAGTTTATGCACTTTTAGTCTCCTGACCTGAGAAAGGATATGCAGGCCTTGGTGCACTCAAAGTTCTACCAGGCTGATACCATGGATGGCAGGACTATTGAATGAAATTGATTGGACTGGGCCTGCATTTCTAAATAGCCTTATAGTGGAGATAGACAGATTTTAAATTAGTAATAGGCTAAAGGGTGATAGGGAGTGGCCAAGAAAGTGGAGTTGAGGCTGTGATGAGATCAGTCATGATCATATCAAATGGTGGAACAGTCTCAAGCAGCTGAACTGCCTACTCCTGCTCCTAGTTGTTATGTTCAGTAGAGTTTAGAAGGATGAGAGGTGATCTGATTGAAATGTATTAAATTCTATAAGGACGAGACAGATTAGATGCAACAAAGATGTTTTCTCTGGTTGGAGTATCTAGAACCAAGGGTCGTAATCAAGTGTATGGGATTGAGATAAGGAAACATTTCTTCAAGCAGAGGGTGGTCAGCCTGTAGAAGTCTTTACCACAGAAGGCTGAGAGTTATAAAGAAGGGCTAGAGAGGCTAGCAATTTTTTGGAAGAAAATGTCTAATAGATGATCAATTAGAGATTTTTAAAGTCAGAAAACTGAGGAAAATGTTCATTTGGAAATATTATCTCAAATTAAACAGTGAGAATAGGATTATAAGTAACACAAATTGAAATTAAGAAAATGTAACTTTACAGCTGATATTAGAAAAGATTTCTTCACATAGAGCATATATTGAACTTGAGATAGATTTTAGAGCAGAATGGTAGAGATACAACTGTTGGATGCACTTAGGAGATAATTAGACATAAGAAATGGGAAATGGAACAGAGAGCTTTTCATGGCAGGTTACTAACAAGAATCAAATTACCCTCCTAATGCATAATTATTTTGAGACCTTACATCAATAACAAGCAGAATAATGGGATTGATCATTAGAGGAGGCAGTAGAGTCTAAGGAACAGAAGTTCTGAAGTGTCAGAAATAACTGGATAATATTTGTATGTGCAAAACTAAGGCAAACTTGATTAAATACAGGTATTGGCAAAGGACCTGCATTTAAGAAAAGAAAACTGAGATGAATACATAATGGAAATGAACTGGTCAGTGAAGGGTTTGAAAAAGAGCTGGAGCTTAATAGTAGATTCAAAACATTGATCGTGTCTAGTCTCTGCACAGCATCAGTCCTAGAGAGGACAGAAGGTTGAGCTTTGTTGTCAGGAGGATGAAGATATAAGCCTAAATCTCACATACTGAAAGACTGTAGTTCTATTGTCAGTCTGCACCTTCATTCAGGTATGGTCACTGAAGCAGAAAGGAAACTCTAGAAGATAAGCAGGAATGAACTATAATGCAAGGATAATCTTTACTTAGAGAGGACTGAGCAATGACAAAAGAATTCAGCTTTTGGGGTGTCCTTGATTTCTTGTTTGACACTCCAATATTTCTTTTCAAAATTGTTGCTTTTACCCAGAAAGGCTTTTTTTTCTGGTCTTTTGGTGTTTCCATCTTTGGCTATGCCTTTGCTTTAAAGATTTTTACTTTTGCTTCCCAGTTGTCTGCATTTTAGATCAACATGCTGTTTTAAACTGACGCATTTTTCCACAGTTGTGGGTAAAGAAATAGATAAATAGACTCAAGTGTAGGTCCATTGAGTCTGCTCTGCCATTCAACATGATCACGGTTGATCATCTAATTCAGTACCCTGTTCCCAGTTTGTCCCCATACCCTTTGATCACCCTTAGCCCTAACAGCTATATCTAACTCCTTCTTGAAAACATGCAGTGTTTTTGGCTCGAATGGGCTCTAAATGGCCAACCCTTAGATTCTGGCTCCTTTTTCTAGATTCCCCAGTCATCGAGAACACCTTCCTGTATTTACCCTGTCTAGCCCTGTTAGGAGTTTATAGGTTTCTATGAGATTCCCCCTTATTCTTCTAAACTCCAATGAATATAGTCCAAAACAATGCAGTCTCTCTTCATATGTCAGTTCTGCCATCCCAGGAATCAGTCCGGTAAATGTTTGCAATCCCTCCATAGCCAGAACGTCCTTCCTTGAAAATGGAGACCAAAACTGCACACTGTACTGCTGCTGAGGTCTTCCCAAGGCCCTGTATAATTATAGCAAGACATCCCTGATCCACAAATTCTCTCACTACGAAAGCCAACATATCATGTGCCTTCTTCATTGCCTGCTGAACCTATACGCTTATTTTCAGTGACAGGCGTATGAAGACAACAAGGTGTTATTGCATTTCTCCCTTTCCCAATCTTTCACCACTCAAATAATAATCTGCCTGCCTGATTTTGCTACCAACATGGATAACCTCATATTCATTCATTTTATGCTTCATTGCCCTGCATTTGTCCACTCACTCAACTTGTCCAAATCATACTGAATCATCTCTGCATCCTCCTCACGTTCACTCTCCAACCCAGATTTGTGGTAGCTCCAAACTTGGAGAAATGACATGTAGTTTCATCATCTAAATCATTCATATATATTGTGAATATCTGGGGTCCAAGCACTGATCCCTGCAGATCACTGGCTGCCACTTGAAAATGACCATGAGGGGCATGGATAGGGTACATAGACAAGGTAAAAACAAGGACTGCAGATGCTGGAAACCAGATTCTAGATTAGAATGGTGCTGGAAAAGCACAGCAGTTCAGGCAGCATCCGAGCTGCTCCTTGGATGCTGCCTGAACTGCTGTGCTTTTCCAGCACCACTCTGATCTACATAGACAAGGTCTTTACCCTGGGGTGGGGGAGTCCAGAACTAGAGGGCATAGTTTAAGATGAGGGGGACAAATTTATAAGGGATCTAAGGGCAACTTTTTCACGCAAAAGGGTGATGTGTGAATGGAATGTGCTGCCAGGGGAAGTGGTTGAGTTAAAAGGTGTTTGGATAGGTATATGAATGGGAAGGGCTTAGAGGGATATGGGCCAAGTGCTGGCAAATGGGACTAGATTAGGTAGGATATTTGGTCGGCATGGACAAAAGCACCGAAGTGTCTGTTCCCATGCTGTATATTTCTATGACTGTATGACCAACCATCCCTATTCTTTGTTTCCTGTCTGCCAACCAGTTCCCTATCCATGTCAGAACATTACCCCAATCCCATGCTATAATTTTACATGCTCACCTTTTTGTGGAATATTCTGAAAGTCATTTCTGTGCTCCCCGTGTTGAGTGGTCTACCAATTTTTCATGGCTTTGTTCCTTTTGCATTGAGAATACTCAGTATTGAATCCTCTCTGGTTGGTAAAGTGCTATAAAAGGCCTCATCCGTACTTCAACTGTGATTCAGTCATGAATTACTTCTGCCTTCAACCCTTTACAATAGGAACTTTCTGCCAACCAATAAAGATCATTAATTGTGTCCTTGCTTTCACCTTGCCTGTGTTTTCTTCTACTAAACTTTGCTTGTTCAATTATTTAAGCTTTGCAACACTGAACTAATCAGCAAACTCCTGCAATATCCCTTCATATGATATTGGATTTTCATCAATTGTGCACCACTTATGGGCACCACTTTGTAGAAATGATGTGAACACATTGAATTGAGTACATGGGGAAAAACCATTCCTCTCATAAAGAATCAAGAACCACTTCACCCAGTGGTTAAGGCATGGAATGCACTGTCTGGAAACGTGGTGGAAGCAGGTTCAATAGAGGCATTCAAGAAGGCATTGGAAGATTGTTTGGATAAAAAATAATGTGCAAAGTTATAGGGGAAATGCAGGAGATTATACAAGGTAATGATGTTAATTTATTGAACTGGTGCAGACATGATGGGCTGAATAGTCTCCTCTGTGTCGTGATACTTTTGTGATTCTATAGTTCCTATCTTGCTAAAATATCATTAGCAATATTTCCAACAATGTTAAGCACTGACCTGGTCCTTTTTTCAAATTTTACCTTTCCTAAATATTACCAGTTCAATATCTGGTAATCCTTCACTTCAAGTTCTCCCATTCTGGAGCCTGGTGCAGTCTCTCAACCAGCTGGACTAGCTCTGAGAGTGTTTGGACAACTTTCACGCAACCATGCCTTAGTCCAGGAGCTATTTCTTCATCTGTGATTGTGATTGTGCCACTGCAAGAGGTTTTGGCTCAATGTTCATTTCAGTTTCCTGTTCCGTTCTCCACATCTACTTTTCACACCTACATCTGGGATATCCCTGACATCCTGATGAGTCTTGGAAAAATGTTCCCTTACCTTCTTGCTCATGACTTATTCAGTTGCTGACTTTGATGTCTCTTTTAGACTTCACTGCTTCTGCCTCATTTACTCGCTCAAATTATGAATGAGTGCATGAGGCTTGCTGCAAGAACTCTTAAGTTGTGCCATGATCTATGCAGCTATTCTCTCAAGCTACTGTCAGAGTTTCTTTTGCCTTACAGCCTTGTTTCCAGTGATTATTTGACACTGACATTATTATTATATCATTATTATACAAAATCTAAAGCAAGGAATGAAACTGCATGGACTATCAAGCATCAACCTAGCCACCAGAGATGACAACAGCAAACCAAGACCTATTGATCCTGCAAAATACTTTTGCTAATATCGAAAGCTTCTTGTGTCAAAATGGGGAGAACTATCCCATAGACTAGACAAGCTACAGGTTGACATGGTCATACTCATAATCAGACCTTATAGACAATGTCCCAGACACCACCATCATCATTTCAGGGTATATATATCCACTGACAGGATAAATCCAGTAGAGATGGTGGCACAATAATATATAGAGAGGAGGGAGTTGCCTTGGGAATATTCACCACTGACTCTGCATTCCAAGAAGCCTTATTGCATCATGTCAAATATGGACAAGGAAGCCTCCTACTATTACCCCAACAGCCCCCTTGACTGATGAATCAGTATCCCCCCATATTAAGCAATACGTGGCAGTAGCATTGAGGGTAGGAAGGATACTGAATTTACTCTGGCTGGAGACATTGTCATTACCAAGAGTGGCAGCACCCGGATTGGCCAAGCCGGCAGAGTCCTGAAAGATGTGGCTGCTGGACTGAGTCTGCAGCAGGTGGGAAAAACTTAGTTTACCTCATCCTCTATTGCAAGCACACCTGTCCGTGCCAATATAAGTAGCAGTGATCACTGCACAATCCCTCTGGACAAAGTCTTACCTTCGCATTGATGATGTCCTCCATTGTAATGTGTGGCACTATCACCATGCTAACAGGGACATCCTTCAAAAAGATCTCAAACCTAGGCCATTAGCAGTAGCAGACCTCCTTGTGAATTAAATGCAATCTATAACCTCATTATTTGGCATATCACCCATTTCACTATCCGATTAACAGACCAACTGTGGTTCAATAAAGAGTAAATGCCAGAAGCAGCATCATTCATAAATAAAAATGAGATGTCAATCTGGTGAAGTAACAACACTGGGTTATACCAAACAATGTACAAAACATGCAATAGATATGGTTAAGCAATCCCACAATCAAACAGATTAGAGCTAAGCTTTGCAGTTCTGCCACATTTAGTCATGAATGGTGATTGTCAATTAAACAGTGAACAAGAAGAGAAGGCTTCACAACTATCTTGATCCTCAATGCTGCAGGAGCATCATACATCACTGTGAAACACAAAGCATTTGCATTTATCTTTAGCCAGAAGTGCAAGTGGATTACTCATCTCTGTCTGCCCTGAGCCTGCCAACGTCATAGATGCCAGTCTTCAGCCAATTTTATTCACTTCAAGTGACATCAAGGTAAGGATGTGGATTCTGCAACGTCTATGGAATCTGACACAAGAAGAGAAATTGCTGGAAGCTCCACAGGTCTGGCAGCACCTGTGGAGATAAATCAGAGTTAACATTTCAGGTCAAGCGACCCTTCGTCTGAATTGGACATTTGGCTCTAGAATTTGACATTTAGCTCAATGGATCAAATTACCTACTCATGCTCCTATTTTCTATGTTTCTATAATAATTAGGATGGCTAAGAAATACTGGCTTTTCCAGCAATGCCTATAGCCCATGAATGAATTTTTAAAAAAATCATCTCTCCAAAGAGTAATCTGATCAGTATCATTCTGCTCTGCAGGTTTTGCTCCCTTATCCAGCTTACTTTCTAAAAGCATTGATCATCTCTGCTTCCACCACCCTCGTAAACAGTGTGTCATTAACCACTCACTGTGTGAAAAAGGTCCTCATCGCAACTGCTTTACATTTTTGTGAATTGTCCTGATGAGTACAAGATGAAAAACTTCAACAAAATCTGTCACTTTTTTCAGTAACGCTCAGTTTCCGGCAGAAACTGATTATTACAAATTGGCTACTCTTGTAGAGAAGTAGGAAGTGCAGAGACACCTTTTATTGAGTTATATGACCAGGTCAAAAGTTCAGGGTGAAAAATGTGTTGTCTAAGGATAGATGTTTTGTAAGCGATCTCTTAGTTCCGACGCAACATCACAGAATCATAGCGTCACATACATAGAAATAAGCCCTTCGACCCACTATGTCTATCCCAAATAACAAACACCAAACTATATTAATCCCATTTGCCTGCATTTGGTTCATAGCCTCGTATGCCCTGGCATTTTAAGTGGTCATCCAGATGCTTCTTAAATGTTGTGAGTATCTGCCTCCATCCCCCTCTAGGGCAGCACATTTCATACATCCACCACCCTTCTGGATGAAAACATTTCTTCTCAGAGCTCCTCTAAGCCACTTACTCATCACCATAAGCTTATGCCCTCTGGTTCTACACATGTCTGCCATGGAGAAGAGATCCTCACAATCCACTCTGTCTTTCAGAATATTTTGAGAAGATTTGTAGCTCAGGTTGAGGTTCTGAATGTAGGTTTGCTCACTGAGCTGGAAGGTTCATTTCCAGACATTACGTCACCATATTAGGTAACATTTTCAATAGGCCTCCAGGCGAAGCACTGCTGCTGATTTCTGCTTTCTGTTTATATGTTTGGGTTTCTTTGGGCTGGTGACGCCATTTCCGGTGATGATGTCATTTCCTGTTCTTTTTCTCAGGGGGTGGTAGATGGGGTCTAATTATATGTGTTTGCTGATAGAATTCTGGTTGGAATGCCATCCTTGTAGGAATGCTCGTGCATGTCTCTGTTTGGCTTGTCCGACGATAGATGTGTTCTCCCAGGCGAAGTGGTGTCCTTCCTTATCTGTATGTAAGGATAATAGTGAGAGAGGGTCATGTCATTTTGTGGCTAGTTGATGTTCATGTATCCTGGTGGCTAGTTTTCTGCCTGTTTGTTCAATGTAGTGTTTGTTACAGTCCTTGTACGATATTTTGTATACGACGTTAGTTTTGCTTGCTGTCTGTATTGGGTCTTTCAAATTTATTAGTTGCTGTTTTAGTGTGTTGGTGGGTTTGTAAGCCAACATGATGCCAAGGGGTCTGAGTAGTCTGGCAGTCATTTCCAAGATGTCTTTGATGTAGGGGAGAGTGGCTAGGGTTTCTGGATGTGTTTTGTCTGCTTGTTTGGGTTTGTTGCTGAGAAATTGGTGGACTGTGTTCATTGGGTAACCATTCTTTTTGAATACACGGTGTAGGTGATTTTCCTCTGCTCTGTGTAGTTCCTCTGTGCTGCAATGTGTGTCGGCTCATTGAAATAATGTTCTGATGCAGCTTCTTTTGTGGATGTTGGGATGATTGCTTCTGTAGTTCAATATTTGGTCCGTATGTGTTGTTTTCCTCTAGGTACTGGTTTGAAGTTCCCCATTGGCTGTTCGCTCTACTGTGACATGGCAGTTTGTTGTTGCTTTCCTCCTCTTTAGTGAATGTTATGCCAGTAAGGATATTATTGATGGTCTTGAAGGTTTCCTCTAATTTGTTTCATTTAGGGATGACAAAAACGTCATCCACGTAGCGGACCCAAAGTTTGGGTTGGATTGTTAGCAGAGCTATTTGTTTGGGATTAAATTCCATCTGCCACCATTCTTCCAAATTTACCAGCTGATAAATATCAGACTGTGGCCTGAGACCACTCTTATCATTATCAATAACAACTCTAACTTTGCATCATCTGCAGACTTAATAACTTTATCTTCTCCCTTTTAAGTCTTAATGGATATAACAAATAGCAAGAATCCTTGCATTAATCCCTGTGGTACACTGCTAGCTTCACCCAGATCCATTGGCTCCATCCCTTTGGCCTCTAATAGGTCCCACTCTTTCTCGATAATCCTCTTACTCTTGATGTGCTTATAAAAATATTTGTGGTTTTCATTGACCTATTTGCCGTATTTTTTAGCCCCTCTTTGACCTCTAATTTTTTTCAAGTAACCCCATACATTCTCTGTACTTTTGAAGGGCCTCCCCAGTTTTTAATGTGTTGTACCTGACATACGCTTCCTCTCTTTTCTTTACCAAACTCTCAGTATCCCTTGACATCCAAAGTTCCCTGAACTTGCTGCCCTTAGAGGAACATCCTGGCTCTGAATTCTCACTATATTATTTGTAAAAGATACCCACTTTCCAAACATGGATTTACTTCCAACTAATAGCACCCAATCTATGTTTGCCAGATCCTGTCTAATGATATTGAAATTGGTCTCCCCCTATTTTAGACACTTAAATTCTGCACTCTCCTTAACCCTTTTCATAGCAACTTTGAAATTTATGGACTTATGGTCACTATCCTCAAAATGCTTGCCCACTGAAACTTCAACCACTTGACCAGCTTCATTCCCCAGGATTAGGTCTAGCCACTGCCCCAGCTGTAGAAGGACTATCTATGTCCTCACACTAAAAACTTTTCTGGATGCACTTCAAAAATTCAACCCCATCTAATCCTTTCACACTAAGTTGATGCCAGTTAATTTTAGTTAATTTTGAAATCCTTTCCAACTATAGCCCTGATTCTCTTATACATTTCTGTGATTTGTCTATATATCTCCTCCTCTACCTCCCTCTGACTGTCGGGAGCTCTGTAGTACAATACCAGCAAGGTAATTGCCCTTTTTTCCATTGTTGAGATCTATCCAAATGAGTAATTTGAAAAATCTTCTTAGGCCTCCTCCCTCATTAGTGCAGTCATGGTTTCCTTTATCAATGGCTCTACTCTCTTACAGCTCCTCCCATCACGCCTGAAACTTCTTAGTCTGGAATGTTGAACTGTTAGTCTTATCCTTCCTTCAACCATGTGATTTCAACAATTTCATAATCCTATGTGCTGATCTACACTCTAAGTTCATTTGTAATAGAGTCATAGAGATGTACAGCACGGAAACAGACCCTTCGGTCCAACTCGTCCATGCCGACCAGATATCCCATCCCAATCTAGTCCCACCTACCAGCACCCAGCCCATATCCCTCCAAACCCTTCCTATTCATATACCCATCCAGTTATTTTCCCAAGAAATTAATATTGCCTGCAGTGTCAAGATTTTACGTTATTTATAACTCTCCACATCCAACTGATGATAATAATCTTCTACTTGTCTTACCAATCAAGCTCCTTACATTAAAATACATACAATTTAGCTTTCTAGACCTTCCATAAACATTATCCTAACCATGTCTTCTCTGTTTACTGGACTGACCTAGCATTCCTTCTCCATCCAATTGGACCTTGCTCCCAACTTTCCATCTACTCTCCGCCCTATCCTACTTCCAAATAAGTTTAAAATCTCACAAGTAAACCTCCTAGCAAGGGTATTGGACCCATTCCAGTTCAGATGCAACCCGTCCGATGTGTGCAGGTCCCACCTACTCCAGATACTGTCTCAATGATCAAAAATCTAAAGTCCTCCCTCCTACATCATCCTTTAGTCACATGTTCATCTGACCTACCTTGCTATTTCTGTACTCAGCAGCGTGTGGCACTGAAAATATTCCAGAGGTTACAACCTTAATCGTCTTCCTCTTTATTCAAGTACCTGACTCTCTAAAACTTCTGTAGCAGGACCTCTTTTTTTAAACAATGTTGTTGGTACTGACATGGAACATGACCTCTGGCTGTACACCCTCCCCCTTCAGAATTCCCTACAGTCGCTCTGAGGCATTCCCAACTTTGACATCAGGGAAGCAACATACCATTCGAGATCTTGTTTGTTGCCACAGAATGGTCTGTCAACTCTCCTTACAATTGAATCCCCTACCACTAAAGATCTCCTAGTCTTTGTTCACTCCTGCTGTGCAGCAGAGCCAAGCATAGTTCTGCAGACTTAGCTGTTGTTGCTTTCCCATAAGAAGACATGCCTTCCAACAGTATCCAACATGGTATATCTATGTGAGAGCTGCAGGGCCACAGGGAATTCCTAAACTGCCTGCCCAGTCTTCCTAGTTTTCCTGGTAGTCACTCAACCCCTTTCTGCCTGTGTAGTCCTTACTGGTGGTGTGAGCAACACACTAAATGTGCTGTCCACAACATCCTCAGCATCATAGTGAGTCCATGTGAATGTCATAGTGAGTCCATCTGCATCTCCAGGCTCTCTATGCAGTCAATCAGGAGCTGCAAGTGAACACACTTCCTGCATATGTGGTCACCTACAACAATGATTTTCATAATTTTAATAATTAAAGCATTAACAAGGGACACTGTGGAATCAAATATGAGGTGTCATCCACTCTTTATTTATCAGACATTGACCAAAACAAAAAAAAACTGCATCAACATGCACAAGCTGGAATACTTCAAAGCACAAAGCCTTCACATTTTTCAAGTAATTTAAATAAAACAAAGGGTAAGACAAGTAGTTCTCATAATAACTTATTCATCAAAGATGTGTCTCCACATGGAGAAGATTGGGAAGCATCACAATGACATCTATGGGGAGAACTTCATTTTGTAAAGAGGTATCCTTCACTTTTTTTGATTGAAGACTGAAATGAGAAAATAATGTGTTAGAAACCAAGAATTGCTGTGCTTTTTAAAAGCAATTCACCTAACACTCATTGTAAGTGTTGTTTACACAGCTGCTTGTTCAAGCAGCAGCAGAAGCCTACTCTGCAGACAGCTGGAGCCAAGGGTTGTGTTTAAATGAAGCTTTGGATGACAACAACTAGCCAATAGGTCTGTGAACTAGTAACTAATTATTGATGGCAAAGGCCTTTGGCTTGCCAACAAGTATGTAATTAGCTCCTTGGTATCTGAACAGCTTTGGGCATGAACGTTTGGGCAGAAACCATCAGAGGTTCCATGGAGAATGAGCTGAGCTTGCATTTTAGTAAAAGGTATCTCAGACCTGAAGATAACCAGTTGATTTCTTCTTTCCAGTTGATGTAAGCTGTGATGTTAAATTGATAAGTCAAAGACCTTTATCGGTGGGAACTAGTCAAACTCTGTATCCTGCAAATAAGTGAAAATATCTAGAGGGAGAAGACCAAGAAGCAGCACAAGAATCATCTCAGCAAACCCTGTATGCCTGGACCAACAAATTGCCTTCCCAGACTTCCCCTCTATTTATCACTGTACAGACACTGGTCCGTGGTTTCTGTCAACCTGGCTCTTAAAGACACACACCTTGGGGAATTCAGCCTACATTTTAATATCTTTATCTTTTGTGACGACTCCAGGAATCATGTGGGGTTTGATTTCCAGCATGCTACCCTAGTGATGTGTGACAATTTGTGCAGTAACGGTGAAAGTCCATTCTCAGTTTTGGTTGTAAGAACAACCTATGAAAGTAGAGAATATGTAGAGAATGTTAATGCACACGAACAACAGCAGATACCAGAAGATTATTCAACCATGTCAGTTTAAAAGTGTGATTACCAAAGATGAAGTTTTGCATTTCATAACGTGTGCAGTTGTGGTGGAAACCTGCAGGCTTTTAACTTAAGGTTAACATTTTTGATGTACGCACAAGGTCATGCAGTTTGAATGTATTTTTGTGTAATCCTTTGAGAAAACATCAGTGAGGTTTAAATGTCAAAATCACCAATAATCACAGCACATACTAAACTCACATTTGCAGGATCACTGATCAGAAGATTTCATAAACTGATTTGAAAAGTGCTGGAATATTCCATTGGTACTGTTGGTTACCTCTGAGCACGGAACTCCCTTTACTGCTATCAGAAAATAAATGAATTCAAAGTAGAATCCATTTGCTCTTTCTCACTTATGATTTAAAAAAGAGTACCTTTTAATACTTTAAAAAAGAGTACCTTGAAACTTTCTGGGAGAAATGAAATATACCAAGCTTAATTGTACAAAACCAAGCCACAAGCTACATTTTGTGTTTTGAACGTTTTTGTGAAATTAACAGCCTGTGTTTTCTTTTAACTAAAAATATGCCAATTACACTTTAGTCGGCACATGGCTCATTAGTTCACGTTCAGTTACATCTCATCTGAAGCACTGAAAGACAATAGCTTGAAAGGCACTTTCAATAACAATTAGCTCATTGTTGGTTTAGCTGATTTAGTGGCAAGGTGCTGAAATTAAATTCATCATATGAGCCTACTCCACCAATAAATAATGATCCTTGCTAATCTGATTGTAACCTCAAATGTGCATTCCCGATGATACTTAATAACCTTTCACCCACTTGCTTGACAAAGATCTATCAACCTTTGCCTTCAAAATAGTCAAATTGATTCCAGTATCTTTTCAGGAAAAGAATTCCGAAAACACATGACTGAAAGAAAAAAAAGTCACCTCATCATTGTTTTAAATTGGATGACACCCTGAATTTAAGGATTACGTATTGATTTTTGGATGCTCCCATTTTAAATTCTTTCACAAAAGGAAACATCTGTCAAGATTCCCCAAGATCTTATACGTTTCATTCAAGACACCTCCTACTCGCCTAAACTCCAATGAATACCAGTCTCTACTCCTCAATCTTTCCCCATAAGACAATTCCTGGCTTGGCATCATTCTGGGTATTAGTCATAAATAGTTATGTGGTAGTCAGTCATAAAGAAATTATCTTCCATGAATTTTCAATCGGTGGAAGTGGTCGGTTTTTAATGATGCAAATTTATTATTAGGAGTGTGGTGCTACACTTCCCCCAAAACAGTGCAGTTGATGATTTGCCAGTTTGGGCTCCGTAGTTGTGTCACAATGCGAGTCAGTACATGTCAGGTGAAAAAATCCAGAATTTCTCTGTTGTGTTTTTGTGCATTAGGATTCTGTGAAATACTTTATGGAATATAGCCAACTGAAATTCTGAATTAATCTGCGTTGGGTGTATTGAAGAAGAAGCTGACAGAGTAATGTAATGTTGTAAGACAGCAGCAGAATGTTCTGAACATTCTAAGGGAAGACAATGGTGGGAATGGAACATTGTAACCTACATTGGACACCGAGCACCACATTCGCAATTTATAAACATTACATAGTTGTAAAAAACAACTGGGACGTGAATGAAGCAGTAGGTACTTGCGTACAAATTGCTTGGCTGACTGCCCTTTTGGACTAGCAACTGTGTCCTTTTGTAGTTGCTCTTACGAATTCTTTTTGAAATGCAATTGCTTTTCCTTTCGCAGCAGTTCTTGTGGTGAAAGAAATGTAAACACATGGTGCAAGATTTACCCTGAGCAGAAATTAAATAAAATACTTGTCTCTGAATTGCAGTGGAAGATTACACCAGTCTAATTGTTACGTATTCAAATATGATCCCTTTGTTTGAATGGCAAAGTATTTAATTAAACCCCGTCGAAAAATTGTGTGTTAATTAAAAGAAAGTAGTTCAAAAAACAATATTAGCAATAAAGCTCCATAATAAAGGTTTATTAAAATATACCACAAGTTTTGCAGTTTTAAAGTCTTTGACATTACCTTTATCCTTCCATATTTGTATCTCTGCAAAGCTTATCCTTTGCTGGAAACAGATCATCACGTCCAAACTTGCTCTTTCTTATTATCATGCGTGAAAGAATGAAACTACTCATTTTCATATTAATTGCTTCAGTTAACTGAGATAATGTTGATGCTGAAATGAGCAACAGTATCAATCACTGAAATGCTGTCATGTTTAGCTAAACAAATTTCTCAGGGGCCACACAAAAGACTGCTTTAATTTGACTTTATATAGTTGCTTATCATTAAGCCCAGCAGCTCTGTGAATTGCCTTTATTTGTTGAAGTCTGCCGTGAACCTTGCTTCTGACTTTGATTGAAAATTAGTGAACCTCATATCAGGAAATGCACACTGTTGTCCTAACAGGCAACTTAGCCAATAGATAACCATGAGAATCCCAGTGTAGGAAAGTTGATGTGACTGTTGCATATCAAATAGAGTAATTAAAGTTGCTGCTGTATTCTATAAAACCCAAGAGTTATTCACAAGACAAAATCTAACAAAACCAAATTGCTTTTATGAAAAGTATCTTGAAGGAAAGTCGTTTGTCTGAATTCCCTCTTCCATTTCAAAACTACTGGAACCATCTCTGTCACACCTTTGCAACAATTCCTTACGTAGCTGCTTCAAATACTAACTTTAGATCTTGATCGTAAGCCTCTGAATGTGGAACTTCTGATATATTGTTGAACTGGGGTGTTTGCAGATTTTGAGTAACAGAACCTAAATTTTGATTTTGTACAAGTCTAATTGAGTTTGTTTATTTGACATTAAGACTGCACTTTAAATTCTGTGGTTGCTATCCTTATGCAAAGTTTTAAGGCCTCTGATAAAAGAGCAGCTTTAACAGCTGATCTTCATTAAGTGGAGGAGCCGGTGTTGGACTGGGGTGTACAAAGTTCCAAATCACACAACACCAGGTTATGGTCCAACAGGTTTATTTGGAAGCACTAGCTTTCGGAGCGACGCTCCTTCATCAGGTGGTTGTCAAACACCTGAAGAAGGAGTGGCGCTTAGGAAGCTAGTGCTTCCAAATACATCTGTTGGTGTTGTGTGAGTTGTAAGTTTGATTTTCATTAAGTGAGCCAGATAAGCCTATTGTTTTGGGACATAAGAATTAGCTAAATTACTGTGACTTCACACTTGAGTGTGACTTTGAATCGTTCAATGATTAAGTGAGTTTGGGAAAGGAAGGGAAAGAGGTGTTCTGTTGCTTTTGCTTTTCCTCAACATTTTTAGTTTCAGGAAGTAATTCTTCCTCTGTTACAGGCGAAGCTGGTTATTTGACGAGTAGGTGGTATCAGACTAAGTGTTATTCTATTCTTCTGGTTCAACATAGTGTAGCAACTGGTGGTAAGGTTATATAAACAAATATGTAATTGAATTAAAAATTAAGTAGTTCCTTAGAAAACATCAGGGATTGCAGGACCTGGTCTCTCACAGTTGTAGCATGTAGGAGTTCCAGGATGCCAGTTTGGCCCAGAATAAGCACATACAGTTCTAGAGTCACAGAGCACAGAGCCATATAGCACGGAGACAGGCCCTTCGACACAGACTGGTCCATGCCGTCCAAAATGTCCATCCATGCTAATGCCATTGCCCTGCACTTGGCCCATATCCTTATAAATCTTTCCTATCCATGTATTTGTCCAAATGCCTTTTAAACGTTGTTAATATACCCGCCTCAACCTCTTCCTCTGGCTGCTCATTCCATATGCGTACCACGCTCTGTGTAAAAAAAGTTGCCCTTCAGGTTCCTTGTTATTCATTCCCCTCTCCATAAGACCATAAGACCATAAGACATAGGAGTGGAAGTAAGGCCATTCGGCCCATCGAGTCCACTCCGCCATTCAATCATGGCTGATGCGCATTTCAGCTCCACTTGCCAGCGTTCTCCCCGTAGCCCTTAATTCCTCTAGACAACAAGAACCTATCAATCTCGGCCTTGAAGACATTTAGCGTCCCGGCTTCCACTGCACTCCGTGGCAATGAATTCCACAGGCCCACCACTCTCTGGCTGAAGAAATGTCTCCGCATTTCCGTTCTGAAATGACCCCCTCTAATTCTAAGGCTGTGTCCACGGGTCCTAGTCTCCTCGCCTAACAGAAACAATTTTCTAGCATCCACCTTTTCAAAGCCATGTATTATTTTGTACGTCTCTATTAGATCTCCCCTTAATCTTCTAAACTCCAACGAATACAATCCCAGTATCCTCAGCCGTTCCTCATATGCTAGACCTGTCATTCCAGGGATCATCCGTGTGAATCTCCGCTGGACACGTTCCAGTGCCAGTATGTCCTTCCTGAGGTGTGGGGACCAAAACTGGACACAGTACTCCAAATGGGGCCTAACCAGAGCTTTATAAAGTCTTAGTAGTACATCTCTGCTTTTATATTCCAACCCTCTTGAGATAAGAGACAACATTGCATTCGCTTTCTTAATCACAGACTCAACCTGCATGTTTACCTTTAGAGAATCCTCGACTAGCACTCCCAGATCCCTTTGTGCTTTGGCTTTATTAAGTTTCTCACCATTTAGAAAGTAGTCCATTCCTATATTCTTTTTGCCAAAGTGCAAGACCTCGCACTTGCTCACGTTAAATTCCATCAGCCATTTCCTGGACCACTCTCCCAACCTGTCTAGATCCTTCTGTAGCCTCCCCACTTCCTCAGTACAACCTGCCTGTCTACCTAACTTTGTATCATCGGCAAACTTCGCTAGAATGCCCCCGGTTCCCTCATCCAAATCATTAATATATAATGCGAACAGCTGTGGCCCCAGCACCGAACCCTGCGGGACACCGCTCGTCACCGGCTGCCATTCTGAAAAAGAACCTTTTATCCCAACTCTCTGCCTTCTGTTAGATAGCCAATCCTCAATCCATCCCAGCAGCTCACCTCGAACACCATGGGCCCTCACCTTGCTCAGCAGTCTCCCGTGTGGCACCTTATCAAAGGCCTTTTGAAAGTCCAGATAGACCACATCCACTGGGTTCCCCTGGTCTAACCTACTTGTTACCTCTTCAAAAAATTCCAACAGGTTTGTCAGGCATGACCTCCCTTTACTAAATCCATGTTGACTTGTTCTAATCAGACTCTGCTCTTCCAAGAATTTAGAAACCTCATCCTTAATGATGGATTCTAGAATTTTACCAACAACCGAGGTTAAGCTGATTGGCCTATAATTTTCCATCTTTTGCCTTGATCCTTTCTTGAACAAGGGGGTTACTACAGCCATCTTCCAATCGTCCGGGACCTTTCCTGACTCCAGTGACTCTTGAAAGATCTCAACCAATGCCTCTGCTATTTCCTCAGCAACCTCTCTCAGAACTCTAGGGTGTATCCCATCGGGGCCAGGAGATTTATCAATTTTAAGACTTTTTAACTTTTCTAGCACTATCTCTTTCGTAATGGCAACCATACTCAACTCAGCCCCGTGACACCCTTTAATTGTTGGGATATTACTCATGTCTTCCACTGTGAAAACTGACGCAAAGTACTTGTTAAGTTCTCCTGCTATTTCCTTATCTCCCATCACTAGGCTCCCTGCATCAGTTTGAAGTGGCCCAATGTCTACTTTTGCCTGTCGTTTGTTTCTTATGTACTGAAAGAAACTTTTACTATTGTTTCTAATATTACTGGCTAGCCTACCTTCATATTTGATCCTCTCATTTCTTATTACACTCTTTGTTATCCTCTGTTTGCTTTTGTATCCTTCCCAATCTTCTGATTTCCCACTGTTCTTAGCCACTTTATAGGATCTCTCTTTTTCTTTAATACATTTCCTGACTTCCTTTGTCAGCCAAGGTTGTCTAATCCCTCCCCGGTTAATCTTTCTTTTCTTGGGAATGAACCTCTGTACAGTGTCCTCAATTATACCTACAAACTCCTGCCATTTTTGCTCTAGTGTCTTCCCGGTTAGCCTCTGCTTCCAGTCTATTTTAGTCAGTTCCTCTCTCATGCCCTCATAATTACCTTTATTCAACTGTAACACCATTACATCAGATTTCGCCTTCTCCCTTTCAAACTCCAGACTGAACTCTACCATATTATGGTCGCTACTTCCTAAGGGTTCCCTTACTTTAAGATCTTTTATAGAGTCTGGTTCATTGCAAAGCACTAGGTCCAGAATAGCCTGCTCTCTTGTGGGCTCCATGACTAGCTGTTCCAAAAAGCCATCCTGTAAGCATTCCATGAATTCCCTTTCTTTAGATCCACTAGCAACATTATTTACCCAGTCCACCTGCATATTGAAGTCACCCATGATCAATGTAACCTTGCCTTTCTGACATGCCTTCTCTATTTCCCGGTACATGTTGCGTCCCTGGTCCTGACCACTGTTAGGAGGTCTGTACACAACTCCAATTATGGTTTTTTTGCCTTTGTGGTTCCTCAATTCCACCCACACAGACTCCACATCATCCGACGCTATGTCATTCAATACATAGATTTAATTTTGTTCTTAACTAACAAGGCAACCCCACCCCCTCTGCCCACCTCTCTGTCTTTTCGATAAGTCGAAAAACCATGGAGGTTTAACTGCCAGTCCTGACCCCCCTGTAACCAAGTCTCTGTGATGCCTACTACATCATAATCATTCACTATTATCTGTGCCATTAATTCATCGGCTTTGTTATGAATGCTACGAGCATTCAGGTAAAGTGCCTTAATGCTAACTTCCTTATTAGAGATGTTGTAAGTCATATGTCCTAAGTTATCCTTGCTTTTTTCTGCATTCTCAGTCTGCCTCAATTTTAAATCCGCCTGGAAACATGCTATCCTGCTGCTTATCTTTCCATTTACCTCCATACTCCCTGTTGCTTTCACTTTCCCTTCCCCCCAACTCAGAAGTTTAAAGTCCTACTGACCACCCTATTTATCCTCTTCGCCAGAACATTGGTACCTGATCGGTTCAGGTGGAGACCGTCCCAACGGTACAGATCCCCCCTGTTCCAAAACTGATGCCAGTGCCCCATGAAGTGGAATCCCTCTTTCCCACACCAATCCCTTAGCCACGTGTTTACTTGCCTAATTTTCTTGTCCCTATGCCAATTGGCACGTGGCTCGGGCAGTAATCCGGAGATTATGACCCTTGAGGACCTGTGCTTCAATTTCCTGCCTAGTGCTTCGTAATGCCCAAACAGGTCCTCCACCCTAGTCTTGCCTATGTTGTTGGTACCAACGTGGACCACAACAACTGGATCCTCCCCCTCCCGCTCCAATATCCTTTCAAGCCGGTCAGAGATGTCTCGCACCCTGGCACCGGGCAGGCAACACACCATGCGAGACTCCCGATCCGGCTTGCAAAGGATACTATCTGTCCCCCTAATTATAGAATCCCCTATAACCACTACCTGTCTATTAGCTCCCCCCTCTTGAATGGCCTTCTGCACCATGGTGCCTTGGTCAGTTGGCTCATCCTGTCCAGAGCCCTTTTCCTCATCCGAACAGGGAGCAAGAATCTCGTACCTGTTGGACAAGGTCAAGGGCTGAGGCTCCTCCACTCCTGAACTCTGGGTCCCCCTACCTGCCTCAATTACAGTCACACTCTTTAGTGCCTGATCACTAGCTGAGTGGGAATTAATTAATCTCCCAGGTGTGACTGCCTCCTGAAACAAAGCGTCCAGGTAACTCTCCCCCTCCCGGATATGCCGCAGTGTTTGAAGCTCAGATTCCAGATCATCAACTCTGATCCGGAGTTCTTCCAGCAACCAACACTTGCTGCAGATGTGGTCACTGCCGTTCACAATGGGATCAGCCAGCTCCCACATCATACAGCAACAGCACATCACCTGCCCAGCCATCTCTGTTTAGTTAGTTAATTACTTACTTAGTACAAGTATGAGTTAGAATACCTTCTGATACCTCTCTGCTATAGTTTTTTTTTTACCCTACGTAAGGACTTGATGTATACACACAAAAAAAAAACACGAAGTAAATTTTTTAACTAGTCCCCAGTAAAGGAATAAAAATCCTTACCTTAAAAGAAAAAGCAGAGTAGTTAAGAAGGTTAGAGGAGGAGGGCGGGTGGGAGATACTACAGGTGTAGAATCTCGGGTTTAGCTGATGGTTTAAACTGATGTCCTCCCGTCCTTGAGTCCCCAACCACGGAAAAAAGACTGAGGGCATTCACCCTATCCATGTCTCCCATGATCTTATACACCTCTATAAAGTCCCTTCTCAGTCTCCTACACGCTAAAGAAAAAAAAGTCCTAGTTGTCCAACCTCTCCCGATAACTCAGAACATTGAGTCCTGGCAACATCCTTGTAAATTTCTTCTGCACTCTTTTCAGTTTAATAGCATTCTTCCTGTGGCAAGATGACCAAAATTGAACACAATATTCCAAATGTGTCCTCACCAACATCCTGTACAACTGCAACATAACTTCCTAAAGTCTATACTCAGTGCCCTGACTGACGAAGGCCAGTGTGCCAAAAGCCTTCTTCACTGTCCTGTCTACCTGTGACTCCATTTGCAGAGAACCATGTCCCTGAACTCCTCGGTCCCACTGTTCCACTACAGACCATACACCATTAAACTTCTGCCTTGACTTGACTTTCCAAAATGTAAGTCTTCACACGTATCTATATTAAACTCCATGTGCCATTTCTTGGCCCACTTCCCCAGCTGATCAAGGTCCTGCTGCAATTTGTGAGAACCTTCCTCACTATCCATGATACCACCTACTTTAGTGTTATCTGCAAACTTACTAATCATGCCTTGTGTTCCCATCCAAACCATCAATATAAATAACAAATGGCAATGGGCCCAGCACCGACCCCTGAGGCACTCTGGTAGTCATAATCTTGCACTCTGACAAGCGTCGTTCCACCATTACCCTCTGCTTCTCCCATCAAGGCATTTTGTCTTCAATTTGCCAGCTCCCCTTGGATTCCATGCAATCTAACCTTGCATGTAAAGAGCAGCCTACCTTATGGAACCTTATCAAAGGCCTTACTGAAATCCATATAGACTATGTCTACTGACCTGCCTTCATCAACTTTCCCACTCACTTCATCAAAGAACTCTAACAAATCTGAGGCAAGGTTTTGAAGTTTAAGCAGCTTTGCCTCAGAGGCTATGAGCTGGAGGCTGAAATACAGACAGTGCAAAGCCTCAAAGAGGGGAAGCGGCCACCCTGGATCCTTTTGTAGCAGGAAACAGGGTTTTGTTAGGGATTTGATTATCTAATGCAGTCAGTGTTCAGAGAGTTTGAATGAATTAGGTTAGGAGAGGACAGGAGAGCAGGAGTCTCAGCCTTTGTAACTTTCCAATAGGTTTGAGGTTCTTGCAGCTTATCTTGATGAGAATGAGGGCTGCAGCAGAGAGGCTTCATGAAGAGGCTATGTTGATTGCCCAGTATGAAGTTTCTGTATGTATGTATGGGGATGGGGATGGAGAGGGAGTGGGAAGGGGAGGATCCAGTCATCATGGTCCATGTAGATATATCGACATAAGCAGAGCAAAGAAGGAGCTTGAGGCTGGTCAGGATGAGGAGCTCAGTATCAAATTAAGAAGCAGAATCTCAAAGCTCATAATCTCTGTATTGTGCCTAAGCTGCACACAAATTGGTGCAGGGCAAACTCAGATTAAAGAGATGAACGCATGGCACGAAAACAGGGGTAGGAGAAGTAGGTTCATGGGACACTGACACCAATATTGGGAAGAGTAGAAGCTGTACCAATGTGATAGTCTCTACCTGAACAGTGGTGGGGCTGGTGTTGTTGCTAACCGCATAGCTGGAGAAGTAGAGAGGATCATTAAAGGATAAAATAATGTAAGTTTGCCGAAAGACATGTCAAAGGTCATGGAAGAAATTAACCTACATATAGACTGGAAAGGTCAGATGGGCAACTGTAGCCTAGATGAAGAGTTTGCAAAATGTTTTCAGGATAGTTCCTTAGAACATCACATTCTGTAGCCCAACCAGAGAGCAGGCTACACTAAACCTGACATTGTGCAATGAGATAGATTAATTAATGATCTCATAATGAAGACACTCCTATATATAGCATCATTTATAATCTAATTTAATTTTGCAAAAAGTTTGAGAGAGAAGGGAGTGGTCATAGACAATCATTTTCAATGTAAATAAGTTGAATTATGAGATCTTGAAAGTAGATTTAGCCAAAGTGATTTGGCAAGTTAGGTTAACGAAAAATTAGTAGAGATGCAATGGCAGATATTTAAGGGGTAATACCCCTTTTAATTAACTAGCAATGTTAAAGACAGTGTCAAACAAAAAGAAAAAGAACTAACTATGCAAAGACAGGTCAGGAAATGGGAGCGAGTACAAAATCTAGCAAAAACACATTCAAAAGTTAGCTAGAAGTGAAAAATTAGATTATGAGAGAAAACTAGCCAGAAATATAAAAATAGCAGGATGTTTTAAAAAAAATAACAAAATGAATTTTGTGCCTATGGAAAGTGTGATGAGAGATTCAGCAATGGGAAAAAAGGAAATGGTACACGAACTGAACAGATACTTTGCATCCGTCTTCACTGTAGAGGATACAATGTCACAATTCACCAGGGTAACACCCTAGAAATCAAGTCGTGCTATTCCCAGAGTTTTCACAACAATTAAAATGTTCATTTGAAGGACACAGTTTACCCGTCTCATTGACCCAGGTTCACAAAAAAACAGGAGTGGCTGTTAGATACCAGATCCGATCCCTAACTTTTTGTCATCATTCGGATGGGAATCACCAAAGTATATAATTAACCCCAAACAACACGGGCAATATTATGTGACAGAAACAGAAATTACTGGAGAAACTTAGCAGGTCTGACAGCATCTGTGAAGAGAAATCAGACTTAAGATCGCAAGTCCAGTAACTTCTTCAGAACTGAATGTACTAATGTTATGTAATAGGAAAGTTGCACATTGCTTATTAACACCTTGTATTTAATACATTTTGATTTGGTGGACGTTTTGAAGGTGGTTCATATCGTTCCTAACATTAAGTTCTGAGCTGAGCCAGTATCTCTCAGGATAACAATTTGCTTTGGACTCTTCCTTGGTTAAAAACAATGCAATGAGTTTTTCTTTAAATACAAGTACAAAATATATGAATCTGTGAAATCTCTATGTGTTCTCACTGAGAAGACATTAGACAAAATTGGTGTCTTCCAAGCTTCACATTCTGATACTACTTTGCTAATGGAAATTCCTGACACTTGCTCCAGTGCCATTGGTAACAATTCATTTCCTTTAGCAGGACTATATTTTCTGAAGATTCCTGTAAGTATTCCTATTAATCGTAGAAGTTAACTTTCCTCTCCTTCCCTTTAGCCGACTTTGGCTTAATTTTGTTACTTTGTTATGTTGCATCTGACTTTGACTTACTCCTGTTGTTTAATAACACACTTCCATAATTTATAGCCATTTACAGATAATCCTGAACAGAGGTTTCTTACCAGTTAATGAAACTGGAGATTTTTTGTGATGTGACTTGTTGTTTTTTTTCAACATAAACTGATGGAAGACCACTTTTCCAGTGCATTTTTTTAAATTTCAAAAATGTGCTTTTTTCACAAAACAAATCATCAGTAATTACAAACAATGGTCTATATCGGTTCAGTACAGTCTTTGCAGAAACAGAAATCAAACAAAACATCGGAATGTTTGACAGCTCTCAGAGTTTCTCTAAAGTTGCAAAAACAAAGATATTTTCTATTCATGCAGGAAACTATTTTCATTTTGAGGTTCTAGGAGGGTCTGACAACTGAATGCATTCCTGTCGTCTTTTGGCTGAAAGACCGTGGACGATGGTCTTTCCCCACTGCACCCTAGCAGCAGCTTCCACAAACTTTACTGCATCCCTCAGCATTTAGTCACCCACCTTGGAATGTGCCAATCTGTAACACTTGGTCAAGACCAGCTCATTATATTGGAAAACTAACAAGTTTCAGGCAAACCAAAGAGTTTCTTTCACTGAATTGATAGTCCTCCAGCTATACAGAGTACTGAATGGCCTGGTCAGAGTAGATGTTAGGAAGATGTTTCCGTTGGTAGGAGAGACTAGGCCTTAGAGTAAAGAGAAGACCTTTTAAAACAAAGATAAGGAGAAACTTCTTCAGCCAGAGAGTGGTGAACCTATGGAGTTCATTGCTACAGAAGGCTGTGGAGGTCAGGTCATTGAGTATATTTAAGACTGAGGTGGATAGGTTCTTGAGTATCAAGGGGATCAAGGGTTCCAGGGAGAAAGCAGGAGAATGGGGTTGAGAAACTTATCAGCCATGATTGAATGGTGGAGCAGACTTGATGGGCTGAATGGCCTAATTTCTGCTCATATGTCTTATGGTCTTATGGTCTTTACTCTAAGGCTGTGCCCTCGGGTCCTAGTCTCTCCTGCTAATGGAAACATAAGGCACAGTGGCTCAGTGGTCAGCATTGCTGCCTACAGCACCTTGGACCCAGGTTCGATTCCAGCCTTGGGCGACTGTCTGTGTGCACATTCTCCCCTTGTCTGCGAAGGGTGTCCTCCAGGTGCTCGGGTTTCCTTCCACAATCCAAAGATGTGCAGGTTCAGTGAATTTGCCGTGCTAAAAATTGCCTACATTGTTCAGGGATGTGTAGGTCCATGCATTAGTTAGGGCTACATATAGGACAATAGGATAGGGGAATGGGTCTGTGTGGTTACTCTTTGGAGGGTCGGTGTTGACTTGTTGGGCCGAAGGCCCTGTTTCTACACCGTAGGGATTCTAGTATTCTATCTTCCGGACATCCACTCCATCCAGGCCTTTCAGTATTCTGTAAGTTTCAATTAGATTCCCTCTCATCCTTCTCAACACTCCATGGAGTATAGACCCACAATCCTCAAATGCTCCTCATATTGTTAAGGCTTTCATTCCTGGGATCATTCTCATGAACATCCTCTGGACCCACTCCAGGGCCAATATATCCTTCCTGAGATATGGGGCCCAAAATTGCTCACAATATTATAAATGTGGTCTGACTAGAGCCTTATAAAGCCTCAGAAGTACATCCCTGCTTTTATATTCTAGTCTGTTAAAATAAATGCCAATATTGTATTTGCCTTTACCAACTACCAACCCAACCTGAAAGTTAACTTGAACAGAATCTTCAACTAAGACTCCAAAAAACCCTTTGCACTCCAGATTTCTGAATTTTCTCCCCATTTAGAAAATAGTTTATGCCTCTATTCTTCCGACCAAAGTGCATAGCCTCACGTTTTCCCATGTTGTATTCCATCTGCCACTTCCTTGCCTACTCTCCTAACTTATCTAAATCCATCTGCAGCCTCTCCACCTCCTCAACACTACCTGTCCCTCTACCTATCCTTGTATCATCTGCAAACTTAGCCAGAATGCCCTCAGTTCCTTCATCTAGATCAATAATGTATAAAGTGGAAAGTTGTGTTTCCAACACTGACCCTTGTGGAACACCACCAGTCACTGTCTTCCATCCTGAGAAGGACTCTTTTATCCACAGTCTCTGCTTTCTGCCAGACAGCCAAGCTTCTATCCATGCTAACACCTTGCCTCTGACACCATGAGCTCTAATCTTATTCAACAGTCTCCTAATCGGCACCTTGTCAAAGGCCTTCTGGAAGTCCAAGTAGATAACATCCATTGATTCTCCTCTGTCTAAACTGTTCTTTACCTCCTTAAAGAATTCTAGCAGGCATGACCTCCCCTTGATGAAACCATGCTGACTGCCCTATTTTCACATGCATCCTTCACAATAGGCTTTAAAATCTTAACAACGACCGAGGTCAGGCTAATTGACCTGTAATTTTATGGCTTTTGCCTTGCTCCCTTCTTAATTGGGGGGATTACGTTAGCAATTTTCCACTCCTTTGGGACCCTCCCTGGCTCCAGTGAATCTTGAAAGATCACCACGAATGCCTCAACTATTTCTTCAGCTATCTCCCTTCGAACTCCGGGCTGCAGTCCATCTGGTCCATCTGGTGATTATTCCATCTGCAGAACTTTCAGTTTTTCTAGCACCATCTCCTTGGTGATGGTCACCATACTCAATTCTGCCCCCCGACTCTCTTGAATTTTTGGGATGTTACTTGTGTTGTCCACCATGAAGACTGACGCAAAGTCCTTTTTCAGTTCCTCCACCATTTCTTTGTTCCCAGTACTACTTCTCTAGTGTCATTTTCCAGCGGCCACTTTTTTCTCTCTTTTGCTCTTTATGAACTCTTGAAATCTTTTTTAAAATTACTGGCTAGCTCACCCTCATATTTAATCTTCTCCTTCCTTATTTCTTATTTCATTGTCCTCTGTTGGTCTTTATAGGCTTCCCTATCCCCTGGCTTCTCACTGACCTTCACTGCATTATATGTTTTCTTTTTTGCTTTATGCCTGACTACCCTTGTCAGTCATGTTTGCCTCATTCTCCTTTTAGTATGGTTCTTTTCCCGAGGGATGAATTACTCCCAGAAACTGCTGCCATTGCTGTTCCAATGTCTTTCCTGCTAGGCCCCTCTCCCAGTCAATTCTAGCCAGCCCCTCTCTCTATAACTGCCTTTATTCAACTATAATACCATTATATCTGATTCTAGCTTCTCCCTTTCAAATGTCTCCCAGACAAACTACATCTTGTCGTTGCTGACTGCAGGATATCTTTCAGGAATATTCCATTGTGAAGCTGAATGCAGGATACTCTTCAGGACTGTTCCACTGTGATGCTGAATGCATGATACTCTTCCCAAGAAGATCAAGCGATTGTCTCCATCCACATGAGATTCTTTCTGTGCCATGGACAAAGGTTGCCTCCAATATTTTAAGTTCCCTTTTTGCAAGAAATGGAAGAACCAGGGAATATTGGGAGCAGTTTTGAGTCCCGTGTCTATGGAAGGATGTACTGGTCTTGGAGTGAGTCCTTAGGAGGTTTACAAGAATGATCCCAGGGATGAAGGGCTTGTCATATGAGAAGAGGTTGATGACTCTGGGTCTGCACTCGATGGAGTTTAGAAGGATGAAAGGGGAGTCTGATTGAAACTTACAGAATACTGAGAAGCTTGGATAGAGTGGATGTGGAAAAGATGCTTCCACTAGTAGGAGAGGCTAGGACACAGCTTCAGAGTGAAGGGATCATCCCTTAGAACTGAGATGAGGAGGAATTTCTTCAGCCACAAAGTAGTGAATCAGTGAACTCATTGCCGCAAATGATTGTGGACACCAGGCCATTGAATGTACTTAAGATGGAGATAGATAGTTTCTTGATTAGTACGGGATCAAAGGTTACAGGGAGAAGGTGGGACAATGGGGTTCAGAAACATGTTAGCCATAATCGAATGGCAGAGCAGACTCGATTGACCAAATGACCTAATTCTGCTCCTATATCTTTTGGTCTCGCCATCTTGACTGACATATTCAATATGTTCACTGTTCCCTCAATAAATTGTGTCTGACAATGGTCCACAGCAAATTCAGTGCACCTTTCCATTGAATGCAAGAAATGAGGTGCTCAACATATTACCTTTCTCCTCACTACTATCAATTGAATAATCTCACAAAATGCTCTCCTGATACTGTAAAATCCACAATCATTAAATGAAAAGCGGCTTGTCAAGATTTTCAGATGTTAAAATTAATGCTATATTAAAACTATATGCTGCTCCTGTATTTAATGGTTTACCCTCACCAGCACTCTCATGTCGAGAAGGCATGCAATTCTCCCCTCCTACGTTCTCACCATCTACCCACATACGTACAATACATTGTTGGACTGAAATGAGAAAATGGCACAAGAACATAATCAATGACCATGCAGATGGTCATCCCCCAACTTGAACTAGGACAAAACATACAAGTTTATAAGTTTGAGATATTTGCAGAAAGACATGGTTTCTTAGAAAGGTGATGTCGTGAGCAGTGGTCAAGTCCTGTGAAGAAATAAATTATGCATCTGGCTGAAATCATCAACTACCCATCACACAGGATGATAACTCAGATACTAGAAATATTTGTGCCAGGTAACAAACACATCTATGTGAAATGATATACATTCAGCACCACAATGAGTAAAACTATACTTTCAATTGTAATACCTATCTTAGGAATACGTCTGATTGTACCAAAAGGCATCATATGAATGTTCAGAAACAATATATCAAAACGTATCTTTTGGAAAAGGCCTCCCATTTTTTAAAGGGGAGAGAAGGGATGTTGTATAATGACATAGATTTCAGACCAAAGAGTCTTGTATATTTAAGGCAGCTATAACATGTGACACAATGTTGCAACATATACAGTTACCTACTCACTATTAGTCACTCTCACTAGATAATGCAGTCAGCCTTCAGTCAGTCAGAAATATCTCTGTAATGTACAGTAACATCAGTAAGCACAGAACTCAGACTGTGTGTTGGCCTATGATATGGTGGCTATGGAAATAGTTATTGTTACTAGACAAGGGAAACATAAGGAAGATGTTCCCGATGACCGGGAAGTCCAGACCAGGAGTCACAGTCTAAGGATAAAAGGTAGGCCATTTAAGATTGAGATGAGGAGAAATGACCCTGTGGAATTCTCTGCAACAAAAAATGGTTGAGGCCAAAATGTTTAATGATTTTAAGAAAGAGTTAGTGCAAAGGGGATCAAAAGATGTGAGGAGAAAATGGAACAGGATACTGAGTTGGATATTCAGCCACGATCATGTTGATTCATGAAGCAGGCTCCAAGAGCAGAATGGCCTACTGCTGCTCCTGATTTCAATCCATTGGACTGGTACAGATCCCACCTTCCCCAGAAATTGCACCAGTGATCCAAGAATCTAAAGCCCTCTCTCCTGCCTCAATTGTCCAGCCACATAATCATCCCCCTGTTTGCCTATTGCTAGTCCCATTGTGTTACTGGGAGATTACAATCTTTGGCATCCTGTATTTTAATCCTCGCTCCCTAAATTCCTGTGGAAGAACCCTCATCCTTCATTTCACCCATATCATTGGTACATTGTTAACCATGGCTTCTCACCGTCCCCCTTCAGAATGCCCTACATTCTTGACCCAGGCTCCAAAAGGGGCATTGCACCATTTTAGGTCCTGTTTGCAGCCACAGAAGCACCTGTCCGTACCCCACACTATTGAATCCCCAACAACTATAACTCTCTCTTTCTTCTTCCCCTCATCAGCTGACCTCTGGCTGCATTCCCAAGTGAAACTGTTACTTGTGCTTATTTCCAGCACACAAAAAAAACTGTTCTAGAGTGAGGTGTGCTCTGAAGCTTTCCAGCCTGCTTCCCTTCTTCTGACTGATGGTCAGTCATTCCTTTGTCTCCCTGATGCTGCGTGGTGACCACATCTAGAATCATGCTATCCACAGAACTTGCAGGCTCACAGATACAATGCTGTGCCTCCAGACAACATGCAAGCGGATCAAACCAGTGACAGTTCTTGCTGATATGGTCATCCAGACAGCCAAGAGCATCTAGGAATTTCCGACATACTGCAGACTTTGCAATTCACAAGGCTCAGCTCCCCTGTCATAACTTAAGTTAAATTCTCTTAAATATTTTTTCACTTGACATAAATTTTGTATAAATATCTTTTACTACTGACTCTAAACAGTAGATAAGTAAACATAGAAGTTCTTCAACTTGACAAATTAGCCTCTAAATTAGCCTATAAATCTTTCTTTCCCGATACTAATTTAGAAATTTATGTTTTTCTAAATTCTTGGGGTTAAATCACAATTCCTAATAGCAGCTGCTCAATGACCAAATTGGATACAAAATTGGCTTGATGGTAGGTAATAGTGGAAGGATGCTTGTTGGGCAGGAGGCCTGCGACCAGTGGAGTGCCTCAGGGGTTGGTGCTGGGCCCGTTACTATTTGTTATCTATAGCAATGATTTGGATGAGAATATCCAAGGCATGATTAGTAAGTTTATTGATGACACTAAAATAGACAGTATTGAGGACAGTGAGGAAGGTTATCAGAAATTGCAGCAGTACCTTGATCAGCTGGGGAAGTGGGCCGAGAAATGGCAAATGTAGTTTAATATAGATAAGTATGAGGTCTTGCCTTTTGGAAAGTCAAATCAAGGTAGGAGTTCCATGGTAAATGGTAGGGTCTTAAGGAAAGTAGTTGAGAGTATGGTGCTGGAGACGCACAGCTGGTCAGGCAGCATCTGAGGAGCAGGAGAATTGCCATTTCGAGCTTAAGCTCTTCATCACCTCCCTTGATTCACAGCCCTGGATTGTGCTCCCACACTGGTTCAACTCCTCTCACACCATCCTTATGTAGAAGTGAACCCAGGTGACAGATCAGTGCTGTTTTTATTGGAATGTCCGTCCACTACATTTTTGCAGCTTCTTTTTCCCATTGGATCCAGAGCCCAGTGGCTGAAGTTTAATTGTGTTCTTAATATCATTAGTTGCAGATTTTCAACTTGACAAACTTGCTTTAATGGGAAGACTATGTGAAGGTTGCTGCCTCTTTCACCAGGAGAGGCTTCATTCCTAATCACAATACAATTGTTCACAATGTATCATCTGAAGCTGTTGAAGGCATTTTTAATCTTGATAATAAATTATAACTATTTCCTTGGCCATCCAAATAAAAATTAATTCCCCTGTGCCATGGAATGCAGGGATTTAGATACAAAGAATGATAGGTTAAGGATTCATGTTTTTCTAAATATTGGATGTTATTTTTACTTTCATGATGTGGCCAGCAACCTTGGGGAGACAATTGCTTTTTGTAATTGACTGTATCCAAGGAAAGTACAAACCATTGCAGTCTTGAAATAAATGTTATCACTAAGATCCAGGGCTTGATAAATTGTGAGAGCCTTTGTGGTTCAGGAATGTGATTTCATGCTGCATATAAGAGTGGAGAAAAAAATTTAGAAGGAGATGCAATTTCTTAGTCTCTCAACTGTTCTGAAATTGTACAAGGTTACTCCCAAGGTGTGTCTGGAAGAGCCAAGATTATCTGAATAATAGTCAGGGTCTTAAATCACTCAAATTTAACTTCACTTGTCTCAAAAGCACTGTATGAAGAAAATGTACGGTGTGTTCTGGAATGCATTACAGGGGTAATGAGGCCCAGCAGTTCTTCATATGCTTTTGAGTTAGGACAAATGAAAGATCTGGTCAGAATAAATGTCTAACAGCCAGCATTGCTGAAAAATCAAGGTATTTTGCAGTGCATCGGCAACTTGGTTCTTTAAAATCTTACAAGTTGTTGTAATATACTCTTACACACTTTAGTCATGTGATTGTTCTTTGGAGTTAGGAAGTTACTTTAATCCTTTCTTCCCCTCTCAACAATTAGTCTCTGAGATGTTTTGTAAGCTTTTCCAGAATATCTTGATTGCAGTAATCAAAAAAAAGTATGTTAAGTATATCTCTCAGGTAACGGGGAATAAATTCGAATTAGAAAGGAGAAAAACTTTGAGATGATCATTTAATGTGAGAGATTGAGGTTATAGATTCCATGCAAGAGAATCTTATGAGAAGAATTATGATGACAGATTTCAGATGTAGGAAATAGAACCACTGATCCAGAGAACACTCTGAATATTTGTAGCTTTCAGGTATTAAAGCAAAAGATTCATTGAAGGAGGAAAAGTCATTAGTGGATGGGACCTCTTTATTGTCAATGTCAAAAAAGCTGGTTTCAGTACATTAGCTACTTTAAGACCATTAAGGTTTATGTGAAACTGTTCTGTAGTGTTGAGATGGCACTCCATATGATATAAAAATAATCTTCTTCACTAGTCTCCTTTCATGAAATCCCAGCAGTCATTTTTCCATTGGAAAGTCTCATGAAGAACGTCCTCAAGGAGGACAAACCCAATCTTTTTTATGCTTATGCAGCTCCTCCTTGAAGCTATTCATTTGCCGGTTGATGCTTTCTAACTTTAAGACTGATTTTTTAAAAGTCACTGAGGAGGTTTCACACCAAGCTACATTCAGCAATCTGTTCTGAAAACCCTGCTCAAATTTTGACAACTGTGACAAATTCCACCACTATAGCTGAGGTAATCCACAATATTCTGAATAAAATTTGTGATGTTCAAAAAGAAAACTTAGTTTGTCCTGTTAAAGGGAAGTTTTAAAAATTCCACAATACAAATCAGGATTTATACCGCGCCAAAAACAGTTCCTTTTTGGGCCATACCTATTCTGTGTATCAAATTTCATTTAAATCCATCCATTAATTTTTGAAAGATATTGTCTTGAGACAAAGAGACAAACGGCCTCAAAAACAGTGGTGAAAGCATTGCCTTCTCACATCTTCAGTGAAAGTACTTAAAACAAACTGCAAATATAAAGCAATTTTAGTGATGTAAAATACTGCAAAGCAGTTCCAAGAAGCCTTGTCAGACTAATCCTGAGACAGAAGGAAATTTTAGGACATATCACCAGATTTTGTCACCAAAGAATTACCTCTATACCTTCACAACTTATGTTCTTCTTTCTGAAATGACATTTGATGCTGAGTTATATGGTGGAATGAGAAGGTTTCTGCCTCTTTTTGTACTTAGAATTGTTTCAAACCCTTTTGGCATAAACTGTGAACAAATACCTCTGTAAATCCATAAATTGTGAACAAACTTTTCAGAACTTCATTTACATTGGGACTTGTGAAGTTGGTATAGACTCAACATTTATCCACATACTACACTCAATCTGCTTCTACTTCAAAGAAATTGACACGTACTCCTTATCAAGCTTCTTTGTGTTTGATCACAGAATGAAAGGAATCTTGATTGGATCATTTCCAATTCTGAGACATACTTCTCACCTTTTCATCAACTCAATAGCTCCATCATCTTTTGATATCAAATTAACCTCTTGGTATTTTCATACAGCCTATCCCTGTGAGCTCTTGATAAAGTTTCTCGAATAATATCTTTCTTAGTCTTGGTGGAATAATGATTCCTAAATGCTGTAGGAAAGTAGTATTGATTTACACTTAATTCTTTTCTATGTGTGAAATTTTACGGAATTTCTCATCATTAAACTCCTTAGGCCAGCTATTTATGAAATAACTGAACATTCTACTGAGCGCAATTGCCTTGAGTTTTTTTTCTAATTTCTCTGACAGAAACTGATGAGAGTGTAAAACTATTCAGAAGTGTCTCTATGACAAGAAATGAGTCAATATTCATACAAAATCTCAAAAGGACTTATGCATTTGCATGATTTGCTGACTTGCAACATGAAATCTCGCACTGATGGATTGTCAAAATCAATCTTCATATCTGAAGTTCCCTTCTTTGAGCTAAATATGATTGAATGATTGAAATATGATTATTCAGTTAACAAAGTGAATTTCCTTCAAAACCTATACTTGTGGAACTTAGCAATTGACAATATGATCTCAACTTCTGAATAATTCTGCTTTGACTTTATTAAAGTACATAATACATACATAACAGGCTTTTCCACACCATCTCCTTGTCAGATAATGTGACACCTAATTCCTATTGTGGGGCATCGCAGGCAAAAAACATTTTTTTTAATCAATTGGGTGAAAACAGTGTCTCTAATAAGTGTTTTCTTACTCCTTCAAATATTTTCCAATATTACACAGAACACTCCCAAAGTTACTCCATCTTTGAGTAGTAGATACAGCAAAGCAAATCTTTTTGTAAAATTTGGGATTAACTTGGAATAATACACAATAATCCCCATTAATGTTTTAAATGCTTCGTTGTTCTTTGGTCTCTTTGCTTTCAATATCATCTTACCTTTCTCCTGTGTTGAGTGGATGTCTTCACCATCTATTTGGTGACCATATTATGTTACACTTGATGTCATAAAGCACAATTTGTATTTAACTTTTGATGCCATTGTCTTGAAGTCAATCTAGGACTTTGTTCAACTGCGCTCTCTTTTTGTTTTAATACTAATTCTAATGTTATCTAAAGAGCACCATATCCCTTTTAGCATATTTAGTACTTGGTCCATAATGCTCTGGAATACTGCAATAGCAGTAAACACCTTAACTGATAACCTTCCATCCAGGTAAAAACCCTTAGTGTGTATAAATGGTGAGAAGTTTCTTGCTCTTGCCAGTTAATTCTAATTGCAAAGATACATTTGACAAATTTTACTGAATATCTTTTCACTAGTTACATTAGAAAACAAATCTTCACTGGATAATATTCATTTTTGAACACTTACTTACTGTTTTTAATCTCTACAAATCCAAATGGGCCTGTCTGCTTTCTGAACTACCACAATGGGCGCAGATGACTCACTTCTCCTCACCTTCATTAATTGCCATGTTCTTTCTAATCTGTTTAGTTTTTGCTGCTTCTCAGGCACTGCTCTGGTCTTGCAAACTGTCACTTGTCTGTTGTCCTTATTTTGACTTCAAGCTTGTGATGCCATCTTACCATCTTCACTCAAACCCCCCTAGGGCTCATTCAGCGCTTCCTCAGTGACAGATGTTCTCTTATTGATTCCTACTGTAAAGAAGTCATCCCAGTTTAACTTTATCTCTTACATCAATTCCTTCCTATTTCATCTGTCTTACCAATACTAACAGAAAGTAATAGGATATATTGTCATATACCAGTCTAAGATTAACTTCACCTAATATGGAAATACTTTTATTAAAACAACTAGTAAATTTCATAAATGTAAAGAAATGTTACTGGGAGGTTTCTTGTCATCTATAAGATTACAGGTGCTTTTACAATTGTATCATTGAAGAATTTAAGTTATAAGTCTCTGATTTTCATTTTTATTATGACCTATCTTCAAACCTTTGAATTTGAGTTGGGTGTTCATTACCTCAGTTGGCTGGACAGCTGGTTTACAATATAAAGTGACACCAATAGTGTAGGCTGAATCCCAACAGCAGCTGTGATTACTATGAAGGACTATTCGCAATCTTTCCCCTTACCTGAGGTGTGGTGACCCTCAAGTTAAACAGGCACCAGTTATCTCCCTCTAATAAGAGAGCAGTTCCAGGGGATTCAAGATGGCGGTGACCCAGTAGGTCTGAGTCTGCTGAGCTCTGCCCAGGACCCAGGCAAAGTGGGGTATCTACCCTCCCCACACTTTTTAAATTTCTAAAAATAGCTTTTTTCCAGCAGCTACAGTCATTCTGCATCAAATTTTTGAAGTTTGATACATTTGAAAATGACCAAAGGCAAAGGACCACCGAGTTCGCAACAGGCAGGGACCCCTCCCCCACCCCGCAGCAACAGATGCGTCTGTGGCCACCCCAGGGAACATACCTGCAGAGGTGAGCCTGATCTCGGAATTTGTAAAGCCCCGGGAGAAGATCAACGCACCGATTGAAGGGACCCAGTCCAAGTTGGAGTCGATCTCGGTCATGCTGCAGAAGCATGACCGAGAGATCAAGAAACTTGAGCAGCGTGTTGGAGGGCGGAGCAACGGGCTGCGGCCTCCGAGACTGCTGCTGAATCCTCTGTGGGTCAGGTCCAGGCTCTGGAACAGAGAGTCCGAGCCTTAGAAGAGTATATCGATGACCTTGAAAAATATTCAGTTGCTGGGCCTTGCTGAACGGGAGGAGGAGGGCCAGCTTGTTGATTTTTTGGAGCAATGGCTCCCACAACTGCTGAAGCTGGAGTCTAAGTTAGGCCGGGTGGAGGTTGAGCGGGCCCATCGGGTTGCTGTGTGCAGCCGCAGTGCCCCGGCCCAGTCCTAGTGCGACTCCAGCACTACAGGGAAAAACAAATGTTGCTGGAGGCTTCCAGAGTTTTGGGGAAGGATCCCCAAGCCATGGTATACAAAGGATCCAAAATAATGCTGTTCCAGGACTCTTCTCCGGTTGTGGTACACAAGAGGAAGGCATTTGATGAGGTGAAGAAGCGTTTTAGGGATTTAAATATTCAATATTCCATGTGATACCGGCAAGGCTGCGCTTCAGTCATGGACGGTCTGTGCATAACTTTGGATCGCCGGAAAAAGTAAAAGAATTTTTGGATGCTCTCAAATAGCATGATAGACTTGAACTACATGAACAATGACTTTATTTTATCCCTTTTTGTTTTTCTCCTCCTCTGTTCCCCTTTCTCTCTTCCCTCCTTCCTCGGTGGTGGGGGGGTGTGGTTGTACTTTTTTAAAACTCTTATCTTAATTCGCTTGGTTTATCTGGTTGTCGGGAGATGTTTCTGGGTCTTTTTTTCCTTAATATTTGTAATTTTATATATTCTATTTTATGTTGCTGTTTTGTTAAGAATGCCCAGGTAATAATATGGAGTGGGCGGGTTGGTTGTTCACTCCCAACTCTTGTATTATAAGATATTGGCATTTGTTTATTTTACTTCGTAATGTCTGGGCTGAAGGCATAACTCTAGCTGGAAGGTGTTATGGTGGGGTTACTGGAAGGTGGGAGTGCCCCCTATGGACAAGGGGAAAAGTCTCCTTTGAATTATGTATTTTTTTAGGAATAGTTCTTCGTTGTTTTGATTTAGTTGTTTTAAAGGTTGCATTTTTTAATTTATATGAATTGTTTATGGTCTCTACTCAATGCCTTTTGAGTGGGGTTCTTCCTCCTGGGTTTATATCAGAGTGATGCTGGAAAAGCACAGCAGGTCAGGCAGCATCCAAGGAACAGGAAAATTGACGTTTCGGGCAAAAGAATTTCATCAGGAATAGAGGCAGGAAGCCTCCAGGGTGGAGAGATAATTGGGGAGGGGTGGGGGGGGGGGGGGGCGGCGGGGGAGAAGGTAGCAAAGAATACAATAGGTGAACAGGGATGGGGATGGGGGTGATAGGTCAGAGAGGAGGGTGAGGGAGGGTAGCAAAGAGTACAATGGGTGAATGGGGGTGGGGATGGAGGTGATAGGTCAGAGAGGAGGGTGGCGGAGGGTAGCAAAGAGTACAATGGGTGAATGGGGGTGGGGATGGAGGTGATAGGTCAGAGAGGAGGGTGAGGGAAGGTAGCAAAGAGTACAATGGGTGAATGGGGGTGGGGACGGAGGTGATAGGTCAGAGAGGAGGGTGGGGGAAGGTAGCAAAGAGTACAATGGGTGAATGGGGGTGGGGGTGGAGGTGATAGGTCAGAGAGGAGGATGGAGCTGATAGGTGGGAAAGGAGGTTGGCAGGTAGGACAGGTCATGAGGACAGTGCTGAGCTGGAAGTTTGGAACTGAGGTAAGGTGGGGGGAGGGGAAATGAGGAAACTGGTGAAGTCCTATGGTTGAAATGTTCCGAGGCAGAAGATGAAGCGTTCTTCCTCCAGGTGTCGGGTGGTGAGGGAGCAGCAGTGGAGGAGGCCCAAGACCTGCGTGTCCTTGGCAGAGTGGGAGGGGGAGTTGAAGTGTTGAGCCACTGGGCGGTGGGGTTGATTGGTGCGGGTGTCCCGTAGATGTTCCCTGAAGCGGTCTGCGAGGAGGCGTCCAGTCTCCCCAATGAAGAGGACACTGCATCGGGAACAACGGAACAATAAATTACATTGATAGATGTGCAGGTGAATCTTTGATGGGTGTGGAAGGCTCCTTTGGGGCCTTGAAGGGAGGTGTGGGAGGAGGTGCGGGCGCAAGTTTTGCAATTCCTGGGGTGGCAGGGGAGGTTGCCAGGATGGGATGATGGCTTGTTGGGGGGCGTGGACCTGACCAGGTATTATCTTCCTCCTCGGAACACCAGTGGGTCGCAGTATTATATAATGAACCTAAAGCAGCAGTGATTACCAATGGCATAAGATCGGATAGGTTTAGATTAGATTAGATTCCTTACAGTGTGGAAACAGGCCCTTCGGCCCAACCAGTTCACATTGACCCTCCGAAGAGTAACCCACCCAGAACATTTCCCTCTTACTAATGCACCTAACACTGGGGGCAATTTAGCATAGCCAATTCACCTGACCCGCACATCTTTGGACTGTGGGAGGAGACCCACACAGACACAGGGAGAATGTGCAAACTCCACATAGACAGCTGTGAGGATGACGTTTGTTGGTTCGGGGGTCCCTGGGAGGAAGAATCCATATAAATACGGGTTTTGTTGTGATTTGATATAATTTTATTTCGAATGTGTATTTATTTATTTATTTGCCTTTTTTTTCCTTTTTTGTTGTCAATAATGTACGATACTGTGGGGTTTTTTATACTTAGAGTTTTCTTTCTTATATCTTAATTTGTGTTTTGGTAGTTTGTAGAATAGATTAGTAGTTAGTTTTCTTAATTTTATATTGGTGCTGTTATTATATTGTAAAGTGGATACTTTAGTTTGTATTAATTTTGTAATTTTGTAAAAAAAACTCAAATTGTTTTGTTTTCTTTTCAATAAAAATATTTACAAAAAAAGAGAGAGCAGTTCCATGGTTGTTTTGCTTCCAATTCCATGTGCTGCTTTTCTTGCTGTCTGAATGAGTAGAGTTCCTGGTCTTCTTGCTTGATAATTTCACCTTCCACTTCCATATCCATTGCTAGAGATTCAAGGACTTTCAGGTTCCTGAGCTGGCTATAGATCTACCACAACCTTAACTTGGTGCATGGTTGCAGTCTGGAGCTTTACTATGACCTGCAGCATGACTGCTTCCTCAAGTCCTGGGAGAAGGTGGTAATGTCACTGAATCAGTAATCCAAAGGTCCCAGATAATGCTTCTGGGATAGTAATTCACATCCTGCCATTGGTGGAGTTTAAATTCAATTCATTGAATCTGGAACTAAATGGCAGTCTAAGTAAGCACAATCATGAAACTGTCGTCATTTTTTGTAAAACACCATCTGGTTCACTAATGTCTTTTAGGGAATGAAATCTGTCATCCTTCCCAACTCTAGCATACACATGAGTTCTGATCTGCAGCAACATAGTTACACTTAACTGCTGTCTGATGTGGCTCTAGCAAGCTGTTCAGCTCATGGAACAATTAGGGATGGTCAAAGACAACTGATATTGCAATGATGCCCACAACCCATGAAAGAACAAAGTAAAAAAATCTAGAAATCTAGATATGACAAATCTAGAAATGACCAATGTTCCCAAAGTCATAGCACTTTGACTGCACTCAGGGCAGTTACCCTCGGTGGCTACCATGCCAATGGTAGATTTTTATTTTAAAAAAGCATAATGAGAAGAGAATTACAAGAGGGACTGACCACTTTTAAAAGTGGATCACTCACCAGGGCCAAATAATTGTTTCCTTAGCTATTAAAAAAAGGCAGCAAGGAAACAATGGATGCTGTAAGGATCATATTTCCCTTGTCACAGGATTCAGAAGAGGTGCCAGAAGATTGGAGGTCTGTGAATAGTTTACATGCATTCAAAAAAGGGTGCGCAGGATAGGCCAAGTAATTATAGGCTGATCAGTTTGACCTCAGTGCTAGTCCCATTTCTGAATGATAGGATTCACTGTTACATAGAAAAGCTTGATTAGTCAGGAATGGTCAGCATGGTTTTGTCAAAGGAAGATCATGTTTTATCAACATATTTGAATTTTTTAAGGAAGTAATAAGGAGAATTGATGGGGTTGTATGGTGGATATTGCCTATGTGAACTTTAGGAAGGCATTTGACAAGGTATCACATGGCAGACTGGTTAGAAAAATTAAAGCTCATGGGATTCAGGAGAACACAATGAGTTGCATTCAAAATTGACTCAGTGACAGAAAACAAAGTTCATGGTCAATAGGTTTCTCTAGAAATGGAAAGTGGTTTCCAGTGACATTCTACTGTATTCAATGTTGAGATCCTGATTCATGTTCATGATATATATTAATGATTTAGCTAGAAATGTAGGAGGCATGACTGGGGAATTTGTGAAAAAATTGGTTAGTTAGTTGACAGTGAAGAGGGTGGCTGTTGGCTGCAGGGACATATCACTCACTTGATTGAGTGGACAGAAAAGTGGGAAATGGAAATTGAAGCTGAAGAAGTGCAAAGTCATGCAACAATGGAGGACAAATAAAACAAGGGAATACATCACCAATGGGATTGCAATTGTAGGGATAGAGGAAGTGACAGAATTTGGCGTGCATGTTTACAGATACCTGAAGCTGCCAGTGCAGATATTTAAGTTGATAAAGAAGGCATTTGGATACTTTTCTATATTCTCCTTCATTGGGTGAGGCATTGAAAAGAAGAGTGGGGATGTAATGCTGGAACTATCAAAGATATTGGTTAGGCCTCAGCTAGAACCTTGTGCAGAGGTTGGTCAACACATTACAGGAAGGACATAACTGGTCTAGAGAGAAAAGAGAAGAGATTTCGAAGAATGTTGCTTAGGCCTGAAAAATTGTAAGTATGAGGAAAAATTGGCTAGGCTGCGATTGTTTTCCTTAGGACAGAGAAGGTTGAGAGGTAACTTAATGAGGGTCTTGAAAAGATTGGACAGGGAAGGCCTGTTTCTATAGGATGAGAGGTCAATTATCAGAGGCTGTAGATTTAAGGTGATGATAGAACAATTGGTGAAAGCTTTTTTCACTCATAGTCTGATGGGTATCAGGAATTTGTGCCAGTTTGGTGGTTGAGATGAAAATCCTCAACTTAGTTAAAAGGAACCTGGAACTGTACCTCAGGTGCTGTAAGATACAAACCCTAGGGATCAGGTTGGAAAGCAGGACAAGAATGGATGGCTATTCATTCAGCAGGCACAGACATGATGCGATGAATGGCCTCTTCCTGAGCTGTAACTCTTTCTATTCCATAGTATTGGTTTCTCATGGGCAACATTGGTTGGATAATGCAACAAAATACATTTGCTTGTAATTACATCATCCTCTTTTTCAGGCTGAATGGCCCCATTATCCCCCAAATATGCCTTCAGAGCCATTTTATTTTAAGTAAGTACCAGAATGCAATGTGCACGTGGAGAAATCTTTCAGATTGTTCGAACATACTTAAAATCAAGTTTAGGAATTTCAAAATGTGTCATAATTTTCTTCAGTCCTTAACTTCTCAAATGAAATGTTAAAGAAAATGTTGCCCCAGTCTGGCCACTGTCTGTTTGGCATTACCTTGAGTAAAATTGATGCTTACTCAGATTTAGGTAGCCATTATTGAGCTAATGTCCTTTATAGTTCTGAAACAGACTGTGCAGTAGAGAGGGCAAAGTAACAAAATGCTCAGATCTTTCAATATACTACACAAATGTTCCTGTCGAACTGCCAGGTTCCTGTGCTAGTATCCTGAATAGAACTAGATAAAAGGAACCTGTTTGCTGAAGTTCTTATTGTACAGACTGTAAGAACGTAATGTACTCTTGATTTAGTGTTCTTGTCTAAACAGAAACAAGCTGTAAAGGACATAACCACTGCCAGTTCAGTAATTGTGTGAAGGTTTGACTAGCAGTCATTCTAGGAGGTTTGTGGCTGACTGATTAGTGAAACAGAAAAGAAATTAGGTGCTTCTGAGGCAAGGTTTTCAGTGATGAATTGCAATTGGTGATGGAGGGAATGTGACTCCATCCTTCAAACAGCATGAGCAACAGGGCATAATGTGAAAATTTTGCTACATCATCATATAGCTTAGAAATAAAATATTTCAGCATTTAATAGGAAAAAAATGTTTCTGTTCAATGTTTCCTAACTCATAGGCATGCATGTTAAATTTGCTCTTTGGTTGTCAAATTTCGCAAATTCTCTACATCAGTATTCTTTTCAATACATTAAGCTAAAGATTAAAAAAAAGAAGGACCTGGCTAGATAATGAATCCATTCTGTAGTGTGAATTTGACAGCAATTCAAATGAAAATTTCTCTGAGTGTAATTAAATGTGCTCAGAAAATCTGATCACAGATTGCAGCAGCAAAATCTGCAAGAAATTTGAAAATATGGTGATTTTATTCTGAACATATCACAACTACAAAAGGCATGTTCTTAAAGTGGTTCTTGATTTTCAAATTTATAGAACTCATTCTGCCACCTTTTTATTTTGGGGGGTGTCAAATTTTAAAATAAAACAATAAATAAAATCAAAGGTAGTTTTTTTATTACAGAACTATTATTGAAAAGTTACTTAGTAAGAAAATGATAGTTATTAGATAAAATACAGATACACAAGTTATAAGTAGATATAGAACATAGAACAATACAGCACAGAACAGGCTCTTCGGCCCGACCTGTGTTGCGCCGACCTGTGAACTAATCTAAACCCATCCCCCTACACTATCCCAACCTCATTCATGTGCTTATCCAAGAATTGTTTAAATCTCCCTAATGTGGCTCAGTTAACTGCATTGGCAGGCAGGGCATTCCACGCTCTTACTACTCCCTGAGTAAAGAACCTGCCTCTGACATCTGTCTTAAATTTTTTCACCCTTTAATTTGTAGCTATGCCCCTTGTACAATCTAACGTCATCATCCTAGGAAAATGACTTTCACTGTCTACCCTACCTAATCCTGTGATCATCTGCTAAATCTCTATCAAATCCCCTCTTAGCCTTCTTCTTTCCAATGAGAACAGACCCAAGTCTCTCAGCCTTTCCTCATAAGACCTTCCTCCAGATCATGCAACACCTTGATATGGATATGGATAAGATATATTTAAAGATGAAAGTAAGATCAATCTTTTATCACTGCAGGCCTGTTACCTCTATATAGATTTTCTTTCCAAAGGTGAACGGCTTGAAAACTTGATGTCAGAATTTAGTAGCTGCATTGGCTTCTGTAGTCAATTGGTTAGTGGCTTCTTCTATAAGTAGACTCACTAGGTAGATCAGACTTTGATAGGAACAAAATGTTTCATATTCCTCACTAGTTCTGTGGTTAGGATACTTGCAGATTACTTAGATTACATCAGCATAACTGAGTTTGATTTCAAAATTCTCTTTTCCCTGAGCTCTCTTTGGCTGAGAAATCTCTCTCTGATAGTATATATTTGAGATGCTCCTGGTGACTTCTGGTTTAATATGCTACATCATAGAATCTTATTCAGAAGCAAAGTATGAAGGCTGTTTTGTTAACTTTTGATCAATCAAGGTTTTAAAAGTAATGTTGATTAGTCGGAAAGTCCCTGCGAAAGCTCTTCTTAGTCTCTTGCTTTGATTTTTTGTTTTCTCTGAAGCTTTGAATTCTCACACCTTGAGGATGATTGATTGCATTTCTGAGGACTAAGATTTACAAGGATGTTGCCAGGGTTGGAGGGTTTGAGCCATAGAGAGAGGCTGAATTGACTGGGGCTATTTTTCCTGGAGGGTCAGAGCCTGAGTGATGACCTTATGCAGGTTTATAAAATCATGAGGGGTATGGATGAGTTGAATAGTCAAGGTCTTTTTTCCAGAGTGGGGGGAGTCCAAAACTAGAGGGTATAGTTTTAAGGGGAGAGGAGAAAGATAAAAAGGGGACCTAAGGGGCAACGTTTTCATGCAATGAGTTGTCAGAGGAAGTGGTGGAGGCTGGTACAATTACAACATTTAAAAGGTACCTGGATGGGTATATGAATAGGAAGGATTTAGTGGGATATGGGCCAAAAGCTGGCAAATGGGATTAGAGTAATTTAGGATATCTGGTTTGCTTGGGCAAGTTAGACACAAAGGTTTGTTTCTGCTTTATATAACTCTATGACCAAACATTCTAAATGGCTGCCTTTCTGGTTGTTGCTGGGATACATAATAGCCTGTCTGCCATTCTTGCTGAAATGAATCAATATTGATAGCCATGTAACTCCCGGTAGTCATTTCTTTAAAACTGTTGTGTTTATTTAAAGAAGAACTGGCTTTTTAACAAAAATATATAACATATAATTACATGGTCAAATGATACCTAATTGTTGAACAAATGCAGTGAGACAGCAGATTTTTTTTTGTTCAGAACATTGAGGCCAAATACATTAACCCAATTCTAGCTCATGAGTTTGATGTATTTGCTGTTAAAAATGAGGCTATAAACTATTCTTTGCAAAATACATTTACTATATATAATGTAATTTTATACATTATATTAGCAAAGCACACAAATTACACTGAGTAGAGAAACAGTGCTTTTCAATAAAATACCTTAGACATTTTATACTAAATGCATTTAAAATTCCAACAGGACAAGTAAATGCAAGAAAGATGTTCCCAATGAACTGGTGAGTCCAGAACCATGGGTCACAGTCTATGGGGTAGACAGATACAGGGCAGGCCCTTTAAGACCAAGATGAGGAGGACTTTCTTCACCCAGAGATTGGTGAGCCTGTGGAATTCTCTGCCACAGAAGGCAATTGAGGACAAAACATTGAAAGTTTTCAAGATGGTGGCAAATATGGTACTCAGGGATAAAGGGATCAAAGATATGAGGCAAAACAGGGAAGATTCCTACTGAATAGGAAAAAAAGCCACTATCATATTGAATGGCAGAGCAGCGTCGAACTGTTGAATGGCCTATTCCTGTTTTCAATGTTTCTTTGTTTCTAATTCCAAGTCTTAAATGTCTGAATGGAAATTATTCCATCTATCAGCGCTGATACACAAGCTGTTTCCACCCTCAACAAAAAAAAAAGCTGCAGATGCTGGAAATCAGAAGCAAATACAGAAGTTGCTGGGAAAACCCAGCCGGTTTAACAGCAACTGTGGAGACAAAGCAGAGCTAACATTTTGGGTCCAGTCACCCTTCTTCAGAACCGAACTGGACTCAAAACGTGAATTTTGCTTTCTCTCCATAGGTGCTGCCAGGCCTGGTGAGTTTTCTCAGCATTTTAAGTGTTTGTCTCTTCCCAAACCCACCTGTCCCCAGCATTAATAAGCACAAATATCTATTGTGTTTTTTTCAAAAGTAAATAAATCAACAGGATTAGCTAAGAGCGTAAAAGACCAACATTGCTCCTTAACTACCTGATTGACAATACCAAAAAAAACTATCATATTGTCACTTTGGTACTGAAAATGTCTTATTTCTATAAAGTGATTATTGTTTTATGCATAATTTGCTTTAATCTTCAAAGCACAAACAATTGTCTCAATATTTAAAGGGGTGCAGAGAGGTGCACAATCAATGAAAAATGCAAAAGTAAATCTGATATTGAAGACTTCTTTAATAGCAGGACTTCCGCTGGCATTTTCAAGCTCATTTTCCATCAAGCAGTCAGCAAAATGGACTGCCTAGTTGATGCCTACAAGAGAATTCCTAAAGCAAGAGGCTACGTCTGCAAACCATTGGGTAGGGTCTCTGTAAGTCAATACTGGGGAGAGACCTACAGAAGACTTCGATAGGAGTAACTAGTGATCAGTACTGGGGTAGGCTTGAGGGACCAGGGTAAATATTCCTGCTCACTTTGGCTTACAAAGAGTGTCAGTGTTGTTTACCCACTACTAGGAAATCGGCACAGCAACAGGGACATTGAGATCAGGTTCTGAATAACACTGTGGGAGCCCAATTTAAATATGTTAATTCAAAAGTGTCCTGTCTCTCCATGGGAAAGAATGCTCCAATAACTTTTATCTATTAAAAACTTGAAGCAATGTGAGCAGACCATTATGTTCATACTCTGAAAATTAACTCTTCGATGCCCCCTCCCACTGTCCCTGGCCTGCCAATGCTCCCAAGCTTATACACAAATCAGGCTGTGAAGAGACTGATGGAAAGTAGAAATTTATTGAAATGTTCAGTATTAAAATATTGAAATTATGAAAATTTATTGAAATATGAAACTGCCATATTTCTGTGAGAAACATGGACTGGAATATGATTTCCCAGCTATTATTTGTGATTGCCTATGGTATCCATTCCACTGCTGTAATGATGAGTTGATAAAGTGTGGCATTTGAGAAAGTACAGCAGGTCAGGCAGCATCTGAGGAGCAAGAGAGTCGACATTTCGGGCATAACCCATCATCTGGACTGGGGATGGGGATAGGGGCTGAGAAATAAATAGGGTAAGGGGGTGGGGCTAGGGGAAAGGTAGGTGAGAGGGCGATGGGTGGGTGCAGGTAGGAGGTGATTGCGATAGGTCGCTGGGAAGTGTGAAGCTGATAGGTAGGAAGACAGGCAGGTAGGTCAGGTCAAGGTGGCAGTGCCGAGTTGGAGGGTTGTATCTGGGATGGGGTGTGGGGGTGGGGAGATTTGGAAACTGGTGATCAGGCCGTGTGGTTGTAGTCTCCCAAGGCAGAAGATGAGGTGTTCTTCCTCCAGTTTGCAGGTGGCCTTGTTGAGGTTGTACATCTCTATGACCCCTTTAGAGTGCAGATTGTTTTAAAGTAACATCAGGAATGACTATTGTGCTAGCACCCATCATGTGAGCTGCTAAACAACAGTGTGAGTCTCGCTGGCTCACATGATGAGCCACGTGCTGTCTGCACAGAGATGTTTCTGGAGCCTAAAAGGTGTTAAGATTAATTCTACAGCAAGAATGTTAATGTTGATGAGGAGAAGGAAATATAAAGTATGCCAGAGGTCTGACGTCTAGAATACAATGCATCACTACTTAGATATCTGAGGTTGGATTTTAGTGACCTATAGCGAATGTTACAGATTAACGACTCTATTATACACAGCCTGGGAACTAGTTTGGATGGTTCAGATGAGTCCACTATTTTGATATTCATTGCTACTGATGCCATGAGGAATTTAGGTTGAAATAGCAAATTATGAATACAGCACGCATTAAATGTACACCCATTGAAAGAGGAACATTGGTGAATGGTTACGTAGTAAATGGATATTAATAGAAATAGACACCACAGTTGCATCCTAAACAGATTCCACAGCAAAATTTTCTAAGATGCCCAAGAGGAGGTATTCTGCTTAGTGTATAATTTTAGCTCACAGACAGTTTTTTAAAAAGCGCTCTGGGTTTCATCAGACTTTATAGGCACATGATAAAGGGAAATAGAATTTATTTAAATATATTGACACTGCAGACAAATTCCCCTCCAAGCCACAAACATGCAGACATAAAACCAGGAATAAGATTAGGCCATTCGGCCCTTCAAGCCTGCTCTGCAATTCAATAAGATCATGGCTGATTTGATTTTAAACTCAACTCTACATTCCTGTGTATTCTCAATAAATTTTTTTTCAACTCCTTGGTCATCACGAATCTAACAATCTCTGCCTTAAAATTATTTGTAGATTCTGCATCTGTTGCCATCTTGAGGAAAAAAATTCCAAAGATTCAACCATCTGAGGGAAAAGAAAATTCTCATCTCTGTCTTAAATGGAAAACCTTTTGTTTTTAAACAATGACCCCTGGTTCTCAATTCTCCCACATCCTTTCCAAATCCATTCTGACTTATTACTATATCTTTAATTGTTGCGAAGTCAAAGCCTGGAACTTCCTTCCCAGCAGCTAACTAGTAACTCCCACAGCCAGGAAAGAATTTTAAAAATGGCAACCCCATCTATGCCCTCAATACATCTACATGTTAAATATCTATGTGTGTTCTCCTGAACTACCTCTATAATTTTGGTGAAACGTCACAGAACATGTAGAGTGATTGCTGTCTCCACAGCTTTTGAAATGGGCCCATAACAGATTACCATTGCCTCTAGAAATAGTGATGTGAGTCACATGAATGAAAATATTGTGACAGTAAGATAGCTCCTTTCCTGGCTGCTAGTAAATTGAGATGTGCAGACCACCCGTATAGGTCAGCGAAGCAGTTTCTGCTTACTGTCCTGTACAAATCTACCGTGAACTGCTCCAACCCACAAACGTTTAAACAACTGTGCATATCCAAGGAGTTGATTTACTCAGCTGCTCTTTTTACAGTTGAACCGAATACATAGGACTGGTGTGAAACTCTTGACATGCAATGGTAATGCCCCTATCTGTGGGCCAGGAGGTCTGGGTTTAAGTCCCACCTTCTCTGTATGTATGTAACAACATGTCTGAAGGTATTGATTGAAGTAAATTCTTCAAATGCAGTTAACAGCTCTGTCCTCCAAACAATTGTAAAACTTGCACTTGAAAATGATCGACTGACAAATCTCCCTCTAGAGCAGCAGTAATTCTAAGAAAAAAAGGTTGTCAGCTCCACTGTATAACAAGGATCCCTCTGGACTCTGAATCCAGTGATTAGAATTCAAATCTAGGGATCCTTTATGGTGCAGTGATAATGTTTCCTTCTCTGGGTCAGAAGGTCTGGCTTCAAGTCCCACCTGCTGCAGAGGTGAGCCATACCATCTCCAAACAGATTAGTTATAAATATCAATTGGCCTGGTGCTGCAGGACCTAACCTCTAATGCAATGTCATTGAATCATTTCTTGAATCTGCTCTCTAGTATAAATGTGGGATTAAAAGTTGTATCTTGTTATAAATCTAGTCTTAAAATATGTAGAATGATATAGTTTATATATATATATCAAAATATAAATATATATATATATATATATATATAAATACTATATCAAACTGAGATTGAATGGTGAACTCTTCTGTGTGTGAGAAATAATGCGTACTTGCAAAATGGCACCACAATGATTGTGTTAATTCTTTAATGCAGGAAATGCATAATTAAGCCAAAGAAAAATATTGTGGATGCTCAAATTCTGAAAATAACACACAATCAAGTTGGAAATACTCTGACAGGTTTGCAGCATCTATGAAAAGAGAAACAAGATGAACATTTCAGGTTAATGACTTCATTGAAATACTGAGTCAAGTTTAACAATAGGATTTTGAACTAAGATGTCAAAACCATAGAAGGCTTGAACTCTATCTCAATGTTAAAACATGGGTGCAAAGGTAGATTAAATTCAGTGGCTAAGGGAAAAAAAATGACTTTTTTGCCTCAATTAAAGTTACCCAAATTCTTCCTCATTAACTTACCTCTAGTTGGGTTGCTCGTTAGAATGATGTCTGACACGTTAGTGCTGTCACATGCCCAACATACTATATTCCTTCCACTATAATGGTAGGTAAATGACTACTGCCTATTGAGGAAATTGCAACAAACTACAAGGCACTGTTTTATTTCAACACTGTCATTATCTAGTAACGCCATGGAGATAGTCCATAATGTTTGTCTAATGGAGAATAACCAGTCCTGGAAGATTAGTGCCTGATGTCTGAAAGTCTTTGTGGCAGGATGTATATTTTGACAACTATATTCTTGCATGTCTCACAGTAAGTATAGCTTTTCTTCCTAGTCTATTGTAGTTAGGCGAACATTGTCTAGACCAATATTTCCTGTATATCCAGTGAAATTTCAACCCTATCATCAAGAAATGACATGTTGTATATGTATGAGGAAATACACCCATAAATGTTAGAACTTAAAATTAAAACCATTTCATATTCTGAAGTTAGAGCCAGGCCTTTCAGGATTAAAGTTAGAAAATATATCTTCTTACAAAAAGTAATAGAAGTCTTTTTTACAAGTGGCAGTTGATGCGCGATTAAATGTTCAGTTTGAAAACTGAGGTTCATGGACTTTTGCCAGATGAAGGTATTAAGGAATTTGGGACAAAGATGAGAGATGTTATGTCACAGATCAACCGTGATCTAATTGAATGGTATAGTGAACTGTGGATCTAAATGCTCTCCTTTGTATTTTATGTTCTGAAAATTGGGATTGCCCTGAAATATTGACTCCGTTTTCTTTCTCTCCACATGCTGCCTGACCTGCTGACCATTTCCTGTACTTTCAATTTTTATTTCAAGTTTCCAGCTTCTGAAATATTTTACTTTTGTGCTTGCATGAGGGAGAAGAAAGGGTAGCATACTGCAGTATTTGCAAAAGTCCCTTGGATGCTGCCTGAACTGCTGTGTTTTTCCAGCACCACTCTAATCTAGACTCTGGTTTCCAGCACCTGCAGTCATTGTTTTTACCTTGCAAAAGTGAAATCCCAAGGCTCTACAATATCATAACATGATGCAACCAAAAACTTCAGTTAAAAACCTGATAGTTAAGTTTGAATTAAGTAGGTTGGTTTGTTCTGATAGAATAGTAGGTAGTTTATTATTAACAGTATTGTGATAGGACATTTTTAAACTACCTCTATCGTCTTGTACTTTGGTATTGTTTTTTATATGTAGTTGCTTTGTAAAAGTTTTTAATAAAAATATTTATTTAAAAAACCTGGATAGTGAATCTCAAATGTCTGTCGCAAAATTTTTGTTTTACTAACGAACTGAAGAAATATCACCAGGCAAACTCAAAAAAACAAACCAAAAAGCCTTGTATTCCTTTGTGCGATGTTGTTCCATTGTAATTTCACTGTACTATGAGTCCTGAGCACCCAGCCAACATTTTCATTGGGAAAATTCCAGCAAAATACAGCAGTATTTGTTAAAATTCTGTCACTTGAGAGGGAAGTAGAGAAACTCAAAATGTGAAAATCATAGTTAGAAGCCTCGACTTCACATGATAGAGTTTTAAGACAATTTGGGTCATTTTTCCATAGAAAGGTTTTGAAAAAATGTTACTTCTGCTGTTAATCTTTTATATGCTTTTCTTTTGTTACATGATTAACAAAAGACTCCAGGCCAAAAGTGGCCCAAATGGAAATTGATTTCCTGCAGCAAAGGTTCTTCCTAGTTTGCCACAGAAATAAGAAGAAACTTACCACCATTCTGCCAAAAATGTGGTTGATCACTGTGCATCTCTGAACAGAGGAAAGATAAAAAAAAAGACATTTTCTTGGGAAGCCATGACAATTGTAAGGGGAGCTGAGGTATTTAAAAGGATGACTTCAAGACCTTTCAGGCAGCTCAAGAAATCAAAAGTGCTGGAGGAACAGTAATTAAAACACAAGGGCAACTTTCAGGAGCGACAATATTCTGAAGTGGCCAAGTTGGGATATTGAGCTGAAATATTGGTCGAGTTTATCATATGACACATAATCTTGACAAGGAATCCCCTTGCAAAGCAGTTCTTTGTCACAAAATAATTTTTAATGCTGGATGACATATCTGTGGCTCATGGAGTCATAGACTCATACAGTCATACAGCACAGAAACAGACACTTCGTCCAACCTGTTCATGCTGAATCTATTCCCAAACTAAACTAGTCCCACCTGCCTGCTCCTGGCCCATATCCTTCCAAACATTTCCTTTTCATGTATCTATCCAAATGTCTTTTAAACATTTTAATTGTATCCGCATCCACCACTTCCTCAGGAAGTTAATTCCACATGCGAACCATCCGCTTGTAAAAAAAACACCTCTCATGTCTTTTTTAAATCTCCCTCCTCTTACCTTAAAAATGTACCAGCTAGTCTTGAAATTCCCCATCTTAGAGTTGTAGAGTCATAGAGATGTACAGCACGGAAACAGACCCTTCAGTCCAATTTGTCCATGACAACCAGATATCCCAACCCAATCTAGTCCTACCTGCCAGCACCCAGCCCATATCCCTCCAAACCCTTCCTATTCATATACCCATCCAAATGCCTCTTAAATGTTGCAATTGTACCAGCCTCCACCACTTCCATCTGGCAGCACATTTCATACACATACCAGCCACTGCATGAAAAAGAGTCCCCTTAGTTGTCTTTTATATCTTTCCCCTCTCACCCTAAACCTATGCCCTCTAGTTCTGGACTCCCTGACCCCAGGGAAGAGACTTTGTCAAGTTATCATATCCATGCCCCTTATGAATTTATAAACCTCTATAAGGTCACCCCTCAGCCTCCGATGCTCCAAGGAAAACCGCGCTAGCCTATTCAACCTCTTGCTTTTGCTCAAATCCTCCAACCCTGGCAACATCTTTGTAAATCTTTTCTGAACCCTTTCAAGTTTCACATCATCTTTCCGATAGGAAGGAGACCGGAATTGTATGCAATATTTCAAAAGTGGCCTAGACAATGTAATGTACAGCTGCAACATGACATCACAACTCCTGTACTCAATACTCTGACCAATAAAGGAAAGCATACCGAACACCTTTTTCACTTTCCTATCTTCCTGCAACTCCACTTTCAAGGAGCTATATACCTGCACTCCAAAGTCTCTTTATTCAGCAACACTCCCTAGGACCTTACCATTATGTGTATAAGTCCTGCTAAGATTTGCTTTCCCAAAATGCAGCACCTCGTGTTTATCTAAATTAAACTCCATCTGCGACTCCTCAGTCCATTGGCCCATCTGATCAAGATCCCGTTATAATCTGAGGTAACATTCTTCACTGTCCATTACACCTCCAATTTTGGTGTCATCTGCAAACTTACTAACTGTACCTCTTATGTTCACATCCAAATCATTTATATAAATGACGAAAAGTAGAGGACCCAGAACCGATCCTTGTGGCACTCCATTGGTCACAGGCCTCCAGTCTGAAAAACAACCCTCCACCACCACCCTCTGTCTCCTACCTTTGAGCCAGTTCTGTATCCAAATGGCTAGTTCTCCCTGTATTCCATGAGATCTAACTTTGCTAACCAGTCTCGCGTGGGGAACCTTGTTGAACGCCTTACTGAAGTCCATATAGATCACATCCACTGCTCTGCCCTCATCAATCCTCTTTATTACTTCTTCAAAAAGGTCAGTCAAGTCTGTGAGACATGATATGCCATGTACAAAGCCATGTTGACTATCCCTAATCAGTCCTTGGCTTTCCAAATACATGTACATCCTGTCCCTCAGAATTCCCACCACTGACGTCAGGCTCACTGGTCTATAGTCCCTGGCTTGTCCTTACCACCTTTCTTAAAGAGTGGCACCACGTTAGCCAACCTCCAGTCTTCTGGCACCTCGCCTGTGACTATCAGTGATACAAATACCTCAGCAAGGGGCCCAGCATTCACTTTCCTAGCTTCCCATAGAGTTCTAGGGTACACCTGGTCAGGTCCTGGAGATTTATCCACCTTTACCCGTTTCAAGACATCCAGCACTTCCTCCTCTGTAGTATGGACATTTTCAAGATGTCACCATTTATTTCCCTCCATACTATATCTTCCATGTCCTTTTTCACAGTAATCACTGATGCAAAATACTCATTTAGTATCTCCCCCACCATCTCCTGTCACTCAGCACAAAGGCCACCTTGCTTATGTTTGAGGGGCCTCTCCCTAGTTACCCTTTTGTCCTTAATGTATTTGTAAAAACTCTTTGGATTCTCCTTAACTCTAATTGCCAAAGCTATCTCATGTCCCCTTTTTGCCCTCCTGATTTCTCTCTTAAGTGTACTCCAACTTCCTCTGTCTTGTCTATACCTAACATATGCTTCCTTCTTTTTCTTAACCAAGCCCTCACTTTCTTTAGTCATCCAACATTCCTTTCACCCCAGCAGGAATATACTTTCTCTGGATTCTGGTTATCTCATTTCTGAAGGCTTCTCATTTTCGAGCTGTCCATTTACCTGTGAACATCTGTCCCCAATCAGCTTTTGAAAGTTCTTGCCTAATACCATCAAAATTAGTCTTCCTCAAATTTAGAACTTTTAACTTTTAGATCTGGTCTTTTCCATCACTATTCTAAAACTAATAGAATTATGGTCGCTGGCCCCAATGTGCTCCCCCCCGACACCTTAGTCACCTGCTCTGCCTTATTTCCTAACAGTAGGTCAACTTTTGCACCTTCTCTAGTAGGTACATATTGAATCAGAAAACGTTCTTGTAACACTTAACAAATTCCTCTCCATTTAAACCCTTAACTCTGTGGCAGTCCCAATGTTTAGAAAGTTAAAATCCCCTACTATAACCACTCAATTGTTCTTACAGATAACTGAGATCTCCTTACAAATTTATTTCTCAATTTCCCTCTGACTATTAGGGAGTCTATAATATAATCCCAATAAGGTGAACATCCCTTTCTTGTTTCTCAGTTCAACCCAAATAACTTCCCTGGATGTGTATCTGTGAATATCCTTCCTCAGCACAGCTGTAATGCTATCCCTTATCAAAAACGCCACTCCCCCTCATCTCTTGCCTCCCTTTCTGTCCTTCCTGTAACATTTGTTCCTGGAATATTAAGCTGCCAGTCGTGTCCATCCCTGAGCCACGTCTCTGTAACTGCTATGATATCCCAGTCGCATGTTTCTAACCATGCCCTGAGTTCATCTGCCTTGGGCCTCTTGCATTGAAATAAATGCAGTTTAATTTATCAGTCCTACCTTGTTCTTTGCTTTGTCCCTGCCTGCCCTGTCTGACTTGCTTCTGTTCTCAACTGTTCCAGTCTCAGATTGATCTCTTTCCTCAGTATCTCCCTTGGGATGACCCCCTCCCCCCCCCACATCACTAGTTTAAATCCTACTGAGCAGCTCTAGTAAATCTCCCTGCCAGCATATTAGTCCCCTTCTTGTACAGGTCAAAGATAAATGCCATCAACTCTATCTGTACCTCTCATTATTTTATAAACTTCTATCAGGTCACCCCTCAACCTCCTGAACATTCCACCTTTCCAGCCTTTCTATTTAACTCAAACCTCCCATACCCAACAACATCCTGGTAATCATGTTTACCCTGATACCTTCTCTTAATGTAACCACCTATTTGTGGATAAAGCTCGTGGATACAGTTCATTTCAACCTGTACTTAAAGGGATCCTTATCAATCCATGTCTGCTTGCTGCTGGAGCTATGATGAATTGAAGTCTAAGGAATTGAAGGCAAATTATTGACCTGGTTGTGCAATCAGTTGAGTGACATGAGCCTGAGAGCACAGCTAATGGGCAGATGCTCCAACTGGCAAGATATGACTCATCTGTGTTGGGACTTCAACTATTCATTTTTATCATTGCTGTCTTCAATGATGAGATAGAAAGTCACATAACTAAATTTATTGATTATGCAAAGATAGGTACTACTGTAAGCGGTGCTGAAAATGTGTTGCTGGAAAAGTGCAGCAGGTCAGGCAGCATCCAAGGAGCAGGAGAATCGGCGTTTTGGGCATGAGCCCTTCTTCAGGAATCTTGAAGAAGGGCTCATGCCCGAAACGTCGATTCTCCTGCTCCTTGGATGCTGCCTGACCTGCTGCACTTTTCCAGCAACACATTTTCAGCTCTGATCTCCAGCATCTGCAGTCCTCACTTTCTCCTACTGTAAGCAGTGTAGACTGAAGCATATAACTAAAAGAGATATTGATAAATTAGGTGAATGGGCAAAACTGCTTGGTAAGTTCTGTTGTGGCAAGTAACATTTGCACCATACAAGTGGTGCAGCTATGAACATCTCTTCCCACCTTCCTTTAACCTTCAACATAATTGCTATTACTGATTCCTCTATCAGCAATATTCTGGTGGTTACTATGAAACTGAAGAGGACCAGCCAAATAAATACTGTGGCTACAAGAGCCAGCCAGAGTCTAGGGACTGTGTGGTGAGTAAGTCATCTTTTGATTTCCCAAAGCCTGTCCACCATCTCCAATGTACAATAGGAATGTGCTGGAATATTCTCCAATTGCCTGGAGGCAGGCAATACCAATGGGACTTGTGAAGTCCATCACCAGGACAAAGTAAGCCAATGGATTGACACTCCATTCATCATCTTAAATTTTTGTACCCTCCAAGAGCACCTGAAAGTTGCCCTCCAAGCTGCATACTTGCCTATCTTGGCACTGTATTAATGTTCCATCACTTTTACAGGGTCAAAATCATGGAATTGTAATCAAATAGCATTGTGGAAGTGTCTAAACTGCAACAGCTCAAAAAAACAGCTCAGCACCACCTTCACAAGGGCATTTCGGAATGGACAGTAAAAGCAAAGCTCATATTCCACAGAGAAACTGTTCCTCTGAAGGATCATCTTACCATGACAGAAAGCAATTTAATTATTCTTGACAGCCTTTCCTCACCAAGAGGTAACTTGGTCTGCCTTCAGAGAGAGTGAAGAAAGATTTCAACACTACCCAAAATGCACATCTGATTTAGTCAACTGAAGGAAGGTAGTCTTATGCTTCTAGGTTGCAGTATCATTAAGTAGATTTATGGAAGTGTAACTCAAACCTAATATAAATATAAAGTAATAAGATTACTTACAGCAGTCATTGACCTCTGATGTTGAGGTCACATGAATGATGGACATGAATTTTCCTGAATGTTGGGGAAGCTTTAATATGGAGGAGCCCATGAGTTTGGGAGAAATTGGTCTTTAAAGTCAGTGAAGTTAAAAGTGTGTCAGATGGTCATCTCCAACTCATCAAACACCATGTTTCACTCCAGCACTTTATGTTGTCTGCATTCAATGTGTCTGGCTGTGGCAAGTTGACATATGAAGGAAAATTATTGTTCATTCAGAATAACATTGACACAATTCTTTTCAGCTTAAGGTGTGATTTACAGGTTTCTGGAACTTGCCAGTGACAGCAGTGCAAGAATACAGTAGAAATTGTAATGGCCAATTGATCCCAGGGAAACAGCAAAGCACACTCAGTACTCACAGTTGTCTATTTGACTGCTCATGAGATAAGATGTTCAAAGTAATTGCTGAGAGTTAAACTATACTTGAGAAACCTTTAGCACTTTGGAAATTTAACTGAGCAGACCAGAATGGATGTTACTTTTGCTGTCATTAGTCTAAGGATTGCCCAATGCAGAGTGAGAAATTTTAGTTGCTAAGATTTGTGATTCTGACACCATTGACCCTGGCAGTTGAGCAGTTAGTTTGGAGAGTTTGCAAGTTGGCTGAAAGGATCTATCCAGTTTTTTGATCAACTGTCACTTTCAACTGTCAACTTGGCTCCAACAATCTGTGAGAGAGAAAGAAAGACTTTCTCTCTTTTTCCTTTTCATTTACAAGCATAACGGTGTCCAGTATATGTTCTCAACTGTAACTATCACAGCACACTCTAGCTCAGTTATTCTAGACTAATGCATACATCAGAAGTGTATTTGTTTTTACACTCCTTCTTTTGTATTTTCCTGGTAGGGGAAAACACAGATATTTATTCAGGCTGCTTTCTTTTACAACATGTTATGTCAGCAGTCTGGATTTATGATATATGGGAAAAAGATTGCATTGATTCTTTTCCTCTGAAGTATCTTATTCTCTGAAACTCCATAATGACTTTCTAGGTGCAACATTCCATACCCTCACTTAATACTGAGTATCAGCACACTGGGATTTTCCAGAGTCACTGAATTATAATCTCAACCATGTATACCTTGTATGTCCTATTTTTAAACACAATTTGTCCTTTAAAAGTGCCATAAGTAACCCAGGGGCATGGTTCATTGTATGACAATATATTCCTGGAAAGGCGAACACTGGGGGTATGTTGAACAGCATAGTGGCTCAGTGGTTAGCACTGCTGCCTCACAGCACCGATCAAACCCAGGTTTGATTCCAGCCTTGGGAATTGACTGTGTGGTGTTTGCGCTTTCTCTTCGTGTCTATGTGGTGGGCAACTTTGAATATCGTTGTGGAGCTCTCTTGCTACAGCACAGACAAAAAGGGATGGTGGGAGCAGTGCCCTCTTCCCCTTGTGGCTGCTGTCTTCCATTGCATTGGTATCCCTTTGACAAATTAAGTGAACTGAGTGAGAATCAGTTAAGCTGACCTCAGGAAAATGCATTGTTCCCAAGTAAAGAAGTCTGTTCTTTGTCTAGTTGGCAAGCTGCACTGATTGTGGTAGTAGAAGATCTTTAGACTGTAAAATCTCTGAAAGGGTTTTATCCTGCACCCCACTACAATATGGCCCCCTATGAGTTCTTCTTTCAAAGATCCATATTGCAAAATATCTATGAGGTGGTATGAATTGTTCAATAAAGAATCAACAGTTCCACTCGGCTCCTGTTTGCATTGATTAAACCTTACTCAGTCTACAATGTGGTTTCACTTTGAACTGAAAAAGGAGTGGAAAGCTTTAGTTACATTGTCTTATGTTGCAGTTTATCCTGCCATGACCTGTCTGGTAAGAATAAGATTGACACTGCGTGGGTCTCCTCTCTTGTGTGGTTATCCCTTTCTGTAAAGCTTTCTGGTCTACAGGAATGTATTACTCAGTGTAGCTGAATGTTATTTTTTTCTTATTGCTTGCTGCTTTCTCTCCTGTGGGTTTTCTTCTGCATTTTTTTGGCATTTGTGCAGGATATCTCACTCTCTAGTTCAGTGACTTTGTGGATCTTGAAGTTGGTCACTTAGTTTTTGTAGCCACCTCTGAATTTCCCTTCAGGTGTGGCTCCCCCACTTCTAGGATTACATCACTGGATTGACCTCATCCGTCACCTATACACTCTGCCATCTCTGGACTTCACTTCAGGTGCTCCACGTCACAGTTCTCTGTTTACTCAGCTTTTCCACTTAGTAAGATGAGGTCTGAACGTCAATAAGCTTTAATTGTTTATAGCCAGTGATTAATTGTAAAAGAAGGCAACATCTTCTGGAATCTTACAGACTCAGGTTCCAGTTTCATGTGATCTGACATCACTATGCCACAGGTCCTTTTGTACTTCCTCAGAAACTACTCTTAGAGCAAAGATGTAATTGTCCCTTGGTTCCACAAAGGCTGGAAAATGAGACTGTTTCCCTCACCTGGGCGCCTCTCTGTTATTTAAATAAGATGAGGTGACCAACGGGGAAGGACCAAGGTCAATTCAAGAGTGTGGGTTCAGCACTAAGTGTTCTAGTTTTCTGTTTTCCTATTGCAATGTCCGGAACCATCCAAGAACAGGCATTTTGCGAGAGGTAAATCCAGTCTTCTTTATCTTGTCAGGGCCCAAATTATCTTTCCTGTTCATACTTCAATACTTTTTACTCTGTTCCAAAGTCTCTGCCTTTGAATTTATAAGCAACATTTAGGCTGTGACTTAAGTTGGCTTTCATTTTATAAATCCTATATCTTTTCAGTGTCTTGCCGACTGCTATTTATTTATCAACACTCTAGCTACAGCAGGTCCTAATAACCAAAATGTGCTTTTCTCTCAACAAACATTTTATTGCCACTGATCCAGATGGTGACATTTCTGCTCTATGTGATAAAGAGGTTTTGTAAACAGCAGAATCAAGAAAATGAACTTCAATGTGAAACAATTGGTAACCTTAATTTTGAGACAAATAGATGCTGTCTCCTTTATATTGCTTTGGTTGGAAACTCATAGATTCTGGGAACTCAGGGTCATGTTCCTTTAGTTGAAACCTTTCACTTTCTTCAGCAATTTTGATTTGTTGCATAAATGGCCTTTGATAGACTAACCAATACTCATTGTCTTTGGAATGCCAAAATCAAATGTTTGCAATAAACTAAAGCATGGAAAACTTTAGTCTTAACATTTGTTAGTCTTAGGCTTAATATTTGTTAAACATAATTATTGAAAGGTCAGCGAGAGAGAAAAGATATGGCTGCTTCCTTCCGCAAAGAGAACATACCTCAGCACAGTTACTGAGCACATGGGGTTTAACTAGTTTGGGCTGCAAATGGAGCAAAACATTATGTTCCTGCTCAGCCAGCATATTTTGTTATTAACTTTGATGTACTGCGCAAGGACTGTGATCAGCAGTTTGCTTCAGGCACAGGACAAGCCATCAGTCTTTCAAAGAGTTCAAACTGCTTGCCAAAATGTTTCTGCATGAGGAGATCTATTAACAAGCATCATGTGAGTGAATATTTATAGAAGTTCAGAAAGTGCTGACCTTAAACAAGGAAAATGCTGCAACCTACCATTTTCACAGCTGATTAACTTGATATATCAATGAGAAAATTCTAAACAAAAGATGCATTTGCAGTATTAAGATGTGAAGCAATACGAGACCTATCATCTGATTTCCTTTGCCAGTATTTGACAGAGAAGTTGTAATTCCACCAAAATAATGATGAAAATATAACTATTCATTGTAACTTGCAAAGTTTTGCTTTATGATTTGATGAATCATTTTATTGTTTATTTCAGAGGTTGACTTATTCTCAATGAACTCTGATAAATTGTTGATGCTAATTCGCTTAAAAATGCTCAGATAAACCAGTCATTGTAGATTGGAAGATACTACCATAGATAAAATCCCTCTCATATTTATGTGGAGGTGGGAGACAGCAGGAGACCATAGCAGCCAGTGTTGGGGTTAACCCTAAAATCAAGTATGTTGGAAGACTTGCCAAATTCGGTAGCGTGACATTATGATCAACTTTTTCCATTTGCTTCCTGGAGCAAACCAAATTTGGAGATTGACAAAGGAAGAGAAGGGTGGTGGGGTCATGGGGGAGATCATATTCCAGCAATTGGGAAGCTCATTATTACAAATTAAGGAGTATGAGGTTCTTCAGATAATGGTGCCCTTTGCTACCGTGGTGAGATCTCTCATGTACCCATAATCAGGAGGATGCCCCTCACTTCTCCTCAACGCCCCAAGGTATACCTGGTGATCTACCCATATGGCAAAGGGCTACCCATTGCTGCTAAAATATTTGTGATTATGGGAAAAGGCCCTCATGTGGCCCATTGGACCAGCCACCAGCTTCTCTGTTATGAGTATGAGGGACAGTGGGAAACCTACAGGAATGCTAGCTCCAACCATTCCACCCAATTCCCGATTCATCCATCTTCATCTTCCAGCATGTTTCCTGTAAACTCCCAGCACATTTGTTGCAACTTGTAAACAGGGTCTTATTTGGATTTAGCATCATTGAAAAAGAAGTACCTCAGTGAAATTCCTGACAATGATGTTCAAAGATCCCTTTTATCTTTGACAATTTGATGTTGGTGTATTCATGGGGAAAATTAACAGAATGATCCCATGAAAATAAGGGACTAAAGTGGTGAGAGTCTTTTGAAGGCAACAGCATAGATTACACGAAGAAACATTGTGCTATCACAATCAAATTAAATCATTGTACCAAATATAGTTCCTCACTACATGAAACTATGTAAAAAGAATTGTGTTCTTTGCAAAACCTTTTGAAGTTCTGCAGGAACCTACCAAGAATCTAGTTATTAGTCCTGAATTGATTTTTTTTTGCAATCGCAAGTTGTGTTATGTATATGGAACTGTGTTCCAGATAAAATACAAGCAAAACCATTTGTTTAGCAAGTAGTGCTGGGGTTGTTACTTATGGGAGTATGGGATTTTTCAATCTGTATAGCCACATACACTATACTACTAATTAGCATTTTCAGCTCACACTTGATTCATTTTAAAAGTAACCCAAAATTGCAAGTAAGCAATATTATTATGACAGGAGAAAGTGAGGACTGCAGATGCTGGAGACAGAGTCGAGAGAATCGACGTGTTGGGCATAAGTCCTTCATCAGGAAACAGCGATTCTCCTGCTCCTTGGATGCGGCCTAACCTGCTGTGCTTTTCCAGCAACACACTCTCAAATGTTATTGTGATAGTCCTATATAATTATCATGGAGACCAAGAATTTCCCAAGCAACAACTGCAAATTATTTCTTGTTAAACTTTCACTACTGATAATCATAGCCATCAATCCTCCTGTGTGAATATCGTTACCTAACCACTGGGGTCAGCGCTGACAGATTCTAACAGACATGAAACTGATTAAAGCTAACTTTATAATGACACAATTTTAATGCCGAATCAGGGAGTGCAGCCAGGTTCTATGAAGCCGGCTCCTCGGGTATATACAGTTAAATTTGACCCCATTCCCCAGGGGTGAGACCATCGACCTGGTGTGTGAGTGTTTTATTAAGATCACAAGCTGAATTTTGGGTTTTGGATTGGGTTCGTGATTTTAGGGTCAGATGTAGGCTCCATCCCCAGTGTGGGGAACAATCATCCAACAGAAACAACATACTTACAGTATAGGAAGTGCACTTGAGGTTCTTTAGTCTGATGTCAGAGATGCAGGAATTACCCACGAGGAGAGGTTGGTTCACTTGAGACTGTATTCACTAGAGTTTAGAAGTCAGAGGGGCGTCTAATTGAAATATATAACATTTTAACAGGGCTGGGCAAACTTGATGCAGGAAGGATGTTTTCCCTGGTTTGGGAGTGAGTGGTGGTAGGGTGCCTAGAACCAGGAGACACAGTCTCAGGATATGAGATAAACCATTTAGGACTGAGTTGAGGATATGTCTTTTTCACTCAGTGGGTAGCGAATCAGTATAATTATAAAGCTGAAATTATAAAATATATTTGGAATTGAAGACTGTGGAAGCCAAGTCTCTGAATATATTTATGAAAGAGCTGAATAAGTTTCTAGTTTTTAAAGCATGGAGGGGTATTAGGAAATAGCAGGAATATGGCAATGAGTTCAAAGATCAGCCATCTCATTCCTGATGAAGGGCTTATGCCCAAAATGTTGATTCTCCTGCTCCTCGGCTGCTGCCTGGTCTCCTGTCTTTTCCAGCACCACACTCTCAACTCTGAATGGCAGAGCAGGCTCAAAGGGCTAAATGGCCTACTCCTGCTCCTGGTTGTTATGTTTCTAGCAGTGTTTTTTGCCTTGAATGATAGATCAGTGGCCAGTTAATGATGGTAGGTAGGATCCAGAAACTAAAAGTGAATTATGAAGTACTCTACAAAGGAAAGTGCTACAGCCTACGTAAGAGAAGGTACCTTCTCTAAGAAATTTAAGAAAGACCATCATTGTGGAGGGAAAGCCACTCCACAGAACAGTTTACAATCAAAGCTGATACCACACAGGTCATGGCAGAGTGGGAGTAGAGGTCTTCAAAGGCTTCCTGATGCACTGACACATGATAAGTTTGAACTGGAGATGGACTCCAGGTTAGTGCTATCCTATTTATTTTGCAAAGGGCCCACAGGCTGATGGCAAATTTCTGATCAATTGCCTAAATTGGACTTTAGATTAAGCTACCTGGTGTTTGCAGGCAGGTAGCCATTGTGTCCTGATCTGGTCTCCATTACAGTAACTCTAGGGCAGGATAATGCTATCAAACCAGCTACCATCTCTCTCATCAACGACATATTGAGGTGAAAATTCTGTCCTGTGAGAACTGGGTACAACCTAATGGCATACTATAAAAATGAAACATGTACAATTTTGGAGCAAACAGCAAAAAGTGAGGGAATGGTTTCAAACTTTCAACTGGAATCTTTGCTATCACTCCATTATGCCACTTCTAACTATTACACCTGTTATGGACCAGGCCAGACCCCTCAAAATATTTCAAGAAAGTAGCCCTGATCCTAACTTTGCTATTTGATTTAAACAAGTGTACAGTGGATATTCCAGGAGAGAATCAGCTGGTCAGACTACTTTATTTTAAACAAAACAGAATTTATTTACAAGATTACTGAATGAAACACAAAGAACAGAAAACAGAATACTGAATAACTCATCCTAACTAAATATCAAACAGACTATCCCAACTTAATGATGCTGTTCCAAAATACTTACAACAATCCCCACAAATACCACTTGGCACAAAAGGTAAAATCAAAAAAGTCCTTACAGAAAAGAAGTCAGAGAGAGAGAATACCAGGCTGGACTTGCTTCCAGCAACCTTTTCACTACTGCCAAAAAAAACCAAACCAGAGATTAGCTGAGCTGGGAGAACTGGTCACTCTCCTTTCATTAGACAGGTTTTTTTTAAACTTGAAAGCCTTCTGCTTGAGACAGTATCTGTTAGCTGTAAACAAATTGGCTCTAAAATCCATCCAAACTCAGACTTTTCAGAACCTGTGTCATTTACAACTTCTCTTAAAAAAAAACAAGGACAACATAACCTTGTTAAAAGAGCAGCTTCGTCGCACACTGATCAGACTTGATGGTATAATAGTTGCAATTTTATGGCTAATTCATTATGCAACAGGCACAAGACTCTAAATAATTAATCGTTTTAGTTTAAAGGTTACAGAGATCAGCGATTTTATTAACAGTTTGCATCAGTGTGGCATTCTGTCACTGAAAATAACCACCAATGATTATAGCAGATGAAAAAAATGCTAATAACATTTCTTCAGAGATTGACTTTAAATTCTTATCATTTTACACCTTTTATGATTTTGTTGTAATCCTTGGTGCCAATTAACTTTGAACCTTGAGATATTTAAAGGGTATGTTTTATGAATGCATATAAATTCATGAGCCATATTTTAAAAATGCATGGTTTTCATCAGATAAAAAGTTTAGACAAATGTCAAACATTTTCACTGTGCTGAGCCACAGCTCGATGTTTAACCTTCTGCTGCACAGGAGTTATGTCAAAAAATGTTGACATAGAATTTAGCCACAACTTGACTTTGTGTTTTTATGTAAATTCCTGAATGGTGTGCCAAAAAGGAGAGCGAGATCATCACACTTACAGGCTTGACAGTAATTAAGATAATCAACTATTGGCACAGGTTTTAAAGAGCATGGAAACAGACCATATAGACATATATCAAGCCTGAAAATCCAAAGATCAGCAATCCATGAAACTCTTGGCAGGATTGCACCTGCTGGAGATCTCTATCCTGACCCAACTGCAGGGTACAGGGTCTGAAAGGTCACCCAATTCAAATGACCCCAGCAGCTGTCCACAGCGGTAGGAATGTCTTTTGGGCACCTGCTTTCTCTGTTTTAGTAACATTTGTAACAGGACAGACATCTCAACAATTATATATTTTTTTCCCTACAAATCATTAAACCTCTCAGCTCAGCTGGTTCTGTGACGTTGTGTACTCCTACACCACCATCTGCTTCCAGATGTCTGCATGTCAAGTACTCCATTTTTTTTTCCTTTTGCCTGCAGCTTAGTTTTACATTTCAGCTCTGCTGCCCATTTATTTTGTTTCACAAAAATGCCCAACTGTATGTGCTCTGCTCCTTTTTCTTCCTCTTCCGGCATATGACATCTTGCAGCTTTGTAAATCCAAGTCAAAAGTGGACATTGGGGTCATAGATTGCTGCAAATGTTCAGAAACTACAATATAACAAGTGCTTTGATCAAGTTATTTGTTGGCTGTTCTAGTCATTATTTAGACTTGCAAAACCTCTCAAGAGTGATCTGACAAATGATCACCAACTCAAAATGATAACTCTGTTTTTCCTCTCCATGGATTGCTGAATTTCTCCAACACGTCATATTTTGCTCATTTCAGATCCTCAGTATTTTGTTTTCTTGTATTTGGATCTGATGGAGCAGTTCCACAGTCAAACTGCTTGAGATTGGAGGATTGTTCTGTTTGGTATTCAAAGGTGTCTGCCCACAGGAAACTTTGCAGACCCAAGAGAGGACATGGCATTGAAAGTAAATGCCATCTAACCAATAATGGGACCTGGCGCCAGATGATAAAGTGTTTGTTGATCTCAAAATATCTGTCAAAATAAGGCTATCTACTGCCAGTTTTAGTTGGTTCCTGCACCATGTTCTCTCACATTGGATTAAGCAAGCAAAACAGCCACACTACCTCATAAAAGAAAAATGCTGCAGATGCAAGAGATCTGAAATAAAAACAGAAGGTACAGGAGAAAATCAGCAAGTCTGGCAATGTCTGTAGATAGAGAAATGCAGTTAACATTTGAAGTCCAGACATGCTGAGTTTCTCTAGTTCTTTCTTTTTGTAAATCATAGTTATGATTTTTTAATCACACATGCTCTTTTTGAGAAAGGACACAAATTCTATATGTAATCTGTCAAACTTTGAGAAGGACTTCATGCAGGAAAAAAATCCCTCTAACCCAAGTATGCTGTAGAAGATGTGTTTATTTGTTAACATATAGTGGTCTGCAGGATTGGCATTCAGGTGTCACTCTGTGTTCTGTGACATTTCAATTATATGAATGCTGTTTCTCTCTGGAGCAAAATGTGGTACATTACCATATGTAAAAGCATATGTAAAAGGGTGGGGTCCCTTAAAGTAAAAAAGTTTCAAATCCCTTTGAAAGTATTTGAAACGGCAATGTTGAAAATTGTTGTTCATCAAAACACAGAAGGATGGAAAAACTGGAACTCAACCAGGGCAGGACTGATGCCTTTGCTGTGCAAGATCAGTACAGAGAATTGGCTGGAATGTAGAGATTGAAAATGTCAGCAATGGTATCATATAAGCTTTGCGTACTGATTGATGTCAAAATATTCCAGCTCTGCATGCTGCCCTCTGGGTTGGGTCCAATTTTCAAGAGTTAGCTTGGTGCATAGCACCTAAAATCCAGTGCTCCGTTGCACGATTTAACCTCACTCGGGTGTACAGAACAGTCATTTTGTGAAGCCAAGTTCCAGCTCACTTTCTAGATTTCAACTCGGTCTTGTAATTAGTATTCATGAAGGCTGTGTTTGTTGTGAATACCACCAACAGGTGAAACATTGAGTGCGCATGTTTAGGGACACAGTGCAGCATCATTGCCCATCATGACAGCAGCAGCAGCAGCAGCCATCAGTCACAAAATTGGCATTGCAATAATGTGAACAGCACATGTGCAGATCCATCCTGAAACTTGTCACAGCTAACTCTCAACACCGGCCCTGTCTATACATTTGACAGAGGCAGCCATTTTATCAGCCATCTTGGCCAATGGAGTAACCACTCTGATTCCTGAAATTGAATTTAAAAGTTAACTTAAAAGGATTATTTTTACTAGACATATGTGTGTCCCATGCTTGACTGGATTCTGTTTATCACAGCAACAGATGTATGCTATACAGAGAATTGTAATTGCAGTTCAATGATTTGGTTTTACTATTCTTTAAATGTGATCTTAACTTGACATTAAGATGGAAGGAAATCTGTTTTCATACCTTTATTTCAAACTAAACAAAAAATGAGCTTAACTACAGAATGAGAGGGCACTGTTTTAAAATAATTGGCATTTGGATTAAAGCGGAGAAACTCTTTTAAGCAGCAAGTGGTTAAGGTCTGAAATGTGCTGCCTGAGAGTGCAGTGAAAGTAGATTCAACTGAGGCATTCAAGAGAGAATTGGATTATTATCTGAAAGGAAAGAATGTGCAGCAATACAGGGAGAAGGCGGGGAATGGGATCGAATGAATTGCTCAATCAGAAAGCCAGTTCTGCCAAAATGGTGAACGGCCTCATTCAGTGGTGTAACAATTTTATGTTTCTCTGATTCTGTGAACACTATCTTTAGGTTATTGAAACACTCATTGTATCATTAGAGATTAGGGAGTTATTTTAAGCTCTTGCTTCACATTGTTGCTTGCAGTAAAAGGTCACATACTCTCAAATTGCTGGTCAGATTATTTATTCAGGAAGCAAAGTCCTCTGGCTGCAGATGAGTGAGCCCAGCTATTGAAAGCAAACACTCCAAGGTTAGTTCAAGAATATTATGGGGTCTAATGTAAATGGCATGGTTTTGCATACTGCAGCAAAAGCTCCTGACTAGTTCACTTTACTCAATGCAAAGGATAATAGTCAATTGTCCAAATCTTATCCCCAACAAACTCTACAAAGTTGAATTAACTTTCACACCCATAAAATCAACAACAAGATCCTCAGAAACAGTATATTTCTAAACACAATAGATTAACGATATACCCTTACAAACATTAACTTAGAAGCATTTCGCAATCGGTACCTACAAGCTCATATCCCCGAAATCCTAAGTGTGCTCTGAGTGGAGGTGGTGCAATGTCAGTTGAAAAATGCAGCACATTTTTGCGTGTCCTCTTTGCGTGTTTGACATTGAATTATTTTGACAGCAAGAATGAAGCAGACGGATGGGGCACACGCTCAACTAGAGCAGTTAAAGGGAGAATTTGGAGAAGTTGGCATTTTTCATAAAGAATGGGAGAAGTTTCACCTTGGATTCAGCATGGACAAAGATTGTGCCAATAACTTGACAAGAATTCACTTGAACTGGTCAGTGAGGCTGAGAGAGAGAGAGAGAGAGAGAGAGAGAGAGATTCTTTCTCAGCATCACAAAGAAGATGAGGTTGAAGCTCACCAAGGAAGTCAGAAGAAGAATTATACCTGGGTTCTGAAGTCAGTTCAGTGTTTCTATCAGAATCTAAGCATGCTCGGAAAGGAGAGAACAGGTGCAGACTCACCTATATCCCACTGTGCATCTCATCCCACATTTTATATTGTCTTCTCAAAGCCACTCCCTTACATCACATCTTAAACCACTTACTTTACAAGTGCACCTATCATTCTCTTTTTCTGTCCCTTCCTCAGATTCTTATCAATCCATCCATCATCTGTATGATCAGATGTGTATTTGCCAGGAAAAGGGATGAAAACTATGCTGGCAGTTTGTGGTAAAGTAGATGCGAAGTAGTAAGGAGATGTACAGATTATAATCACCATCTTACATTAGCTAAGTCAAATGGCCTGTTTCTGTGCTGTATAGTCAGTATAGTTTGTGTCATGAATCATTCAGATCCTACTCCATCCCTTCTCACGCAATCCACTTCCATCAAATCTTCATTTGTGAATACATGACACCACTGTCACTGTTCTTTGCTTCATTGAAAGAGAAAAGAATGCAAGGAATGAGGGAGAGGATCTGAGATGACCCCCAATAGATTCTGCAGTCAACAGCTGCAGAGAAGCAAGTGTTAGAGATCAGTGGGGTTTCAGGTTGCCCGAGATTGGAGGTGCAGGGATTTGGACCTCCAAATATCTCCTAACAGAAATAAATTCATCAACCCACATTTCAGAGAACATTCAGTCATGTTTAGATTTCAATCATAAATGAAACATGACAATCCACAATGCATAGGCAGCACAGTGGCTCAGTGGTTAGCACTGCTGCCTCACAGCACCAGGGTCCCAGGTTCGATTCCAGCCTCGGGTGACTGCCTATGTAGAGTTTGCACGTTCTCCCTGTGTCTGCGTGGGTCAGGTAAGTTGGCCATGCTAAATTGCCCATAGGGCTAGGTGCATTAGTCAGAGGGGAAGTGGGTTACTCTTCGGAGGGTTGGTGTGAACTGGTTAGGCCAAAGGGCCTGTTTCCACACTGAAGGGAATCTAAGTTGCAGTATTTTTGTAACTAACTGTCCTAAATTCATATTTTTTTCCTCTGCCAGGGTTTTTTTTAACATCAGTCTGCAGGTCCAATGATGTTGGGGGATTTGGACCACTTTGAAATGAAGACAATTAACAACAGCCTGAGGACCTGGCAGACAACTGCTTGAACCTTTTCTTGTGGTTTAACCAGTTAAACATTGATAAATAAAATTCCTTGTGGTTTACAAACACTCTTGCTTGTTCTGGGAGGTGCTCTGTTTACAGTGTGTGTTTGCGTGTGCAGGTGGTGCTATCTGGTACTAAGGGAAACCTGCCAGAGCCATGACTATTGTACATGAACAAATTCAACACACCAAGCATTTCTGAGTGTTTAAAGGAAACATGTATTGTTGTTTAAAATTTTTAAAATATCTAATGAGAAACAGCCTAATTTTAAGTCAATGTAATTTTTTTAGTAATATATCTTCACTTCCAATTGCTCAAATTCTCGATTAAGCAATCTTGTATGATATGAAATGGGCTGTATTTCATTTACAATAATCCCAGGAAACTGTTACACCATTGCACCAGCTCTGGCTATGTTCTGATGCATTGGCAGTTATCAGCTTTATTCCTACATTACCTTGTCTGTTGGATTTACTCTGGATATCAATAACCTGAGACAGCTCTAACAATGGAAGACATTCAGTGCTCTTTATCAAAGCACAGTACATTACGGAAAATGCTGCAAAAATCTTACCAAAACAATGCATTGAATCACCGGTGAATATCAAATCAAAACAGATGATCAGCCCACTCCATCTCAATTTCTAGGCATTGATTAAATATTTGTTGTGAGGCTGGGATTTGTTTATTACTCTTTCCATGCAAAGGAGCTACACATATACATTCTTGACACTATTCAACTTCTAGCAAATGATCAGTTTGATAATTGGCAAACATCACAAACGTGTCATGTTTTTTACATTGGTTTCATCAATTACCACATTAAGACTTGTCTGTGTCTCTTTAGAAAGAGGCTTATCTCTTGTTTTTGATGAACTTTGATATAAAACTTTAACTTGCACTCACTGTGCACCACTTTTATGTCATCCAGTCAACTGTATGATATTTAAACAGTGCAATTCCATGACAATCACAAATTTAGCAGATAAATAGTCCACATTACCAAATTTGATTCACCATGCCTGCTTTAAATAAAACTGCAGCTTTTTTTCAGAGTTACGGTGATAGTTCCGTGCATTACCGCTGAGTTACAATACTTCAAGCTACGCGCACAGATTCCTTCAGCCTAAGACAAATATTTAAAAAGCCTTTCTAATCATTAGGTCATCACTAGATTTAATATATTTTTTCATTCTTATTTCAATTAACCTAATTTTATTTAACTTGATTTTGGCTAGACCAGCAAAATTTAGATTAATAAAACTAGAGAGTGCTGGAGAAACACAGCAGGTCTGTCAGCATTTACAAAGACAAAAACAGAGGGAACATTTTTATTCCAGTAAGGCTTCAACAGAACTGATTTTAGGAGGTTAATATCCACAGCACCTTGATACAAATTGTTCATTTGATCAGAAAAACGATTTCTACATGAGGATTCAATTGATATTTACATTCCAATTTTAGTATCTCAACCCATTTTAAAAACCAAATCCTGGAAAGTTTGCCAGGGTTATCATTCGTTATGAATTTTGTCTGATCAACAGGCTTAGAGGCCTGATCCCAGGTTAACTGAATTACCCTAAGGTTACCTTAGGGCGATCATTCATTGCACACCAAGCTATTAATTAGTTAAAAAGCTAAAAATGGCAAGGAACTCCCCTTTGATGAAGGAGATATTTAACCGGTGGTCCAAAGTTTTGCAGATTTTTGAAAACTAAAATCGGAAAGGAGAGGACTCCCAAGCTATTCATTTGTACAGAAAACCTTTGGTCTGACATTAATGAAGTCCACACAAAGATATATTACAAATGAATGTCAGAAAGAAAGCAAAGAAGAATTATGTACAACTTTTCAGTTAATCTCTGAAAAAAAATGTTTAATGTTGCTGCAGATCAATGTCAATCTGAGATCATTTAAAAACTTGCTACATAAGAATTGAATAGTTGCCAGGAGCAGGAAATGGGGTACGCAAGGTGACTTAAGCAAGTGGGAGCTGCTTTGCTTTGCTTCTTTGCTTTCAGATAGAGGGTTGAGCTTAAGCGATGAAGTTGGCAGTGTTTCAGTGGTGGGGCAGGACTCACAACATTCTGTAGGGCTTTTCCGTGGCCTCGTTTCCACATTATCTAATATCTCTGCATGGACTAAAAACAGGAGCCCATCATCAGCCTGAAGCCCAGCAGAGACTAGCCCCTGAAACTTCCTCCAAATCAAAGACCTCAGCTCTTAGCTGCTGGAGTATGTCCCCTAGAAGTGCCACAATTCTTCATGTAACTTATCCAAACGAAAATTAGAACGTAAGAACTAGGAGCAGGAGTAGTCAATTCAGCTCCTCTAGCCTTCTCTGTCATTTAGTATGATCATGGCTTATCTCAGCCTAAGCTCCACTTTCATGTCCACTCTCCATAAATTTTTGAAATCATTACTAATAAATAATCTGTACGTCTCCTGGCATCCACCTGGCATCCACCGCACTTTGGGGTAATGATTCCACAGATTCCGGACTCTTTGACGGAAGTAATTCCTTCTCAGCTATGTTTTAAATCTGCAATCCCTTCCCCTAAAACAATAACCTCTCATCCTAGATTGCCTAGCAAGGGGAAACATCTACTCCACATCTACCTTGTCAATCTCCTTTAGAGTCTTACATTCCTTGATTAGATTGCCTCTCGTACATGAAGTTCACTGGTGGAAGGCACTGGATTCGCAGGTGATGGTGGATCCTCTGGGTCATTTAGTTTATTGCTGTCTGAGGTGGAGTGATCTATTTTGTGTAAGAGATGTGGTTTCAATTCTACATTGCAAGGATCTGACAATGAGCTCATCCCATTTTTACATTGTCTCTGCGTGTCTGTGTCTTATTCAAGATATTCTTATGCTTAAATCTGGCTACCTAGCCTCACCATTGGTGTTGACATGGCAACACTACTCTGATGTTGGCGATCTTCACTCCCTTTTCCTCAACTTAGGGTCAGAACCTTTAGCTTGTGTGAACAAAAATAAATCAGGATAGGTGGCCTAGCCATGACTAACAGAGGAGCAATGGATGGTATTAGACCAAAGGAAGGGGCATACAAATTGGCCAAGCAGAGTAGCAGAACTGAGGTTTGGAAGCAGCTTGGATTGCACAAAGGGGACAAAGGGATTTATTCACTGCAGGAAAATAGAGCATGAAAGTAGGCTTGCAATAGATGTCAAACCTTTACAAATGGAAATAGAGGAAGTTATAATGGGGAGCAAACGGATGGCAGACTAACTTAAGTACATTTTTTGGTTCTGTCTTCACAAAAGAGGACATAAATTATGCCACCAAAATGTTGAGGAAACAAAGTGAGAGGGAGGAACTAAAGGAAATTTGCTGTAGCCTCTGTTTGGTCTCGCCAATGTACCATGCTTCAGGGCATCCTTGCCTGCAGCATATGAAATAGACAATGTTGGCTGAGTCTCATGAGTACCTGCCACGTACATGGTGGGAGGTGGACCCGTTGGACTATCACCTGGTGTTGTGTGATTTATAACTTTGTAGACTCCAGTCCAACACCAGTGTCTCCAAATCATGACTACATTTTTATATGTAGATTACATCTTGGCAAGGCAAAGAGTCGATGAGCCTTTGACATTATATGAGAAGGTGTTAAAAGCGTTTGACATTTACTTGAGTCCAAAGAAGATTTAACTATTAACTGGACAAGGTTCAATGAGATTAGTAAGAAGCCAGGTGGATCTGCTAATGTGGCTATAAACGAGCTCTATAGATTAGTAAACAAATGTCACTACAGAGATTTAAAAGATGAATTAGTCCATGATAATCATTGGTATAATCGATAGTCCTATATCAGACATGATGTAGACAAAGTTGGATTGAACCTGAGAACAGGCCATAAATTATGCAAAATAAACCAAATTAAGAAGTGTTAGTGATAATGCATTGTATAGAAGTGTTCTTGTGAGCTTGGTGCCAGAATGTCTCGAGGTCTGTTTTTAATGAAGTTTTACAGATAGAGATTGGGGCTAGTAGCTCAGGGTAAAAAAAAGGACATGGATAGGAAACCTGTGCTGTTGTCTGGCAACAGGAAAGCAGGAACAGACAGAGATACAGAAAATTCCAAAGGAAGATCATTCAGTCAGTGTGTGTATTAGAGAGTGGAGCTGAGTGCGTAAAACTCCCGAGTAAGAAACCTTCCTGGACGCTCAGTTTAGTGAGTTAATGTTTATGTTCTGAAGTTGAAATAATAGTGCATTTAATTTGCAGTTTTTCTTCGGTATCTTAAGAAGAGATATCACCTTAAGAAAAAGGATCTCATGAATGCAGACATTTTCTATAAACAGATTGCAGTTATGTCAGCATGAGCAAGGAATCACTATGACAAAATAGTGATATCTCTTTATGGGTGTTTCAGGTGTTTGTAAAAATATTTCTGGGATAAAAGGGATTTTTTGAACTTGAACCCTTTTCTGATGACATGAAGTGCTTTCAACCTTTTTGTCCTGAATTATTTCATTCTTGTTTCTTTTCTTGTTTAATAATTTTTTCTTTGTTTTTAAAGAATGCTGGCAGACTCTTATAATATGTTCAATAACTGACATCCAGGCTTAAAAAAAAACAAATTTTAGCCTGTCAAGTCAAGCGTCACTCAAAGAATTGACTTGTCCAGTATTAATATCAGCTAGGATCACAACAAAAGGCAATAGCAGGGCATTCTATGGGGAAACACCAGAACTCCGGAAGGGACCATCTATGCAGTAAGTCCATGAGATGGGTTATGCTTCCTTTGAAAAGCCTGTTTAAAAAGCTCACCAAAACTACTGAAAATGTGGAAACAATTGGCCCTCCATTTTGACATCGTGGTATGTGAAAACACATGGTAGGGAAGAATGTCCTGAAGGGTACTGACACATTATCTCTGTGGATAAGAAAGGCAATTTTAAATAACTTTGCAAATTAGCAAACATTTTAAAAGACAGACTACAGGCACAATCTTCTAAGGATATAAGACTCCATGTAATAACAAATAAAGAAAGCCAACTATTAATTTTTCAAGGAAAAAATGAGGATCCTAATAAGCAGTTTGGACAGTGGTATGTCTTGAAGAAAGGCTTATGCCCAAAACGTTGATTCCCCTTATCCTTTGATGCTGCCTGACCTGCTGCGCTTTTCCAGCAACACATTTTTAAGCTCTGATCTCCAGCATCTGCAGTCCTCACTTTCTCCCAGTGGTATTACATATAAAAGGTTTCAAAATAGAATTTAAGCTAAATACAGGAGCTGCAGGGTCTGCTTAGCAGATCTCTCGAGTATCTTAACAAAGCTGAAATTCAGTCAACCAATATAAAACTTCAAGGGCCAGGAGATATATACTTAGAAGGATTTTCAGTATAAAAATAAGGAAAATAGTGAACCCCTTTATGTGTTGCAGAACCAACAAATGTCTTTTCTCGGAACTGCATTCAAACTGGGTCTTTCTCAGAAACTTGGAAACGTTATACAAGACTACAATAAGAGAATTTCCAGCAACAAATTCCTAACATTGTTCCAAGGTCTGGGAGAGCTGAAAAATGTATATCATGTCACATTACCCCAAGTTGGCAAACTTACTTTTGTATTAACTCCCAGCAGAAATAGGCAAAGACAGAGTGGAAATTAAGAAGATGCTAGATTGAGGAGTAACTCATCAGTTTCATAACCAACAAATTAATACTCAGGACAAGTGACAGTTGACAGGATGTGATTTGTATCAACTTGTCGCAGCTCAACAAAAAAAGATCCATACAATGACACCCATAGATAACAATCTGACAAAATTGTTACAGAGTGAAACTAGATGCTGTCAGTGGATTCTGGCAAATTCTAACTGAACTAGCATCAACATTGTTGACCACATACTGAAGCAGAAGCACATTCTTCCATCAAAGCAAGTAATTTACCAGGTTCAGTGAAAGAAAGAGCTTGCTAAAATCTGACCAGTTCAATTAAACGATACAGATTGGATAGAAGCCAAAGTTTACCACCAAGGTATATGGCATGGCTACCTTTGAAACCATAGAGCTTAAGACAATGGCAGTGACAACATTTAATGAACAACTGATTGACTGATTTATTGTCATGTGTACTGAAGTACAGTGAAAAGTTTTGTTCTCGAGCTGTACAAAGTGATCATAGTAAGCAGGGATGTGCAGATCTAAAAGATTTAGACAAAGGCACAGGGATTGCACTCAGTGAGATCATCATTAGCAAGATTAACATTATTTGAAGTTAGAGAGTTCATTCATTAGTCTAATAATGGCCAGGAAGAAGCTGTTCCAGAATCTGCTGGTGCATATGTTCAGGCTTCTGTATTTTCTGCTTGAGGGAAGAGGTTGTAGGAGATCATTACCAGGATGTGATAGGTCTTTGATGATGTTAGCAGCCTTTCTGCAGCAGTGAGACATTTAAGTGGAGTTCATGGATGGAATGTTGGCTTCCATGATGATCTGGGCTGTGCACACAATCTTCTGTAGTTTCTTACGGTCCTGGGCAGAGCAGTTGCCGTACTCGGCAGTTATGCACTCGGACAGTGTGCTTTCAATGATGCATCCATAGAAGTTGGTGGGGACCTTGTGGACATGCCAAATTTCTTGAGTTGCCTGAGGAAGAAGAGACATTGTCGTGCCTTCTTGACCATCACATCTATGTGGGAAGTCCAGGACAGGTTGTTGGTTATTGCCACTCCGAGGAACCTGATGCTCTCCATCCTCTCAACCTCAGTTCCATTGATGAACAAGGGGATGTGTTCTCCTCCTTTATTTCTGAAGTTAATGATAAGTTGTTTAGTTTTGCCAATGTTGAGAGAGAGGTTGTTCTCATTGCACCACGTCACCATTTCCTTCTGTATTTTCATTCGTCATTTTAGATATCCGTTCCACTACAGTGGTGTTGTCAGCAAACTTGTAGATGGCGTATGTTTGGCAACACTGTCTTATTAGACTTCAATGATAGATCAGTGATCCTGAGGTCAATGAGAGATGACATTTCTTGCAGCACTTCACAGTGGTCACCTGACATTGCAAAATGCTGAGCAAGAACACAAGAATCAATGTGGGGCTTTAGATTCCCAGCAACTACAGGGGATTTTATCACAGCATTGCCAGAAGGATGTGATCAACACTGAACTTCTGATGCCATTAACCTTTCCAGCTGGAGGTTGGAAAAGGATTGGCTGAAATGCATTTGATTTCAGAGAGTAAATCCACCTCATTTTTGCAGGTTATTATTCTCCTTTGATGGAGATTTGCGAACTTCATTCCATAACAGCAGATGCGATTATAAAATCTTTGGAAATGATTTATTCAAGACATTGAATCCCCAATGAAGTAAATTAAGATAATGATCCACAGTTAGTGACAACTTTAGACTATTTGCAGCAGAATACGGTTTTCCCCATGTAACCAGTTCACTACACCATCCACAAGTCAACAGTGAAGTAGAAAAGGTGTAAACACTAAAATGCTGACAGTAAAAAAAAATCAAGATGTGGCACTAGGTTTACTCAACTAGCTTTCACCAGTATTAATAGCTGAAACTAAAAACCCAAATCCCATGATCACAACAGTAACCCAGTCTGAATGTTGCATCACAAGAACATGATCACATAAAGAGCCAAAGAAGTCAGCGCCTGAGGTGGTACAACCGCAGGTAATGAGCTAGAATTGTATCCACTTTGCTGCCAGGGCGGCAAGACCAACAAGCTAAGATGCAGTTACGGAAAAAAAACGGCAATCATGTCTTGTCGAATAATAGTTGGATTTTCCAGAAGTAACAGAAGAGCTTTGATACTGTTGTAAAACATGAAAAGTGAGTCAGGACATTGGTTAGGACACTTTTGGAATACTGTGTTCAGTTCTGGTCTCCCTGCTATCGGAAAGATATTGTGAAACTTGAAAGGGTTCAGAAAAGATTTTCAAGAATGTTTCCAGGGGTGGAGGATTTGAGCTCGAGGGAGATGCTGAATAGGCTGGGGCTGTTTTCCCTGGAATATTGGAGGGTGAGGGGTGACGTTATAGAGGCTTATGAAATCATGATGGGCATGCATAAGGAGAATAGCCAAGGTCTTTTCCCAGCATAGGGGAGTCCAAATCTAGAGGCTTAAGGTGAGAGGGGGCCGATTTAAAAGGGACTTAAGAGGCAACCTTTTCACACAGAGGGTAGTGCGTTTATGGAATGAATTATCAGAAGTGGTGGAGGCTAGAACAATTACCACATTTACAAGGTATCTTGATAGGTACTTGAATAGGAAGAGTTTGAAGGGAAATGGGCCAAATGCTGGCAAATGGGACTAGATTAATTTAGGATTTCTGGTCAGCATGGACGAGTTGGACTGAAGGGTCTGTTTTCATGCTATACAACTCTATGACTCTATGTGAGTACTATCAAGATTGGAAGGTGAATTACATTCTACAGTAAATTTCTCATTGACTGTGACCAGAGTCCAAGAGTTGAGAGTAATCCATCAATCCAGACCAACAGCATGGAGAACAAGATCAGAAAGAACGGTGAAACCATCAGATTCTCAACAAATGAAAGTAATGACTTTTTTTGGGGGGGTTGATAGTAGGAATGTAAATAGTTTAATAACTGGTAGGAGATGTAGAGTGAGAAGTTAATAGTCAGTAATGTTACTGATATGTAATTATGATACAAAAACAGAAGTCAGGGAGATATGTCTGAGGGCAAGACAGAGGAAGGCTGTGTACTAGACTATAATGAGACTGAGAGAGAAGCAACACTCTGTACTAGACTGTAACGGAATGGGACTATTTGGTGCCGATCATTTGACCCCACCATTTTGGCTCGAAACTGTTTTGGCGCTCATTACTTTGGCGCTGAGCTGTTTGGTGCCAATACATATAGATAACCATTGTGTGAAAATTTTGGTTTGTCTCTCTTGCTTAGAATGTTTTCAGCCACTTCTGATATGGCTCATTTTGGCTCGAAACTGTTTTGGCGCTCATTACTTTGGCGCTGAGCTGTTTGGTGCCAATACATATAGATAACCATTGTGTGAAAATTTTGGTTTGTCTCTCTTGCTTAGAATGTTTTCAGCCACTTCTGATATGGCTCTACAAGGAAATAGAAAGAAAATTGCATTACAGCTTTCCAATGTGAAGACAGAAGGGCTTAAGTATCATCAAGGCAGTAGATGACTATTAACAATTGTTAAATGAGAAAATGATTACAAAACGAGATTTGAATCTACAGCAGGTCATTACAGCTTTGACTATCAACTCTTGCTAGTTGAGAAAATTACATCGGGTCGTTAGTCATCCTCGCTTCTTTAACCAAACAAGACTTTTTTAAAATTCTGAATTGGCGCCAAAACTCAGCGCCAAAGTAATGAGCACCAAAACCGTTTCAAGCCAAAACGATGGGGCCAAATGATTGGCACCAAATGGGCGGCGCCAAAATGTACCTAACCCAACTGTAATGTATATAGTTAGATATAGAGTTGGACTTACTTGACCATGCCTATGTTCAGGTTATTAGTAGAACAGAGCAAACAAGGATTACCAACTGAGTCAACTCTACAAGAGAATGGGATAAACCTAATCTAAGAATAAGCGCATTCTGGACCCTTCTGCGGATCTCTTTTTCATGGTCAACCCCATCCCGTAACACCAGATACGTCAGACTTCAAACCTGACCGGCAGCATTCTGTTTGGCTCTTGGGAAAACTGGCTATCGAAGGGAAATATAGACCGCTGTGAGGAGGTGGTGCATCTTTTTCCAGAACATCTAGACAATCAGGAGTTGAGTTCTTTCTACAAGCACCAAGCTAGCATGTTTCCTCTCTCCAGCATCAATAATTATGTTTCCCAGTAACCACTAATACCATTTCACCAACAAGATCAGACCTGCTCCAGGATTCCAATATTTACCCTTGAATTTCCCCGATGAGCCCACTCTCCCACATCCATGAGTGGATTACTCAAATCAAAGTTTGATGATCCAGGCTAACTGCACAATCAAGACTCTTTCTCACATGGCACCACTAACTCAACTGCAGGTTTATCATCTGCTCCTGTCCCACAGACTTTGCCATCTCCAATCTGTGCTGTTAAGGAAACTAAGCCTTATAGATGGGGAACCTGCAGTGAAAACAAATGATGGACATTACAGAGTGAACACTTTTGTAGAGAAACATAGATTTCCAGATTTACAGATCACTGTTCCTTCAGCCTACAAAATGCACCATCAGCGCTTGGAAAACCTATCACAGACTAGGATCCAAAATACCCTTATGAAAGACTTGCACGGCATACCATCAATTAATCGTCAGTGATCTTCTGTATGACTAAGGGGCTAATCTGTGACCATAGCAACACGATGGTTGGAGGAAGAATGCCTCATCTTCTGCCTAGGAACCCTCCAACCACAAGGGATGAACTCAGATTTCTCCAGTTTCCTCATTCCCCCCCCCACCCCACCTTGTCTCAGTCAAATCCCTCAAACTCAGCACTGCCTTCCTAACCTGTAATCTTCTTCCTGACCTCTCCGCCCCTGCCCCCACCCCTACTCCGGCCTATCACCCTCACCTTGGCCTCCTTCCACCTATCGCATTTCCAACGCCCCTCCCCCCAAGTCCCTCCTCTCTACCTTTTATCTTAGCCTACTGGACACACTTTCCTCATTCCTGAAGAAGGGCTCATGCCCGAAACGTCGATTCTCCTGCTCCTTGGAATCTGCCTGACCTGCTGCGCTTTTCCAGCAACACATTTTCAGCTCTGATCTCCAGCATCTGCAGTCCTCACTTTCTCCTCGCTAATCTGTGAATAGTCATGTTGTTGTGACAAAGCATTGGTACAATTTTATAAAACTTAATAGGATGAAAGCATTATATAGATTATATGATAGAGTGATCCATGTTTCATTAAACTGGAAGAATTTATCCTGAAAAGGGAAGGAAGATTTATTTCAGAGAACTTAATGAAGCAAAAAGTGGTAAGAGGCCCATCTGAGAAAAGAAATCTTTTTCATAACTATCAAATGTCTTATAGCACTTTACAGACAATACAGTACCTTTTGTTAAAATCAAAGTACTGCAGATGCTGGAAGTCTGAAATAAAAACAGAAAGTGCTGGAGAAACTCAGCAGGTATGGCAGGTCTGTTGTTTACATGGATTTTAGTCAGGCATTTGACAAGGTCCCACATGACAGACTGGTCAAAAAGGTAAATGCCCATGGGATACCGAGTAATGTGTCGAATTGGATCCAAAGTTGGTTTAGTAACAGGAAACCAAGGGTAAGGTCGATGGTTGCCCTTGTGATGGAATGCTGTTTCATGTGATATTCTGCAAGGCTCACTGCTGGGACCCCTTCTGTTTGTCTTATACATTAATAAATTGGACTTGAATGTATGGGGGCATACTTGGCAAATTTGCAGATGACACAAAAATTGGCTGTTTAGTGTAGAAGATAGCTGTGACCTCCAAAAATGAATAAATTGTTGGATTGCGTAGGAAAGAGTCAGATGGAGTTCAACTCTGATATGTATGAGGTGATGAATTTAGGGAGGTCAACCAGTAAAAAGATGACACAATAAATGGGAATATACTGAGAGGGTTAGATAAAGTGAGAGGTCTTGGTGAGCAAGTGCACAGGTCCCTAAAGGTAGCAGTAGGTCAGTAACATGGTATAAAAGGCTTGTGGAATGCTCTCCTTTATTGCCAAAGGTATAGAATACAAAAGTAGGGATATGTTGATAAAACTGTATAAGGAGGCCACAACTGGAGTATTGTGTGCAGTTCTGGTCACGACATTACAGGAAGGACGCGACTGCTTTGGAGAGAGTACGGAGAATATTTACTCAAATGTTACCAAGGCTGCAGAATGGCCAGTTACAAGGAGAGATTGAAGAGTTTGTTTTCCTGGGAACAAAGAAGGCTAAGGGGTGACATGACAGGTATATAAAAATGTGAGGGATAGAGAGAGAGTAGACAAGAGGAACTTGTTGCTCTTGGTAGAGAATTTGAAACCAGGGGTCATAGATTCAAACGAAGTGGCAGGACAGTTAGAGGGATCATGAGGAAAAACTTTTCTACGCAAAGGGTGATGGTCATCTGGAATTGGCTCCCTGAGTTAATGGTGGAAGCAGAAACCCTACACCCTTTTATAAAGTAACCTTATGTAACACCTTAAGTGCTGTAAGCTCCAAAGCTATGGCCTGTGTGCGGGAAGATGTGATTAAAAAGGGCACTTGGGCATCTTTGGGTCAAGATGGACATGATGGGCTAAATGGTCCCTTTCTGTGTTGTATCTTTCTTTGGTTCTGTGGCAGCACCAGTGATGAGAGAAAAATAGTGTTGACATTTCAAGCCCAGTATGACTCTTCTTTGGAACCTTTTTAAAATACTTTATGAAGTTATTGTTCTGTTATAGAAAATGCAGTAGCTAATTTGCACATAGCAAATTCCGCAAAACGGTGATATGATTAATGACCAGATCATCTATTTTTATAATGTTGATAGAGGGATAAATATTGGCAGGACAGTGGGACTAACTCAACCGTACTGCTACAAAACAATGCCATTGGATCATTTACAACCATGCCACCATCTGCGACCTATATGTAATATCTCATCTGAAAAGCAGCATCTCTGACAGCGTGTGCTCCTTCAGTACCGCAATGGAGTGCCACCATCCATTTTTGAACTTAAGCTCTGGAATATGACACTGTAGCTATTAACAACAACAGACAGGCAGTGTAACCATTACTGGTTAGCTCATAACTGACAGAGAAATACTTAAGTTCAAATGTGAAAAAGCACTGATTTAAAATTAATATTTAGTGACAACAGATTTGATGATTTGAACCTTTTACATTATGAAGTCAAAAATACTAAATTATGTTGTCTGAACAAGTGTACAATTGAGGTATTATAGCTTCCTTTGTAAAGAATAAAACGAAATGTAAAATTATTAGTATGGTCTAAATCTTTAAGATAACCTTAAATCCTAATGATTTTGCCATCCTTTACAGACAACACCCCCTCCCCGCCCCCCGCCACCCCCCCGCCACCCCCCACCCCCCCACCACCCATTGGCATAAACTAAGCTGAATGATCGTAGAGAAACTAAGCACCTATCGAGAAGGCAACATATGCACATGGTTATTTATGACATAATTGTTCTTGTTTATTATGCGGTACAGTTAGTGTCTCTTCTCTAAGCTCACATTGTTTTGCAATTGGACAGTCATGCTTTCAAAAAAGTGGCTATTCAAAAATGTCAGGTGCTGCAAGCTAATACAATAGTGACGTTATAATAGTATTTGTAATGTTTAATGTTTGGGAACTAAATGCACTTAATGGCAATTGAATCTTGTTTTATTTAGTACCTCATTATCTCCGTACTCAGTGCTATAATCATTCTTCAGTATGAGGTTGTGCAGAGTCACTGTATCCCCAGATCTAATTCTGTGCTAAAGAGCGTTATTATGCAAAGGTGGATTGAGAACAAGGAATCGTCTGATGAAGGAATATAGGATAACCTAGAAGATTAGCAAACGCTTACCATTGACTCCAAACAGCCAGGCACAACATACGATCTTCGAAAATAGCACACAGACATCTGAAAAATGCACAATAGTGGCAAATTCTGGCAAGAGCTGCAAAAGGTTCCTTTATTTCTTGCAAAAGAATGTTAAGGCTTTGTGGACCATCTGTGGGAAACATTGATGCTTGTTCTTTGGGTGAAAAGGAAATTTCTTGGTGCAAGTGTACATATTGAGAGGAAAGCGTAAAAATGTATTGGACAGTAGATAATCAATGGAAGTCAGAATTAGTTAGAGATGAGAGCAGGTGAGTTTATAAGGGGAGGACCAGAAATGTTCATATACAATGTCATTTGTATGCTTTGCTATGCTAGCCACTACACCTTAGATTGGGATAGTTTGCTGCTACCACTTTGTTTCCTAGGCTTAGTATAACAGCCTACTTGGTTGATAATGTGGGAAAAGATCATGGGTGAATCTTAACGAGAAGATGGTCAAGCCTTAAACAAAATGTCATTTATTACATGATAGCTATCAGGTGCAAGTTACCTCAGTAAGTTAGACACGATCACTAAGGAGACTAAGGAAAACAGTTCTGTCCACTTTGAGATTCTAAGATGTCCTACTTTTCCTGATTTAAGTCCTTACAATATCTTCTAACTTGGTAAACCTTAATGCAGTCTCCAATATTAACTCTTCCAGCACCATTATCTTATATAAGATAAAAAGCGATAAGATGCAAAGAGGTTATGAGTATGTGAGGAACATAAATCATTTTCAGATCTATCTTGGCACAGTTTTGTTTTGCAAAGGAGTGATTTTGTGATGATCTCATCAAGAAATAGAATTGATTAAACTTATTCAAACAAATTATTGACAATAGTATTGGCTCAAATACTAGAAGCACTAAAATTGGGAAATGAAGAGTTAAAGCAGACAGAACTCTATGACATAAATGACAATAGAATTGTGTGAAAAGGTCTTCAAAATGAAATTGTATATAAATGTATTCAAGGGACAATAAGGTCCAGTTCTCTGGAGAAAGAGAGTGTGTTTTGGGACACTATGATGGAGGTTTACTGACTTAGAGAAGAATTAAGAAAGGGCAGGTTTCTTGGCCCAAAATTCAATCTTTAGGACTGATCTTCCTTTCTCACCACTTATCACCCATTGTGTGCCAGTTTCTTCAAGCCTAATGTTACCTAGGCTGGATGACGATATCCATTTTTCTAATCTATGTAGGTGAGTTGTTGAGTAAACAATTTGAAGTTAATTGAATTACTGCACGTATTTACAGATTATATGGATATGACCTACATTACTACAGAGGCAGTTAGGAGCCCACTAGGTCCAGGTCTGTCTCCTACAAGCTCCTTCTTTACTCAAATCAAATCCCCATCATCACAGTGGGTGGTATACTCATTGTACTGTATAAACCTTTCATATCCTTTGGGACCTATATAAACAATCAGCCCACTCCCCTCAGTCTCTGTTCCTGTATGGGAGTGCTAGGTTTATGGAGACTGAAAGCCAGCCTACAGAATTTAGGACTAGAAGTGCAGACATGAAAAGACATGATTAAGAAAGCAAAGGTAATGTTGTCATTTATCTCAAGAGGGTTGGAATATAAAAGCAGGGACTTGCTTCTGAGACTTTATAAAGCTCTAGTTAGGCCCCATTTTGTGTCCAGTGGAGATTCACATGGATGATCCCTGGAATGGTAGGTCTAACATATGATGATCAGTTGAGGATCCTGAGATTGTATTCATTAGAGTTTAGAAGGTTGAGGGGAGATCTAATAGAAACTTACAAGATAACGCATGGCTTAGAAAGGGTGGATGCTGGGAAGTTGTTTCCATTAGACGGGGAGACCAGGCTTAAAATTAGAGAGGGTCAATTTAGAATGGAAATGAGGAGACATTTCTTCAACCAGAGAGTGGTAGGCCTATGGAATTCATTTCCACGGAGCGCAGTGGAGGCCGGGACATGGGTGTTTTCAAGGCAGAGATTGATGTCGCAAGGAATTAAGGGATATGGGGATAGTGCAGGTAAGTGGAATTGAAATGCCCATCAGCCATGATTGAATAGTGAAGTGGACTCGATGGGCCAAATGGTCTTGCTTCCACTCTTATGTCTTATGGTCTTATGGTCTACAATGCTGTTGCAGATCTCCAAGCCCTGCAGACTATTCAGAATCTAAAAATAATGTTCTCAGCTCAAATCTTCAGATTATTGAGGAAATCCTGCAGGTGGGACAGACCGTGTTTTCTGGGAATGCCTATGAACAGTATGAATGCCAAGGCAGGTAGGGAATGAGGGACTTTGAGCAGAGTCCAGCCGCTCCTTCCTGTAAGAGAGGCAGGGTGGTGCCAGTAGACACCCCTAGAGAGGAGGATCCACACACAGGCCTTACACCACGCAAGCCATTCTTGAGGTACCCAGCTCCTCAGCCTCCCCATGTCTGTGATCCCAAAGCCTGTAGAGGTTTAAGCTGAGGAGGGTGGGCCAACAGGAGTTCTGGGCTCTCTTCATCCAAAGGTCCAATGGACAATCATCCAAGCCTTCCAGATGGACAGAGCCAACATGAGAGATGGCTCCTTCCTCCTAACTGCAGAAGTTGGGACTCATGTAGACATAAAGAGAGGCCATGGAAGAGAAATACCAACCGTGGGCACGTAGGTAGCATGAGTGATGTCATTGTAAATAACCTTCTACTTTGGTAAATATAGCTTGCATTGTTAGAAATGTCAGCCTTAGTGTAATTTTCACTGTTGGACCTTGTTAAACCACACTCATTTTAGAGATGAACAGCTTCTTTGGATGTTCCAGGGGTGCAAGTTGTTTGAATGGCAAAGCATTGCTCATCACTCGGAAGCAACCAGTTGCTTGACTGCAGGTAGCCTCAGATGTCGGATATCCTTGAACCAGGATGTTGGTGATTGCCATTGCACTTTATTGTTGTCAATGCTGTGGTTAAATAGTGCGCAAGGTTTATGCTAGGGCTTGACCTGTGTACATCATTCCACACATATCCTGTTTGTGAGTGAGAGCAAAGAATTACACATCTCTGCAGGGAAACTTACATCATATTTATCAACTCTCTATGGAACATGCTGTCATTCAAAACTGGGAGATGCACAACGGATGGCTCACATGTCCGCTTTCCCTCATACTGCATTAGAAAAAGACTGCCCATCCATTGCCTCTTGCAGATTCAATGTTGTCCAACAAGTTGTTGATGTATTTCAGGGCAATATAGCAGTCCACAAGCATTCAGAAATGTTGAAGGTTTACCAATGATGGAAAGGTCAAAAAAAGATGCCTCAGGATTCCTCTCAACCTGCTGTCTGTCTTGAGCAACTTCACTGCACAATATGAATGCTGACTGAAGCCTTAAGAAGTACAAAACCTTATCATCATACAACATTGTGAATGACTGCTGCATTTTCTTCAGTCAGTCAAGACATGTAATATGTCAATATTCAAAACTGGGAACAATCACAAATACCAGGCACACAGTTAGATGGATAGCCACTGAACCAAGCATTTATTCAGCAAGAAGGTACTGCTAAAATAACAATGTCCCTCTATACTTTGCAAAAAAGAGTGAGTGCTAGCCAGATTACCAACATTATTTTAGACAATTGAAAGAAGTCCAAACCCAGCTGATACATCCTGGAAGGAGATTTCAATGAGGTTCTCTTTGGCTTCTTGCACTTGATGGTATATTGCTCTGTCATAATCTGTTGGACAGTCCTTTTATTCAATGTCCTGATCCTCATTTTCATCATTCTCAGCAGATGGCTGCAACTATTTGGATATTTCAGGCTTGAAGTGTCTTGAACATGTGATTTATCAGAGATTAAAAATCAAAAACTCAAAGAGAAATGTGGATTATCCACTGTTTACTGAAATAGCAACTAATTTTGAGAGAAGAGATCTATTGAGCTTCTGAGAAAGATAAGAGGTGAATTTTATGGCCTTTAAATGCTGGACAAACAGACTTAGAAAAAGCTTAGGATCTATGCTGTTTGTTGCCTAGCAACAGCCTTGGCAGTCTGTGCATTTTCACAGACCTGGGATGTGAGTTGTTGAAGAAACTTACAGCACAAAGCAGCTCTGTTTCTCTCCAGTAAGTGACAAACTTTAAAACAAAACCAGCACAAACTCTCTCTCTGTCTCAGTGAAGTCATTTGATAATTTGATAATGTTTCAAAATATTCATGACCCTAACTGTTTCTCTATTGGAATCTGAAATCTGATCCTAAGATCTTCCATCATCCTGTGAGTGTCAGCTATCAGATCTCATTAATGAGATATCAAAGGAATCATGAGAAGGCAACCCATTCTATCTTCTGAATTTGTTTCCTTTACCCACAGGGATATGTTCCTTTTTAACCTATTTTTCCAAACTGTCATATATCTGCAGAGATATCTGTGCCATGTCATGTGTTTATATGAATGTGTGCATTGCAATTAAGGGAATATAGGTCAATTCTGAATAGTAGTTTAGATATTACACTTTTTGTGACTACTTTAAAGAATAGGCCTTGTTTACAAGAAATGAATTATTTTGGGTTCATGAAAGACATCTGGTGAATATTAACTCTGGTAGTGGTACAAAACAGAGAAAAATTGACCATTTGGTGATTCAGCAAAACATTTATAATTTTGCTATGGCTCATGGAGTGATAGAGCTTGATTTCCAGCTCATTCATCCTGTCAGGTCCTAAAAGGTGGAAGTATAAAGCCAAAGAATCTTTCTTTGAAAAGCTAGTAGCTGATGATAAGTGAGTGAAAGCAGGAGGCAGTAATTGGAGAACAGCAAAGAACAAAATGTGATAAGATAAAGAACGGAACAAGAAAAAAAGGATGCAAGTCAGGATTCCTGTAGTCAAGAATCTCGGACATGTGCTGACTGCAAAAGGACTTCAGTGGATCCCGAACAGGCAGAGATGCGGTGACCAAAGATATGAAGACGATAACAATGATTTGTGATCTCACAAAGTTCTTGCCTATTTGTCATCTGCATGTAAGCTCACTGTTAAGGATGTGCAGCAGAACTGGGACAAAGTCCAAGTCACAGCTTTTCACTCAAATCAAGATCCAGAATAAGAAAGATAAATTTTTTGCTCTGACTGTGGGATTGACTCTCCGTGGGAATGACAATCTCCAAGAAAGGAACACGGAAATGAGCAGATGTCAGGTAAACTGACATGAACAACTCACACACATGTCATTGAAAGATCGAAACACTTTAGAGATAATGGCTGGAATGGATGTGCAATACTGATGAAAGTGGGATAGACAAGAACTATCATAGTTTGATCACGAATGATAATTTTTTTGTTTCATGAATAGGAAATGGACATCAGTGGCTGGGCCGACATTTATTATTTGTCGCTAGCTGCCCAGGAGAAGGTGGTGGTAAGCTACCTTCTTGAATTGCTGCAGTCCTTTTGGAGTAGATACGCTCACAATGTTGTCAGGGAAAACATTCCAGGGTTTTGACCAGTAATATATTTCCAGGTCCGGACGGTGACTGGCTTGGAAATAAACTTGCAGGCTGTAGTTGTACCTTATCCTCAGAGATGGCAGTGGTCATGTATTTGGAAGATTGTGTCTAAGGAACCTCGGTGAATCTTTGCAGTACTTCTTGTAGATGGTACACACTACTGCTACTGAGCATCAGTGGTGGAGCGAGTGAATGTTTGTGAATATGGTGCTAATCCAAACAGACTTGAAGGTCTTGGATGTTGATGGGGCTGCGCTCATTTAAACAAGTGGAGAGTATTCTAACTTGTCCCTTGTAAATGGGCTGGCTGTGAGGAGTCAGGATGTGAGTTACTTATTGTACGAGTGCTAGCCTCTGACCTGGTCTTACAACCACAGTACTTATATAGCTGTTCCAATTTTATTTCAGATTGATGGTAACCTCTAGGATATTGATTGATCATGCATTTTGGGAAATTCAGAGAAACTTGTCATTGCAGTTGACATGTAATTTGTTTGTGAAATGGGGATATGTGGTCAAATGTATTTGTGCACTGGCTGGCTCGCTGTAGTCATGTGACCTCTATCTCCACTGTAGGTTGCTTTCATTTTACTTGGTGGCAGCATTAAACACTTTACATGAAACAGATTCAAAAGCAGAGAAACTTTTTTTTTGGGCTACACCTTAAGAAGAAAAATTAAGAACCGCCATTTTTTTGTTACAAACCAGCTGCTTCAACACCAATTAGGGATCAACCAATGGCTTTATTGCTATCTATTGTTTATTGTTAGAGCAGTAATGGTAATCAGTGAGGCTAGGTTACATCTTTTACAACACATTTAAATATGTGAACATACGAATTCAGAGCAGGAGTAGGCCTTCAGCATCTAGAGATTGCTCAGATAAGATCATAGTTAAACTCATTGTGGCCTGAACTCCACATTCTTGAATACTCCTGAAAGTATTTGACGCTCTTGCTCGTCAAGAATCTGTCTTTTTCTGCCTTAAAATATTCAGTGATCCTGCCTCAGTTACTCTCTGGGAAAGAATGTTCCAAATAGCCATGGCTCTCTGTGAGAATAAATTCTCCTCATCTCTGTTTCAAAAGAAAGACTCTTAATTCCATACTGTGTACCTGTCTTATCCTTTGTACACACAACGATAGATTTATCTCATGATTAAAGTTACTAAACTATGAGTGAAATAACTTGGGTGAAAATAAATAAATAATCTGCTAAATTGCTTATGTTTGTCACAATAACCCACAAGCAATGCTTTCTCCTTTTCAGATTTCAGTGTATTGCTATAGGTTGTTCAAGACATCCAGTGATGAGAGAAATGAAAACATAATTTTCCACTTTAACATCAAAATGTACCACTTGACCTCTGTTAAGTTTGGCTGTATTTCCAATGAGTGGTCAATGTGACAAAGGCTTGACAAATGTTTAGTGAAAGAATAATTCAAAGGTTAGGGTTAAGGAGTTGTACACAGCATTCAAATGGATTTGCAAGCCCATAGCTGGCTAAAGGTTTAAGTGTATGAGGACATTAGTGGGTTTCCTATTGAAGTATTTGTATCACTGAGTTGTTAGAATATGATGAGTAAAGATGCTCAAAGGACAAGTTGAAGGAAAGAGTTTACAAATGAATCAGCAAATACAGAATAAAAATTTACTTCTACAAATAGAGGATGGGATGCAATACTAACGTGGATGACCAGAACACGAAAAGAAACTAGAGATAATGATACAAGATACTATTCAAAAGAAATTACCTGGTCCAAACATCCAGGACACTGCAAAAAAAAAGTTTTTCACGAAGGCAGCCATCTTCCATGAAGGGAATTTATAGGTTAAATGTATTGCAGTTAATATTATTCAGCAGAGATACATCCCACTGCAAAATAAATTCAGATTAAAAATTCTCCTGGTAAGCTAATGAACTGACTTGCTGGATTCATAGAAAAAGAGTCCTCAGTTAAGGACTTCCAGAAAATAAAAGATACTGCAATGGGAAAAACATTTTAAGGACTATGCAAGGTCAAGAATAGAACAAAGGCCAGCAATCTTATGAAATGACTAAATAAAAAAGTATGATATTTCCAATATCACTGTATTTACAGAAAAATTCAAGAATGTTTTTTGAGGCTACATATGTTGGCAACCATAGGCAGAGTAAGAATGCTGCTACTGCTCCTTGGATTAGTAAAAAAAAATTAGGTGCATTAACAAATAAATGTGTCATCTGTTGTGATATTTGTGGGTTGAATGCTGCTACAATTCAGCTTTTCTTCATTAGGTCTAAGGGCCTGTTTAGTTAACAGTGGTTGAGGAACAATCACTATTGAGTCTTAATATGAAGAGACTCTTGTCTTTAACAAGATGTAGTCTATTGCAATCAGATACAAATAACCTTAGCAAGAACAACATTATCACTAAGACTATGAAAAAAAACGATGGAAATGAGTCCACACTATATGAGGTCTGAAGATGCTGTGCCTTGTTCAAACCCATATCATCCGATTGGTTGGAACTTAATGCAGTCTCTGACACTAATCATTTCAGAACTGTTGTCTTGTACAACATCTCCCCCACACCCCCGACACCAAGCTTTTCTTCAAATAGTTAACACGTATACATTCATGTACATGATTATATTTATCATTATCCTATCTCTCTCGAAGTCTCTGACTTCACAAATCCAAGTGATGTGGATTATCCAATTACCTCAGCATGTGCTCTCTTTTCACTTGGAAGATTGGTAGGTCTTTGGCTTGAGGATTGCTGACCTTTGTTCCATTCTTGACCTTGCATAGTCCTTAAAATGTTTTTCCCATTGCAGTACCTTTTATTTTCTCGAAGTCCTTAGCTGAGGACTCCTTTTCTATGAATCCAGCAAGTCATTTCATTAGCTTACCAGGAGAATTTTTAATCTGAATTTATTTTGCAGTGGGATGTAACTCTGCTTAATAATATCTACTGCAATATATTTAACCTATAAATTCCCTTCATGGAAGATGGCTGCCTTGGTGAAAAACTTTTTTTTTGCAGTGTCCTGGATGTTTGGACCAGGTAATTTCTTTTGAATAGTATCTTGGATCTTTATCTCTAGTTTCTTTTCGTGTTCTGGTCATCCACGTTAGTATTGCATCCCATCCTCTATTTGTACAAGTAAATTTTTATTCTGTATTTGCTGATTCATTTGTAAACTCTTTACTTCAACTTGTACTTTGAACATCTTTACTCATCATTGTGGTTGTCTCACTACTGAACCTATCAAGTATCACATCCTCAGTCATACAATCTGAGGATTTTTATTGACTTAGTTCTGTCACTGGTACTGATAATTCAGAATTGATATATTGCACTTAAAAAGGTACTATTTCACCAATCGACAACAAATTTAAGTGGATTAGTATCTGAACAATTTCAGTTAATATTGATCAATGAGTTCAAGTGATTTGAACTGCTCATTCTTTTTCTCCTTGTCTGCATTTTCTCGCAAATGTTGGTGGTTTAGATCATCTGATTTTGCTTCAGTGTTAATCAGAGAGGAAAACATTTCTGTCATCCATATATTATTACAGATTTTCATTCTGTGGACAACATGAAGCAATTGCCTTATGCCAACCAAAGCTAATACAATATTATCAGATTTGGGATTGTAGTGGGTGGTGTATGGTGGTGCTCAATACAGTCTCCAACATTAACCCTTTTCAGAGCATTACCTTATACAACCTCAATATAAAATGATTTGGCTTGCCTATTTTGCGGTAGTGTAAATCAGTCAGATTTAAAGTTACAATTAGTGACCTGTTACCAGAGTAACCTCACTGTAAGTAATCTAATCTAATCTAATCTAATTCCTACCAAAACTGGGAGGCAGGAGTCTATTTATGTCATACTGCCTAAAACAGCGATGCCTTTTGGAGTCCCAGAGATAGATTCTTTTTAGAATGGCACCAATCTAATTTATGATTCTATTTCACTGTATCAATGTGAATTAAAGCACATGAAAATTGATGACCTCTTTTCACCTTGCACTTCGGCTATCTCAGCCTAATTTACATCAAAGGTAGTTATAACTTCAGGTAATAATAATGATCCTATAAAATACTTCTACCTTTTTGTTCACACTGTTTTTTTGATTTCACAATGTTATTTGAGTTTTAATTGTAGTGACTAGTTGATTTTGTAGATAACAAGTCTTATTGAAAAATCTAGGCTAACATTTCAGTGCAATGCTGGGAGAATTCTTGATTACTAGAACTACCATTTGTCATTGTGATCTAAAACTGAGATTCCATCAGCCCTCTCACATCAAGGTAAAAAGTCTTATAGTTATTCATGGAAAATCATGGAGTCCTGACCAACATCTATTTTTTCCACAGAGGCCTAAAGAAATGTCAGTACTTGGAAACTGCGAGAGATGTAATGTAGTTGGCTGAATTTAATATCTGTTCACAAATACAGGCCAAAATCAAAGCTATCTCACAAAGACTCAGAAGGTAAATCTTGGAAATACACAGAAAGCATGAATGGAAAATACTGAAAGCATTATAATGGCTGACAATGGGTGCATACAGCTTGCAGCTGATATTCCCACTGAGTAAGATAAATCCTCTACCATTTTAATACAATGTGACTTGCACCAAAACTGGTGAGGAATTCATGTCCAAGTCTCAAAAGAAAAAATTCTTCAGGTCAACAGAAGTTTTAAACCAGTCTGTTCAGATATGTTATTGCCTATCTCTGCAGCAATGGGACTTGAACATGTAGCGTTTACGACTACACCACATGTTCCATAACCTATTGATGGGTGACACACCTGGTGACAAGCTCATTAACAAGTTGGCTGGTGAAGATATGAAAAAATGATGGAACATTTTGCAATAGATGCAGTTGAAAATGCACTTCATCTTATTTAATGGGTAGAGACATAGAATATAGGAGCAGGAGTAGGCTAGTCTGCCTTTTGAACCTGCTCCACTGTTCAATATGATCCTGCCTGATCATTCAATTCAATATCCTGTTCCTGCTCTCTCCCCATACCTTTAGTGAGAATCCAAACAAGCAATGTTTCAAATTCTTTGGATGGACTTAAATATAATCGAATACAATACTTCCCAACGGTATCTGCTAAGAATATTTATTTTCAAGCCATTTGGTTGATCGTGAAACTACTGAATGTTTGCTTGTTGTATTGCTCACCGTGAATCAGAGGCTGCCTTATTTCATAAGGACAAATTTATTATACCATATTATCTACATTACAGGAATATACTATTGAGTGAAGCCATTTGAAACCTAACCCACACCTTTCAGACTGCAAGTTTAATTGTCTTAAATGGGAACACTCAGCCATTATTGAAGGCTAATTGCTCCATGCACATCTTGAGGTTAATTATTTACTGTTGTTGGAGAATTTCCCTGAGATCAACAGGAAATAATTAGGGTACCAATTATAACTCAGAACAGATTTTGGCAGGTTTCTTGACATTCTTGTGTTTATCACAATATACCAATCATATAACAAGAATCAATTAAAATAATAAAGTAGGTTTTTTTACTTGAAGTTAAGACTATCATGTGGAAGCGTAGACACATCTAACGATATGACTACTGCTATATTCTCTCTAGTGTTATGATTATGATGGGAGGTATGCATTGGTAATTAAGCTCCACTACTCTACTTACAAACGAAAACAGAATTTGCTGAAGAAATTCAGCAGGTCTGGCAGTATATGTGGAGATAATACAACATTAACGTTTCAAGTCCAGTGACCTTTCTCCAGAACTAGAAGAAGCTAGGAAAAAGTGGTTTTGATGTTGATTTAGGAAGGAGGGTGTTAGGGGGCAGGATTGTGGGGGGGAAGGAATGAGCAGATTGGTGGAGTCAGAGCCCTGAGAGAGAAAGAGAATAAGGATAGTCAAACAAAGGAATTTGTTGATCATAAGCCAGCAAGATAGGTGATAATAAGGACTATGTGTAGTTGAAAATAGGCCAGCTGTACTGAAAGCAACCCGTTTCAAAAAAGGACTTAGAAATAGGTAATAAACATGGAACATCATAGACCGTAAGACAGAGGAGCAGAAATTAGGCCATTCAGCCCATCAAGTCTGCTCCGCTATTCAATCATGGCTGATAAATTTCTCGACCCCATTCTCCTGCTTCCTCCCCATAACCCATGATCCCCTTGATACTCAAGAACCTATCGATCTCTGTTTTAAATATACTCAACGATCTAGCCTCCACAGCCTTCTGTGGCAATGAATTCCAACGGTTCACCATTCCCTGGATGAGAAAGTTTCTCCTTATCTCTTCCCTTTATGCTAAGGTTGTGCCCTCAGGTCCTAGTCTCTCTTACCAGTGAAAATATCTTCCCAACATCCACTCTATCTAGGCCATTCAGTATTCTGTAACTTTCAATTATATCCTCCCTCATCCTTCTAACTCCATCAAATATAGATCCAGAGTTCTTAAGTAGAAGAAGGTGTTCACACTCAAAATTGTTAATTTCAAAGTTGAGTCCTGAAGGCTGTAAGGTACCTAGGTGGAAGATGAAGTGTTGTTCCTCTAGTGTGCGTTGAGCTTTGCTGGAGAACTGCAGCAAGCCTGAGTCAGAAATGTTGGCGTGGGAACACAGTGGTGTGTTGAGGTGGCGGGCAACTGGAATCTCAGAGTCATTTTTACAGACAGAACATAGATGTTCTGCAAGTTGGTCACCCAGTTTGTGTATCATCTCTCCATTGTAGAGGAGACCACATGGTGAGCAGCAACCGCAATAGATTAGGTTGAATGAAGTGCGGGCAAGTCACTGTTAATCACTATCATTACTTTTTGTTTTCCATCCGAATGTTTGACAAAGTATTTACCAAAACTCACTTGATTCCAAACATGAACAGAAGAGCTGAAATCTATTATAGGATGAGAGTGACACCCCATGACAGAAGGCTTCATTTGGCTGATTGTGGTATCAAGGATCCAGGTAAAAAAAGAGCCGATGGGAATCGGGAAATTATTCCTCTGATTAAAGGCATTCTTAGCATAAGAGAAGATAGATCCCAGCTGAAACTTGGATTGATTGATCATGTTCTGTTTTGGTTTTGGTTTTAACAGGCCAGTTTCTCTCTGAAACATAAATATGCAATGCTGCAGATATTGTTTAAATAATAAAACAGACGGTTATTAACGAAAGAAGCAAAAATAAAGTAGAATAAACCAAACTACCTACTTAGAACACTAATTCAAAAAATTTCAAACACACAGTTAAAGTTAAATCATATTAATTTCAGAATATCCCTTTATAAATTGAAATGAAAAGAAACTTTTATAAAGTCCCAGCTTCTAACACCTTGATCAGTTGAAATCACTTGTAATTTCCACTTTTAGACTGAAACTGCAGATATCTTCATCCTGGGCTTTTAAACCTAGGTTTAGAGCCCTTATTTTTAAGTAGCCTGTTCAGAGTCTTATCCTGCTCTGGTATTATCACTAATTCTTTACTCCATGGTAACCTAGATTCACTATATCCTTCCCTTCTTAGATGCACTGGTCTGAACAAACATCTTCACTGAAAGACTTGGCATGACTACCCAAAATTCAAGATAAAACTCAATACAAAATCTCTAATGTTAAACTATAATTATTTATTTTAAGCTTAAAGAAATCTCTCCTGATCTTCTAAACTGCCGCTTGTTTATCCCGCTTTATCATAAATCCCTACCAATGTACACACAAAAAAATCTACTAGGAGAAAGTGAGGACTGCAAATGCTGGAGATCAGAGCTGAAACATGTGTTGCTGGAAAAGCACAGCAGGTCAGGCAGCATCCAAGGAGCAGGAGAATCGATGTTTCGGGCAAAGGCGAAAGATTTCCTGAAGAAGGGCTTATGCCCAAAACGTGGATTCTCCTGCTCCTTGGAAGCTGCCTGACCTGCTGCGCTTTTCCAGAAACACATTCTTCAACACAAAAAAATCTCTCAAGCTAGTCTTCTAAAACTGTTTTAAAAGAAATCATTATGTCGACAGAAATACTTACAAGTTTTTTGTTAAGTTTAGACACACAGTTGTTACTAACTCAAAAACCAAAACCCCAACCCCACTCTTGCAATATCTCACAAAGTCTACATTTCAGCTCCAGGAGATCTCTGCAGCAATTCCTCAGGATAGTGTCTTCAGCCAAACCATCTTCGGCTGCTTTATCAATGTCCTTCCTCTCATGATACGGTCAGAACTGGAATTGCTCAATGGTTGAAAGGTGACTTGATTGAAACATTTGAGATCCTGAAGGGGCTTGATCAGGTGTATATGAAAAGAATGTTTCTACTTATGGGGAAATTTATAACTGGATTTCGCTGTTTGGAATTGAGGATTTGGCCTCTTAAAACAGAAAAGAGGAGATTTCTTTTCTCATAGAAGGTTGTGAAGCTTTGGAACTTCCTTCCTGAAAATCAGATGGAAATAGAATCTTTGATTATCTTTAAGGCAGAAGTGGCGAGGTAAGCCAAAAGTTGAAAGGTGAAAGGAGGTAGGTAACAATCAGATCAGTCATGATGTCAGTAAGAATCAGAGAAGATTTCGGGGGCAAAAGGATGGACTTGTGTATTAAACTGATATCATAATAAATTCCACAGACTTATAATGTGCAATGAAGCAATGCGGCCATTATCAATAGTTAATGGAAAACCATGGTGCATGCATTATTCAAATAGTCGCTGTCACATTCTTGGTTAAGAAAATCTACTCTGGACAATCATGAGAACAATGTTGAGAAGTCTCGTGGACACATCAATCCCAAGCATGGGGAATATCCTCTACTCACTTCGGTCAATAATAATCCTTTTATTTAAAATGCTTTAAAACATTGCTTGTAGCATTGAGTAGAGGACATCTTCTCACTATGTTTACAACAAATTAATAAAGAAAAGCATTCCAAAGACATGATGCTATTTTGGAACTCCACAACAATTACTCTTACTGCTCTGCATAATGGGGTGGTATGGTGGCTCAGTGGTTAGCACTGCTGCCTCACAGCTCCAGGTTCGATCCCTGCCTTGGATAACCGACTGTGTGGAGTTTGCACATTCTCCCCATGTCTGTGTGGATTTCCTCTGGGTGCTCCGGTTTCCTCCCACAATCAAAACGTGTGTAGGTTAGGTGAATTGGTCATGCTAAATTGCCCACAGTCAGGGGTGAATACGGGAAATCGGACTGGGTGAGCTACTCTTCAGAGGGTCGGTGTGGACTTGTTGGGCTGAAGGGTCTGTTTCCACACTGGAGGGAATTAATCTAATCATAATCATTTGAACCGTAACAATTTATTGGCCCAGATGTAGCTGTAACAGAGTATTTAACAGCATTGATTTGAATTCCTCTTTAAGGTTGAAGTTTGACAATCTTTGGTGGAACAAATTGCTAGATAATGGCCACATGAGGGAAACAAACCATCTGAGGCTTGAGTGAACAGGATAGTCAACACGAGATCTCTTTAGCTAATCAGATTGAAAGAATGAGAAATAAACAGCTTAAGTTCTGAGAAGAAAGTGCAAGGGTTTAGCAGAGGTTTAGGGAAGGAAGTCCAGACTTTAATGACCTTGGCAGCTGATGGTACGGGTTCTTTACAAGTTGTCATGTGGTCAGAAGGGAAAGCATGTCAGCCTTTCTTGGCCCATAAGCAATGCCCTCCTGGAGGGATTCTGGGTAATCCAAGAGGGAGGACGGGAGAAATTTCTGGCTGTAACAGCTGCTCCTATATTGAAGTATTTTAGGTGCTGGAGGTGATTTACTCAAATTCCACGAGCAGCAATTGCTGTTTTATATGCAGTTGCATTGTTTTAGAACTTTGGGAAAAAAGTCAAATCATCAGTAGTTTTAAAAGGGAGAAGAACAGACAAAGGAAGCACATGGTGGGCGGCACGGTGGCACAGTGGTTAGCACTGCTGCCTCACAGCGCCTGAGACCCGGGTTCAATTCCCGCCTCAGGCGACTGACTGTGTGGAGTTTGCACGTTCTCCCCGTGTCTGCGTGGGTTTCCTCCGGGTGCTCCGGTTTCCTCCCACAGTCCAAAGATGTGCAGGCCAGGTGAATTGGCCACGCTAAATTGCCCATAGTGTTAGGTAAGGGGTAAATGTAGACGTAGGGGTATGGGTGGGTTACGCTTCGGCGGGGCGGTGTGGACTTGTTGGGCCGAAGGGCCTGTTTCCACACTGTAAGTAATCTAATCTAATCTAATCTAATCTAATGGTGAGGTCATGCACAGTTACTGCCTTTACTGTTTCTGAATTCATGTATCGCTGGACATCGAAGTGCATCTGGGAAAATTAACAAACAGTGAAATTCACAACTGATCTTGGAGGAACTGTTGGGCATAGTTCACAGCACAGAATCAGATAAGTTAATCATTGTTTTAAGTGTGGCCGACAGAGAATCTGCAGTAGTGAGTAGAGTGGGTTATTTCTTGATGATATGTTTTTGGAGATTTGTCTCTTGATTAAACTTAAACATGAGCCATAACTATTAATTTAACCTGAGGCAGCGTTTTTAGAATAATGAGACGATGTTATTTTCTGGGTCTGTAGATTGTGAACGAGCAAAAATGGCCTTTAATAGAGTGATATGTACTTCTTGTCAGATGTGGGAGTTTAAAGAGAGTTTAAGGGTTAGTGTGGATTATATGTGCCATAAGTGCTGTTGGCTGAGAATCTTATCAGATCGAATGGATCAGTTGGAGACAATTAGAAGCAATGAGTATTTTGCAACATCAACAGTATGTGATGGAAAGCAGTTATAGGAAGGGGAAAAGTCTCAGATACAGTCACATCAATGGGTTAAGTCTAGGAAAGGTAAGAGAGGTAGGTAGCTAGTGCAGGAGTCTTTTGTGGATATACCCATTTCAAACAGGTATGCTGTTTTGGAAAATGTAGGGGGTGATGGATTCTCAGGGGAATGTAGCACAAACAGCCAAGTTTCTGGTATTGAGACTGGCTCTAATACCACAAGGGGTACGTAGGGTTCCAAAAGATCAATTGTGTTAGGGGATTCTCTAGTCTGAGGTACAGACAGACATTTCTGTGACCAGCAGCGAAAAATCAGAATGGTGTGTTGCTTCCCTGGTGCCAGGATCAAGGATGTCTCAGAGAGGGTGCAGAATGTTCTCACTGAGGAGAGGGCCAGCAAGAGGTCATTCTCCACCTTGGAACCAACAACATAGGAAGGGAAAAGGCTGAGATTCTGAAGGGAGATTACAGAGTTAGGCAGAAATTTAAAAAGGATGTCCTCGAGAGTAGTAATATCTGGATTACTCCCGGTGCTACGAGCTGGTGAGGGCAGGAATAGGAGGATAAAGCAGATGAATGCATGGCTGAGGAGCTGGTGTATGGGAGAAGGATTCACATTTTTGGATCGTTGGAATCTCTTTTGGGACAGAAGTGACCTGTACAAGAAGGATAGATTGCACCTAAATTGGAAGGGGGCTAATATACTGGCAGGGAAATTTGCTAGAGCTGCTCAGGAGGATTTAGTAAAATTGGGGGGTGGGACCCATGGAGATAGTAAGGAAAGAGATCAATCTGAGAAGCAAGTCAAACAGTCAGGGCAGGCAGGGTCAAGGTAGGACTAATAAATAAAACTGCATTTAGTTCAATGCAAGGGGCCTAACAGGGAAGGCAGATGAACTCAGGGCATGGTTAGGATCATGCGACTGGGATATCATAGCAATTACAGAAACACGGCTCCGGGATGGACAGGACTGGCAGCTTAATGTTCCAGGATACAAATGCAACAGGAAGGATATAAAGGGAGGCAAGAGAGGTGGGGAAGTGGCATTTTTGATAAGGGATAGCATTATAGCTGTACTGAGGGAGGATATTCCTAGAAATACATCCAGGGAAGATATTTGGATGGAACTGAGAAATAAGAAAGGGATGATCACGTTATTGGGATTGTATTATAGACCCCCTAATAGTCAGCGGGAAATTGAGAAACAAATTTGTAAGGACATCTCAGTTATCTGTAAGAATAATAGGGTGATTATGGTAGGGGATTTTCACTTTCCAAACATAGACTGGGGCTGCCATAGTGTTAAAGGTTTAGATGGAGAGGAATTTGTCAAGTGTGTGCAAGACAATTTTCTGATTCAGTATGTGGATGTACCTACTTGGGAAATAAAGCAGGGCAGTTGACTGAGGTGTTGGTGGGGGAGCACTTTGGGGCAAACAACCACAATTCTATTAGATTTAAAATAATGATGGAAAAGGATAGACCAGATCTAAAAGTTGAAGTTCTAAATTGGAGAAAGGCTAATTTTGACGGTATTAGGCAAGAACTTTCGAAAGCTGATTGGAGGCAGATGTTCACAGGTAAAGGGATGGTGGGAAAATGGGAAGCCTTCAGAAATGAGATAACGAGAATCCAGAGAAAGTATATTCCTGTCAGGGTGAAAGGAAAGGCTGGTAGGTATAGGGAATGCTGGATGACTAAAGAAATTGAGGGTTTGGTTAAGAAAGAGAAGGAAGCATATGTCAGGTATAGACAGGATAGATCAAGTGAATCCTTAGAAGAGTAGAAAGGAAGTAGGAGTATACTTAAGAGGGAAATCAGGAGGGCAAAAAGGGGACATGAGATAGCTTGGCAAATAGAATTAAGGAGAATCCAAAGAGTTTTTATAAATACATTAAGGACAAAAGGATAACTAGGGAGAGAATAGGGTCCCTCAAAGATCAGCAAGGCTGCCTTTGTGTGGAGCCACAGAAAATGGGGAGATACTAAATGAGTATGTTGCATCAATATTTACTGTGGAAAAGGATATGGAAGATATAGACTGTAGGGAAATAGATGGTGACATTTTGCAAAATGTCCAGATTACAGAGGAGGAAGTGCTGGATGTCTTGAAATGGGTAAAGATGGATAAATCCCCAGGACCTGATCTGGTGTACCCTAGAACTCTGTGGGAAGCTAGAGAAGTGATTGCTGGGCCTCTTGCTGAGATATTTGTATCATCGATAGTCACAGGTGAGGTGCCGGAAGACTGGAGGTTGGCTAACATGGTGCCACTGTTTAAGAAGGGTGGTAAGGACAAGCCAGGGAACTATAGACCAGTGAGCCTGACCTCCGTGGTGGGCAAGTTGTTGGAGGGAATCGTGAGGGACAGGATGTACATGTATTTGGAAAGGCAAGGACTGATTAGGGATAGTCAACATGGCTTTGTGAGTGGGAAATCATGTCTCACGAACTTGATTGAGCTTTTTAAAGAATTAAGAAAGACGATTGATGAGGGCAGTGCAGTAGATGTGATCTATATGGACTTCGGTAAGGTGTTCGACAAGGTTCCCCTTGGGAGACTGATTAGCAAGGTTAGATCTCACATAATATAGGGAGAACTGGCCATTTGGTTACAGAACTGGCTCAAAGGTAGAAGACAGAGGGTGGTGGTGGAGGGTTGTTTTTCAAACTGGAGGCCTGTGACCAGTGGAGTGCCACAAGGATCAGTGCTGGGTCCTCTACTTTTTGTCATTTACATAAATGATTTGGATGTGAGCATAAGAGGTAAAGTTAGTAAGTTTGCAGATGACACCAAAATTGGAGGTGTAGTGGACAGCGAGGAGGGTTACCTCAGATTACAACAGGATCTGGACCAGATGGGCCAATAGGCTGAGAAGTGGCAGATGGAGTATAATTCAGATAAATGCAAGGTGTTGCATTTTGGGAAAGCAAATCTTAGCAAGACTTATAGACTTAATGGTAAGGCCCTAGGGAATGTTACGGAACAAAGAAAGCTTGGAGTGCAGGTTCATAGCTCCTTGAAAGTTGAGTCACAGGTAGTTAGGATAGTGAAGAAGGCGTTTGGTATGCTTTCCTTTATTGGTCGGAGTATTGAGTACAGGAGTTGGGGGGTCATGTTGCAGCTGTACAGGACATTGGTTAGGCTACTGTTGGCATATTGTGTGCAGCTCTGGTCTCCTATCTTTCGGAAAGATGTTGTTAAACTTGAAAGGGTTCAGAAAAGACTTACATGGATGTTGCCAGGGTTGGAGGATTTGAGCTATAGGGACAGGTTGAACACGCTGGAGCTGTTTTCCCTGGAGAGTCAGAGGCTGAGGGGTGACCTTATAGAGGTTTACAAAATAATGAGGGGCATGGATAGGGTAAATAGGCAAAGTCTTTTCCATGGGGTCAGGGAGTCCAGAACTAGAGGGCATAGGTTTAGGGTGAGAGGGGAAAGATATCAAAGAGACCTATGGGGCAACCTTTTCACACAGAGGGTGGTACGTGTATAGAATGCCAGAGGAAGTGGTGGAGGCTGATACAATTGCAACATTTAAGAGGTATTTGGATGGGTATATGAATAGGAAGGGTTTGGAGGGATATGGGCCGGGTGCTGGCAGGTGGGACTAGATTGCGTTGGGATATCTGGTCGGCATGGATGGGTTGGACCGAAGGGTTTGTTTCCATGCTGTGCAACTCTATGACTATATTAAATTTAAGGATAAGTCAAATTTAATTTAAAAGCATATCATTTTCATCTTTTAAGCACATTAATCATTGAAATAATTACCTGGCTACTACTGCTAAGTGGGTATCATTCTCAGTCTTCCAAACTCCCTTTGTTAAACTTGGACATATTGAAGCTGGGTTGCAGTCATAGCTTAAAATTAATTCAGCTGAATTGTCCATTCACCCAGAATCTATCCATTTTAAGGGGATATAATTGTTCCTTTCATACTATTGCAAACAAAAATCTGTCAATAAATTTCAGTGGTCGGTTCAATAGTGAATAACAATACATGGCTACTGAATAGAAACAGGAACAGATCAATGATTTTGAAGGACATAAACAATAACAACAATAATTTGTGTTTACATAACACCTCTACTGTTGTAACAAATCCCAAAAGCTCTATGATCTATTTTGTTGGTCTCTCAAGATCCAGATGGTGGTCATCAGTTAAATTCAAAGTTTTGTGTAGAATTCAACACAATAGCATGGAATTTCTGAGTGAATGATCTGAACACTCCACTTCAGTTTTGGTGGAAGATTATTTAAAAAAAACACTGCAATAAAGGCTTTTACAGTTTTTCTCTAGAATTTCAGAATTTATTGTGAACGGTAAGGACAATCCCTGCAGAAATTCTGTCCATGTTCGCTTGGTGTACTCATTCATTTAAATAAATATGCACCATTTTCTAATTATATTCAGACAAGGCCCAGTTTCCTCATTAAATTATTTTCGTGCATCATGATCCTTTGTTCTCAGACCACTGGACAGCTCCTCAGTATATAAATTAGTGCTCTGCTCTCAGCAGTCCTGAATAACTGATCAGTGTACTGTATGCAATTCCCCTCATCTTCCTTGGCCCAGGTCTGCTCATTACTACATCTCAGCAACTCAGATGCTTTTTTTAAAAAAAAAGAGTTCACCCTTATACAACCTAATACTGGGACATCGTTCAAACCAATGGCCCACTCCACCTGCAGTGCATGGCAATACCTTACGAGAACCTAATTATAAATTCTCATTTACTTGGGTAAAAACATTTGCGGTGTGGTTAATAACCGACAAGAGATTTTGCATAATAATGTCGGGTGATTGACAGCCTCAGCAATGGTCCTGGGGGTGTCAAGAATATTTTTGCTGTCTGAATCCACTGATTAACGTTCTAAGAATATTATAACTATGGTCTCAAAGGCTAAATGAACGTAGGAAAGGTTCCTTATGTGTTTTGTAGTTTCATGGCCATTGATTTAGAAAAGGAGTTCCTTTGCATTATGAATTTTGCATATGAATAAATAATGTTCCCAGAAAGGATCTGTTGTGAATATGTTAATTAGGCAGAAACATATCATGGTTTTAGGCTTGATAGTCCCTTGGGTTAGCTTAAAGTTGCTAATGCCAGTTGTATTATTGTTTATTCTGCATTTGGTTGTGGGTCATGTCAGATGTCTAATGTCACCTTTATCTATGAACATTGGAATAGAACTACCACTGAATCTCTAGGAAGAGTCTACCAAAAGGAAGCATTGTCAGAGAATATAAATCCAAATCTGAAATCCGGTTTCTCTTGGAGATAAAGCCAGATAATTCATGCATCTAGGCTGCAAAAGCAATAAATAAAATTGAAGTATTGCCTTTAATTTTATAACTCGAGGATATGAAAGTTGCAGCGGAAATGCAAGTTCTTCTTTATTTAATGGGACTATTTTATGTGAAGTATAAAATGAGGAAATGCTTATTGGATTACATTAACAAGTGCTCAGAAAGAATCAAGAATCAAGAATAGTCAACACAAAGCTGGTTAAAGTAATATTGCATTGCATCCACTTATGATTTCAATCAGAGATGAATGATTTGGGCATGTACATGGGGGCGCTATTCAAAATTCTCTGCTGAAGAAAGATGAGGAGGAGGTGACAAACAGTGAAGTGACTGTGAAACACTTCAGCAAGACCAGGAAGTTACCAGAGAATTATTACATTTTGGCAATAAAAATGAGGTTTGTGAATAAGTAGAAAGACCTAGAAGTTCCCAAAGTTCACAGTGATAGGGCAATAACAAAGGCCAACAACATTTTCATTTTCCTCAATATATGAACATAATCAACAAAAAGTGTCCCATTTCTCCATCCATTCTATTCCACACAATTGTGATGTCATGCATTAAAAACACGTCATATCCCACACAAAAACCATGAAATCTTCTGGGTTATAAATATACCAAAACAGCAGGAATGAAAGAGTTTGTTAAAAATATGTGCTAAACAATGTTCAGGTCATCAGGTCCCCTGAACATTTTTAGAAACTGGTAGCACATTTATTCTCATAGGGGTACAATGCAGCATTGTATGATTAGCTATGTGTCAGGTCCCACAATTAAGGGCAATGTAAACTATTCAACTTCAATAATTACCCTTAAGAATCCTTATGCTTGTTTGGCTTTACCTGATGAAGGAACAGTTTTCTGAAAGCTTGTGATTTCAAATAAACTTATTGGACTATTACCTCTTGTCATGTGACTTCTGACTTTGGTAAGAATGATGGCAGTTGGCTTCTGTGAGATTTGGTATGCTATCATTCAGAGTCTGCAGCATCTAACTGAAAAATAACAGGCCTAATCTCAGATCCAGGGCCTGACACAATGGTATGACTACAATCACGCCTCATGATGCCATCTACTTTTTGCTGATGCCAAGGGGCTTTCTCATCATGCATCACCATGGATGTCTTGTTACGTGGGAGAGAGGTCAGGACCAGTTGGCCATACAGTTGTTGTGTTGACACAACCTGCTGAAGAAGCCTTTCTCCTGGCTGCCTCAACATCCCAAAAATCAGTTCAAGGATCTAAGTGGGAAACTTCTTTGAAATGCCCAATGTCTATAGCTCACGGCTCTTTGCAAACAAAGACTGAGGCCCACCTCTGATCGGGTCTTAGGCAACTACGTCCATCAACACAATCTGGAATCTACAGAAACAAAAACAGAAGTTGCTGGAAAAGCTCAGCAGGTCTGGCAGCATATGTGCAGAGAAATCAAAGTTAACGTTTCGTGTCTGATGACCCTTCCAAAGGATCTGAGGAAGGGCCACTGGACCTGAAACGTTACCTTTGATTTCTCTTCGCAGACGATGCCACACCTGCTGAGCTTTTCCAGCAACTTCTGATTTTGTTTCTGATTTACGGCATCAGCAGTGTTTTCAGTTTTTATCTGGAATCTGTAGATGTCATTTCTATCACAGGCTCTCAAGTAACAAATCTAGTTTTCAAAAGTTGGTGCTTGCCTCTTATGTAGCATGCTATGCTCTTTTGTAAAGGATACAAGCTGCTTACTTAATCACATTCTTCTTTCTAGCAAGCACCCTCAGAATCAGAAAATATATCTTGTTACTTGTGTACTAAGTGATATCAATTTCCAGGGACATAAATATTGAATTCTATTGATTTATCTTGTAATGTGAATTTTTTAATGTTCATTTTAAGTTTCATATTTTAAGGACTATATGACCTTCACTACAAAGCTCATGTGACATTCAGAGGAATGGTCATGTGAAGCATTGTATGTATCTTTTATTTATGTGGAAATAAAAGATTTGACTTTGTTTGGCGTATAGTTTTGCTAATAGTACATTTCACCTGCAAACAATGGTGTCTCCGGGTGCAGGAATTTGGGCCGGCATTTTCCATTTTGCAGACTAAATGTTCAGGCAGACCTGTTAAGTAGTGACTGAATTGTCACCATGAACACTGAGAACGCCCAGCAAATCAAGCTCCAATCAGCTTATTCCGAACTGACTGTCACGTTTCTTAGCCAACTGAAGGTCTCAAAACTGAAGTGTCCTATGTCCAAAAAACTGTTGGTTTAGGCCTAGACTTTAGGAAATTCAATGGCAAGAAGGCAAGTCTTTTTCTTTTGCTTCTTGTGGGGTGGGAGTCACAGGGAGTTCAGGGGTTTGGAGGCAAGAGCAATGAGATAGCCTTCAATGACCATCTCCTTGCCCCCCCCACCCCCACTTTTCCTGTTGTACTTTTTACTAATATTTCTTTGTGCAAAGTGAGACAAAGGTAATCAAATAAATACTCAAAGGAAATATCAGTTATACAACACTTTGTATTGGAATAATAAATGTACGAGACTTACTATTTGCACTGAATACCACCAGGAACAAACAGAGGTGGTCATGTTCTGGAGCAGAGAGTACTCCTGTTCTCTCGGCCTGTGTCTTTTAGGACCCACGGTCAAAAATTGTTCCTGGATCCTTACTGCTTTCTCTGAGCCCCTGACTCAGGGTCATCCTTCTAATAAGTGTTGCTCCTAGGTCTTCATAATCACTGTGCCAGTTCCTTCCTCTTTTATACCATTAGATCCTTCTTTCTTATCCCTGTACATATCTCTGATTATGTGCTATTTCTTAATTAACTCTGTGGATAATTTGGGTAAGCTCTTTCCAGATCTAATCACCCACCCATCTGGAGGATTGTGTATTTATTCATGTGATCACCTGCCTGTCTGGAGTTTTGCAGTGTATTATTTCACCTTGCGTGTTTGGAGCTGTTACTTTGTTTTCTGCTTTCCCTCCAGATGCCCATTCCTCATGCAGGTTTAGACTATTCTAAGCTTTTACCTTTAAACTCTTGCTATCCCTACTACATACTGGTTATTTTGGTCAAGCTAACTTTTGTTTTGGTGTCCTGTTTCATAGTGGTTGGTGGTGAGTTAAGGCCCTTAAGTGGCCCTTAATTGACCACTTAAAGTCTTGGATTACTGCCTGGCCAGGAAAGTCCCCAGTGGACTTCCTCACCCAAAACTTATTTGCTGAGGTGATGAGCAGGGGATGAGTATCTCTCCAAGGCCAAGTCATCCAATTATTTGCCCTTTTCATCACCATCTTCACCACCACCAGAGAGGGTAATTTACCTGATAATAGCCATGTGAATCTTTCAAATATTTAGAAGTACAATTAAATTTGTTAATAGAGAATTAGAAGATTGGAGAACCAATAAATGCACAAAGACACTAACATATGCTGACTTTTAAATTTCACTATAATAATTGTAAATACGTAACTAAGTACAACTGAGATTCCTCTGTCTCCTCTGCAATAAAGTCATCAACCGATTTACTTTAAACAAGTCAGTCCATTTGTCAAAAATAGCAGACAAAGAATATCATGACTTACCGTAAAGCACTAATATTAAATAGTTCAGTGCCTATGTGTCAGCTTTATTGTGAAGTTAGGTATAAGTTGCAATCTGGACATTTTCTAAATTTCTATCTCTTAAGAGCAAGTTTTGTGCTTTTAAGCCAAGGGGCAACATTGTTGGCATCAATAAATAACATTTATTTTCCTTTATCTGCTCTTTGTAAGCTTTGCATGGTCAGGAAGGAGCGATCACATGCAGAGTGAGACAGAGTCCTGAGTGAGTATATATCTTGAGGAATTTGGAGGCAGCATGGAAATTCGGTGGAGAGGGGAAGAGGTATTTTTTGCTCTTCTTTTTTAGCTCATAGTTTGTAAGATTTTTTAAAAATGGGATAAATTGAAGCCATGGATCTAGGGCCCAGCACAGAAGAGGTAAACCATAAGTTGTTGATAGATACTAATTTGACTGCTTATTTTCTGATTGAAGGTAAATAGGGGAAATATTTATAGGCTACAAATTAAGAAACTGGTACAAAATTTTCAAAAGCAAATTAAGAACCAGTAATTAAAATAACGATGCAGGGTCAGGTGACGTGTGGTACCTGTATGATATGGGAGCTGGTGGAGCCCGGAGATTCATAGTGACCACATCTGTAGCAAGTGTTGATTGAGGAACTCCGGCTCAGACCTGATGAGCTGGAGTCTGAGCTTCAAACACTATGACACATCAGGAAGGAGGAGAGTTACCTGGACACTGTGTTTCAGGAGGCAGTCATACCCCCCTTAGATTAGCTATTCAAATTCAGTCAATGGTCAGGGGCAGGAGGGTGTGACTATGAATGAGGCAGGTAGAGGGACCTGGCAGGTAGTGCTGAATGAGCCTCAACCCTTGAGCTTGTCTAAAAGTTTAGAGATTCTTGCTTCCTGTGTGGATGAGAGAAGGGGCTGTAGGGAGGATGAGCAAACTGACCATAGCAACGTGGTACAGGGAGCCATTCAAGAGAGGGGAGAAAAGAGAAAGTTAGGTGTAATCTAGATTTGGTGATGTGTAATGAGACAGACTTAATTATGGAGCTTAAGATGAGGGTACCTCTAGGGGCAATGATTGTAATATGATAAAATTTACCCTGCAGCTTGAGTGGGAGAAGCTTGAATCAAATGTAACGGTATTACAATTGAGTCAAGCTAACTACAAAGACAGGAGGGAGGATCTGGCCGGCCTTGGTGGGCCGAACGACCTGTTCCTGTGTTGTACTGGTCTTTGTTCTTTGTATCTGTTGACTTTACAGTAAATAGGCTTTAATTCCCAAAACAAACAATCTTTCTGGACTGTCATTACTTCACCAGTATAAGTATCACATCTCCAGCTAAATAGGCCCACCCATTTTTTTATAGCCACATCACTTCTCATTCTATTAAACAAACATGACAACCTTCCCAACTACCGTTTGTTTTAGGTGTTATGACAATCATTAAAGCACAGCACTTTAGTTTTATTACCTTCCTAGCTTTTCATCTTTTAAAGCAACATGAGCCCTCCTTTTAAGTGCATAAAACTCAAAGGTGTATCAATTGCAATTATCCCATTTTTTGCTGTTAAACCTTTGTTACAACACTAAAAATTAAATACAAAACTCACAAACCATAAATTAGAGATTCACAATAATGGGCATGAATATCGAAATGCTAGATGAATTATTTGGCCTGCCACGCAACCTCCTGATGCGATTGAGGAGAGTAGAGGGTTCCTGCTCTACATTGATCGAGGCAGTTTGACACAGAACTTGCCCTCTGCTCAAGCCCTGCACCATCCCCTGTGATGCAACAGAACCAGAGCCATTGTAATGTCTCCTTGCCTGTTTAAAATTTGTGAGCACAGCTCAGTAACTCCTCTGCCTTTCCTTTTCAAGCACTCCTTGATATATGCACCAAAACCCACCCCAAAAACACTGAAGAGTATTTTCAGTCAATTTGTTGTGGAAAACCTTCCAAATATTTTACATGTCTACAATTAGGGTGTCCAACTCTTTAAACAATGCTGCTGGATCCATCTTTCTGGTTCATATTTCCTTTCATTACAGAGGACAACATAAGCATTTCTGGGGTTTGCACTGTCTAATATTTGCATCCTGGTGTCAGCCGGTTTAGGCTGGACGACAGCGGAATTGTACATTCCCACTTACGATGCGTTGTCTGATGTGTAAAGATGGGCCGTGCAGGTAGTGACCCATGGCATTATCTACACAACCCTGCCAAGAATCAAAGTAAATCTAGGGGAGCTAGAAAACTGAATTTCCTGCCTTCAATGTTTCTAATGCCTTGCTTTGCTACACAAGTACAAGCAATATTATCATCTGGTCATATTACATATTTAATTATGATGTTGCAGAGAGATTTCAAAAAACAAAAAATCAACAAATTGTTTTTAGTTGGAGGAAAGACAAGAGTTGGAGCAACCATATATCATTTTTACCACAATGGGACTGTGCTTATACAATGAAATAATGTGCTTTAACTTGGTTTATGTCATGGTTTTAAGCAAATGAGAGCCTGTCAAATACCCATTCTCGAATGTATTTTTAATTACAAACAAAGGCATAAATGAAGACAACAGCAGAAGCAATTTACAGGATGACCGCATGGTTACATTTTCCAGGCAGAATGTTCCAGAAAATGCATTTGCCTGAAAAGCTTTATAACAGGACAATGCTGGTCATTAAGTGGGTGTTAGGTAATTTGAGTCATTAGTATGCAGGGCAACACGAAATTCATACATGTGTTCTGCTGCTGCATTTTAACTGTGAAATGTCTGGGTGGCATTATGCTTCTGCTAATATGAGTATTTCTCTTGATAAAGAGTCTTGCTTTTTAATCGTTTCCGGTTCATGTTGTGATAGAGGTGACAGCAAATCCATTATATCCTGCATTGCATCAGGTGTTTCTCCATTGTCTAAAAAATCTGCAACATAGTTTTTGTTTCGTTTGACAATTACTTTTCTAGTTCAGCTGACTGCTGTAAATCCAGTGGAAGATCACAGGATAGCTGTTTAATAGAATTTCCGCTCAAAATATTGCAGGCAATCCGAATAAACAACAACAGTTTGCATTTATATAGCATTCTTAACATCATTAAGCATTTCAAAGTGCCTCATAAAATTATTTCCAAACAAAGTTTGACACCAGCACACAAAAGGAGATGTCATAATACATGAACAGATTAGTTTAATTTGGCATCATGTTCAGCACATCATGAGCGAGCGGGCCTGTTCCTGTGCTGTACAGTTCTACATTCCAGATCCTATGACCCAACCTTTGGTCAGAAAGTTTGTATCCAAGAATTCTTGGAGGAGAGAGAGGATCAGAATGGAGAGGTATACCGAGGGAATTCCAGAGGTTGGGCTTAGACACCTGAGGATATAGAAATGCTCAAGGGCCAGAACTGTAGGGGCAAAAAAATCTCAGTCTTGAAAGACTTCAGGAAGTTACATAAATAGCAGTGACAACACCATGGAGGGAATTGAAAGTGGAATAAAATTGAAGCATTACTGGACTGGCAGTCTTTGTCCATCAGGAAGGATGGGTCCTTGTTCGGTAATGGACAGGTGCTTGTTTGGACATGGACAGGTGTTTTTTTCAGTAATGGACAGGTGTTTGGTTATGGACAGGTGTTTGGTTACGGACAGGTGCTTGTTTGGTAATGGACAGGTGCTTGTTCAGATATGGACAGGTGTTTGTTTGGATCTGGACAAGTGCTTGTTCGGATATGGACAGGTCTGTGTTCAGTAATGGACAGGCGCTTGTTCAGTAATGGACAGGTGCTTGTTCAGATTTGAACAAGTGCTTGTTCAGTAATGGACAGGTGCTTGTTTGGACATGGACAGGTGCTTGTTCGGATATGGACAGGTGCTTGTTCAGTAATGGACAGGTGCTTGGCCAGTAATGGATAGGTGCTTGTTCAGTAATGGATAGGTGCTTGTTCAGTAATGGACAGGTGCTTGTTTGGATATGGACAGGTGCTTGTTCGGTAATGGACAGGTGCTTGTTCAGTAATGGACAGGTGCTTGTTCAGTAATGGACAGGTGCTTGGCCAGTAATGGATAGGTGCTTGTTCAGTAATGGATAGGTGCTTGTTCAGTAATGGACAGGTGCTTGTTTGGTAATGGACAGATGCTTGTTCAGTAATGGACAGGTGCTTGTTTGGATATGGACAGGTGCTTGTTCGGTAATGGACAGGTACTTGTTCGGATATGGACAGGTGTTTGTTCGGATATGGACAGGTGCTTGTTCAGTAATGGACCGGTGCTTGTTTGGATATGGACAGGTGTTTGTTCGGATATGGACAGGTGCTTGTTCGGTAATGGACAGGTGCTTGTTCAGTAATGGACAGGTGCTTGTTCATAATGGACAGGTGCTTGTTTGGATATGGACAGGTGTTTGTTCGGATATGGACAGATGCTTGTTCGGTCATGGACAGGTGCTTGTTCAGTAATGGACAGGTGCTTGTTTGGATATGGACAGGTGTTTGTTCGGATATGGACAGGTGCTTGTTCGGTAATGGACAGGTGCTTGTTCAGTAATGGGCAGGTGCTTGTTCATAATGGACAGGTGCTTGTTTGGATATGGACAGGTGTTTGTTCGGATATGGACAGATGCTTGTTCGGTAATGGACAGGTGCTTGTTCAGTAATGGACAGGTGCTTGTTCAGTAATGGACAGGTGCTTGTTTGGATATGGACAGGTGCTTATTCAGTAATGGACAGGTGCTTGTTCAGATATGGACAGGTGTTTGTTCGGATATGGACAGATGCTTGTTCAGATATGGACAGGTGTTTGTTTGGTAATGGACAGGTGCTTGTTCAGTAATGGACAGTGCTTGTTTGGTTATGGACAGGTTCTTGTTCGGTAATGGACAGGTGGTTGTTCAGATATGGACAGGTGCTTGTTCAGTAATGGACAGGTGCTTGTTCAGATATGAACAGGTGCTTGTTCAGTAATGGACAGGTGCTTATTCGGTAATGGACAGGTGCTTGTTTGGATATGGACAGGTGTTTGTTCGGATATGGACAGATGCTTGTTCGGTAATGGACAGGTGCTTGTTCAGTAATGGACAGGTGCTTGTTCAGTAATGGACAGGTGCTTGTTTGGATATGGACAGGTGCTTATTCAGTAATGGACAGGTGCTTGTTTGGATATGGACAGGTGTTTGTTCGGATATGGACAGATGCTTGTTCGGTAATGGACAGGTGCTTATTCAGTAATGGACAGGTGCTTGTTTGGATATGGACAGGTGTTTGTTCGGATATGGACAGATGCTTGTTCGGTAATGGACAGGTGCTTGTTCAGTAATGGACAGGTACTTGTTTGGATATGGACAGGTGCTTCTTTGGTAATGGACAGGTGTTTGGTTATGGACAGGTGCTTGTTCAGATATGGACAGGTGTTTATTCAGATATGGACAGGTGCTTGTTCGGTAATGTTCAGGTGCTTGTTCAGTAATGGATAGGTGCTTGTTCAGTAATGGACAGGTGCTTATTCGGTAATGGACAGGTGCTTGTTTGGATATGGACAGGTGCTTGTTCGGTAATGGACAGGTGCTTGTTCAGATATGGACAGGTGTTTGTTTGGTAATGGACAGGTGCTTGTTCAGTAATGGACAGTGCTTGTTTGGTTATGGACAGGTTCTTGTTCGGTAATGGACAGGTGGTTGTTCAGATATGGACAGGTGCTTGTTCAGTAATGGACAGGTGCTTGTTCGGTAATGGACAGGTGCTTGTTCGGTAATGGACAGGTGCTTGTTCAGTAATGGACAGGTGCTTGTTTGGTAATGGACAGGTGCTTGTTCAGTAATGGACAGGTGCTTGTTCAGATATGGACAGGTGCTTCTTCGGTAATGGACAGATGCTTGTTCAGAAATGGACAGGTGTTTGGTTATGGACAGGTGCTTCTTCGGTAATGGACAGGTGTTTGTTTGGATATGGACAGATGCTTGTTCGGTAATGGACAGGTGCTTGTTCAGATATGGACAGGTGTTTGTTTGGATCTGGACAGGTGTTTGTTCGGATATGGACAGGTGCTTGTTCGGTAATGGACAGGTGCTTGTTCAGTAATGGACAGGTGCTTGTTCATAATGGACAGGTGCTTGTTTGGATATGGACAGGTGTTTGTTCGGATATGGACAGATGCTTGTTCGGTAATGGACAGGTGCTTGTTCAGTAATGGACAGGTGCTTGTTTGGATATGGACAGGTGCTTATTCAGTAATGGACAGGTGCTTGTTTGGATATGGACAGGTGTTTGTTCGGATATGGACAGATGCTTGTTCGGTAATGGACAGGTGCTTGTTCAGTAATGGACAGGTACTTGTTTGGATATGGACAGGTGCTTCTTCGGTAATGGACAGGTGTTTGGTTATGGACAGGTGCTTGTTCAGATATGGACAGGTGTTTGTTCAGATATGGACAGGTGCTTGTTCGGTAATGTTCAGGTGCTTGTTCAGTAATGGATAGGTGCTTGTTCAGATATGAACAGATGCTTGTTCAGTAATGGACAGGTGCTTATTCGGTAATGGACAGGTGCTTGTTTGGATATGGACAGGTGCTTGTTCGGTAATGGACAGGTGCTTGTTCAGATATGGACAGGTGTTTGTTTGGTAATGGACAGGTGCTTGTTAAGTAATGGACAGTGCTTGTTTGGTTATGGACAGGTTCTTGTTCGGTAATGGACAGGTGGTTGTTCAGATATGGACAGGTGCTTGTTCAGTAATGGACAGGTGCTTGTTCGGTAATGGACAGGTGCTTGTTTGGATATGGACAGGTGCTTGTTCAGTAATGGACAGGTGCTTGTTCGGTAATGGACAGGTGCTTGTTTGGATATGGACAGGTGTTTGTTCGGTAATGGACAGGTGCTTGTTCAGTAATGGACAGGTGCTTGTTCAGATATGGACAGGTGCTTCTTCGGTAATGGACAGATGCTTGTTCAGAAATGGACAGGTGTTTGTTTGGATATGGACAGGTGTTTGTTTGGTAATGGACAGGTGCTTGTTCAGATATGGACAGGTGTTTGTTTGGATCTGGACAGGTGCTTGTTCGGATATGGACAGGTCTATGTTCAGTAATGGACAGGTGCTTGTTCATATAAGGACAGGTGCTTGTTCAGTAATGGACAGGTGCTTGTTCAGTAATGGACAGGTGCTTGTTTGGTTATGGACAAGTGCTTCTTTGGTAATGGATAGGTGCTTGTTCAGATATGGACAGGTGTTTGTTTGGTTATGGACAGGCACTTGTTCAGAAATGGACAGGTGCTTGTTCAGATATGGACAGGTGCTTGTTTGGACATGGACAGGGTGCTTGTTCCGTAATGGACAGGTGTTTTTCAGATATGGACAGGTCCTTGTTCGGTTATGGACAGGAGAATTTTGGATGCTCTCAACTTAGTGGGCGGCACGGTGGCACAGTGGTTAGCACTGCTGCCTCACAGCGCCAGAGACCCGGGTTCAATTCCCGCCTCAGGCGACTCTCTGTGTGGAGTTTGCACATTCTCCCCGTGTCTGCGTGGGTTTCCTCCGGGTGCTCCGGTTTCTTCCCACACTCCAAAGATGTGCAGGTCAGGTGAATTGGCCATGCTAAATTGCCCGTAGTGTTAGGTAAGGGGTAGATGTAGGGGTATGGGTGGGTTGCGCTTTGGCAGGGCGGTGTGGACTTGTTGGGCCGAAGGGCCTGTTTCCACACTGTAAGTAATCTAATCTAATCTAATCTATCTGTAAAATGAATGAAGAAAAACTGTGCAAGGGAGGGGTGCAATATTCATGGTAAAGACAATCATGATTGTTTCAGTAAAGAGCTCAGGTATCAGGAAGTTCATTGATGTTACAAAGTAAATGTACGCATTCTTGATAATGAGTGAATATTTGAAAAGAAACCCCAACTTGGGGTTAAGTGTGACACAAAAGTTGTGAATAGTCTGGATCATCCTCTGAGTGCTGCCATAGGGAGAGGTGGAGTCAGTGGCAAAAGTGTGGAGCTTGTTTAGGTAAGCAAGGCTTTGGTCCTTTAAATATTTAGTCAGTGGAAAGTTCTGCCGACTACTGGCCAAATACTGGGGTTATTGAAGTTGAAACTGGAGTTGACCTCAGTTCAGGCTGTATTTGTCAGTTGTCTTTCCATGGAAACAGTACTTCTCTCCCTGGCAGCCAGTGGGAGAATGTCTCAAGTAAGCTCACAGAAGTTTGGAGCCATTTTCTCCCGGGGTGGATAGGGGGTGATCCACAGAGGTTGTATGATGCTGCAGGTTTGGAGCAAGTAAAGTGCTCAACAGGTGCCTTTCAATTATGGCGTCTGGAAAATGGAGAGGAGCAGCTCGCACATGCATATGTAAAGAGCGATGATGAACATAATCACATGACACAACCTGACTCAACCCAAGTGAAAGCAGCTATTGTTTTAGGCCAGACACCACACTTAGCATTTTTAAAAAAGTTAAGATTCTGACTGTCAGTATGGCTTCAGTCCTTGTGACAAAGAAGTCCATGACCCCTTGTGATTGTTGTAGGTAAGGATGGGGTGGGGAGATGAGAATGGTGTTGTGGAAAAGGAAGTTGGATTTATACAGTGCTTTTTATACCCACTGAATGGCTGAAAACACTTTACAAGGAATGAAGCTCTTTTGAATTGTAGTCACTGTTGTAATGTAGGGCGTGTTTTATTTATTTATTGGATGCAGGCATTGCTGGCTGATCCCTAACTGAGAGTTAAGAGTCAAGCACATTGGAGTGACATGTAGGTCAGATTGGGTCAGGATGACAGCTTCCTTCTCCAAAGGGGATTAGTGAACCAGATTGATTTTACCCAATAATCTGCAATGGTTTTGTGGCCATCATTAGACTCTTAATTCCAGTTTTTTTTCATTTTATTCCACCATCTCTCCTTGGAGGATTTGAACCCAGGTCCCTTGAACATTACTTGAGTCCCTGGATTTATAGTCGAGTGTTCCTACCGGCAGGCCATTGCCTCCCCATGTTGGAGATGAAAGAATACAGTTTGTACTGATGAAGTGAATAGTCATCAATTTTATCCAAGCAGTACCACAGCCTAGAGTGCTTTTCCCAATGAAACTCCTGGTGCCAATGAATGTCATTGCTATTTATTAATGCTGAAGATTTTAATACCTCAGAGTACGTTTAGTAGCTCTCTGTTTACAGATAGAAGAGCAAAGTTCAGAGCCAATGTATTTCATTATTGTACTAATATGGTTCAGTAATAATTCAGATGAAAATATCCAGTGCAGTTAATTCATAATTATAAATGGCAAATCAGCTCTGCCATACTAATATATAATTGTACATAATTACATTATACCTCAACATATATCTTTACCACCATATTTCTGTCCTCTATTGTATCATAATGGTGGAATTGATTGTGCCCAGAGCTCTTCAAAAGGCTGCACGTTTAAATCCCCATCTCCATTAGTTAGCAAAAGGATTATTCTTTGTTATATTTGATTCATCTGCATCTCATTGCTTATTTCACAATAACCGTTTTATATTCAGCAGTGCAGATCATTACCAACACCTTATTGACTCACTGCTCCTTCTATAATTTCAGATAATTTAATTGTTTGGAGGGAATAATTAATTTCAGAATCACAATGCTTCCATTTGGCAGTACTTTCACTCCTGTAATATTTACTCCTTTAATAATTTCCAGAGTTAAAGCAAGTAATAAGAGACAT